>NC_071336.1:1222121-1525151 GCF_027744825.2 Synchiropus splendidus | reverse complement strand
TGAGCCTCTGGTCACGTGACTGACAGCTTGCTCTCCTGTCTGAACACAAAACATGCTGGACATCAGTCCTATTTTGCTCTAAATTGTGAGATTTGAAAACAAAAGCTTTTGTTGACTTTTGATCACATTTCTACGACAAATATATTCTATATTGGGTTGCAACGTCACTAGATAGTGGCATTTATAATCCTCCAAACATGGAGAGAAAACATTCAGTGAGCAGCTACAGTCAGGGTTTTAGTCTGAGCTGAGCAAGAAAGAAGGAGTTTATTGACAAATGAATAAACAGTTATGCAGGAATCCGGTGGATCTCAGGACGCTGCACAGTCCACAGCACTGTAATGAAGCAGATACTGGTGTCCCAGAGCCAGTGCTGTGAATGAGGGCCTACTGGTCGCAGGGATCGGCTGCTCCTGAAGACAGAAAGACATGAGGGAAGGAGGATGCAGACACATTAGACAAATAGTGGTCAGCAAAAGTTGAGATTGATGACCAAGAAGCTGCTTGCCGAGATACTCCCTTGAAAGCAGCCACAGATGTTGCCAGCCCTCTGGTCGAGTGTGCTCTCAGGGATTCTGGTGCCTGTTTTCCCCCTGTCTCATCGGCTTTCATGATGGCAATTCTAAGCCAATATGACAACCTGTGAGGGGACAGTGCCTGCCCCTTCTTACCATCTGCGAGAGCCACCCACAGACTGTCCGTCTTTCTGAATGGTGGGACTCGATCCAGTTAAGCTATTAGCGCTCTAACCGGACACATTTTGTGTAAACGCTCATGCTCCTCGTCTAAATGGGGAGGAGGGCAGAAAGTCTTTACTGACAAGGTGCTGACCTGTGAAGAAAAAGAGAGACATTCAGTGCAAAGTCAGGGTTGGGTCTAAGTGACACCACTGAGTCATTGTCACCAAAAGAGATGCTATCAGGGCAGATGGAAAAAGAACTCAGCTCTCCCACTCTCTTTGCTGAAGCTAAGGCTATAAGAGCCTCCTTGTAAGCTGCTAGCTCCAAGTGGCTCAAAAGGGGCTTCGGAGAGTGAATTGAGTACCAGCTGCAGGTCCCATTAGTGACATAAAGGTCTTGAGGTTGGTCTAAGCCTTTTCAATGGGACGACCTTCGGAACAACTCCAGATCCCGCTGACGCAGATCTGATCCAGGTGGCCTCCCCAGCCTGACAGAGATGCATCTGCAAAGACTTGTAAAGAAGTGTTTTGACAATCCAAGGATACAGTGCGATGGAGGTTTGAAGCAGAGTTCCCAAACTTCACATCTCTCAGAGCTCGTGGAGACACGTTGACCAACGGCCTCTGATCCCGGACAGGATGAAGATTGAGGATGAAGCATGACCGCAGATTTCGCACGTTCAGGAGACCCAGGCGGATGACGTAGTGGGCTGCTGACATCATGCCCAGGAGCCTCATAATCCATAAGGCTAGGACCACAAAACCAACAATGTCAGCTGTGTGACGGGGAGAACGCTGGCCGGTGGAAGGCGGTCCTGACCCGAGACTGAGTCCAGCATGACCCCCAGGAAGGTTGTGCTCTGACTGGTACTCAGCACGCTTTTGAGGTTTACTCTGAACCTCAATATCGCGATGTGCTCCAACACCAAGCTGGTGTGCGCTCATGACTCCTGTTTGGACCTGGCTAGAATCAACCAGTATTCCAAGTACGTCAGAATCCTCAGACCCTGTCTCCTTAGTGGTTCGAGCCCCGCCTCCACACACTTGGCGAAGGTGCGATGCACAAGAGAGCTGGATGTACACCTGACTCTAGCCCAAACCGGAAAAACTTCTTTTGACACTGCCAAACGGTGTTGTGGAAGTAGGCGTCTGCAAGATCGATGGAGGTCATCCACTCTCCATCAAACCGCTATTTGGTCATGAATTGGTTCAGACTGAGGTCCACAACAGGTCTCCACTCTCCTGTCTTCTTGGGTTCCAGAAAGTACCTGGAGTAAAATCCAGTGTCGGAGGAACGCTTTGTCACTAGCTTGATTACTTCCGTTGACAGGGGAGCGTGGACCTCCTCCATCAGACATGACCGCTGGTTCTCTTAGTTCACCCAGGTCCACGTGGTGTCGCAGAACCTAGGGGTTGACTGTGAAACTGAAGGGTGTGTCAATGAGCGAGTATCGTCTCGATCCATATGGTCATGTGAGGAGACAGGAGCACAGGAGCGGTCCACCGGGGCGGGTCCAGGACGAAGGGGCTGTCGGTGCTCACCGCCCACTCCTCTGGGGACATCAAGTCCCCATGGTTCTTCAAAAACAAACAGGGCACCGAAACTTGCAGTGTATCTTGATCTAAAACTGCAATTCTCCTAAGATGGAGTCCCAAGGGACCGGCCCAATCATCCTCAGAAAGAGATGACTCTGTAGATGATGATGTCCTACTTGCCTCTGACAGGTTTGGAGGGCTGCAGAGAAGAGAATCGCAGACAGACATTGCATCAGACATCGTGCGAGGGAGCTGAGAACAGAGCTGGTCTGGTACACAGCGCCTACTGTGTGATACTCTGAAGAGGTGACTTTCGCGGTCCTGTGGTGACCCCTACTGGAAACTTGCGAGTCTGAGGAATAAGAAGAGTGAATGGCAGAATTGAAACTCTTCTGAATTTTGGCTGGAACCGGGATCTGTTGAGAACCGGGAAAGAGTGACGACTATGCTTCTTATTGTGGAGAGGGACAGTTCTGGCGTCAGGGACAAGGAGGCAGAGAGACCGTTACTATACTGATCGGTCTCCTGAGACGATGTCAAACACAAACAAATATTTGTAGCCGGAGTTCGCACTGACTGGAACCGGAAGAGAACTAGACGGGTGATAAACCCTAATTTTGGGCAGAGAAGAAACAGACCCGATTCCAAAGTAAGGCATCGACTTTGGTTTAGATGCATACATTTAGACACAAAGTTTTCTTCCTACACTTTTGGAGGGAGCTGAGGTGAGAGCAGCCAATTGGTCTCTCCAAGAGGAGCATCGATGACCAACGCGGCTATGATCCGGACAGCTGGGCTCATTCCGCCCATTTGATCAGCGACGGTGTTCCCCGTGGGAGGCGGCTGTGTGTGGAGGAGGCGCCGCGAGCAGGGCACCACGTCGACGGACTGTTGAATCTCCAAAATCTCTGGTGGAGTGAGAGAGGTTCTGCGATGGTTGAGCCTCTCCACGGAGCTCATAAAGAGCGCGATGATGTTCTCAAGCGCTATGAGTTGGTTGCCGATGGTGTAGACACCATTCCACTGCGCGAGGGTGGCTCTGTCAGTGCCGGGTGGCATGGTCACTCCTCAGGGGTGAGGTCGAGTACCTGTAGCGAGCACATCGCACATAACGGCTACTTGTGGGCACACAACATGCGGTCGTGCTCTCGCCATCCAACGCCAGCAGGCCGTTAGTGAAGTGGGATGATTCTTGAGCTGGCGGTGGAGAGAGAGCTCAACTTCGATACAACGGACAGCGGATGCCATGAGGCACGGGTGAAGATCATGCCGGAACCTGCCTGACTCCACCACACGGAACTCAGCCAACTCTGCGAACAGATTCTCCGGGTCCACCTCATAGCAGCGCCTGGCTCTCGTCAAACTCATCCCATGGCTTGGAACTTGAACACAACACTCAAACTCATCCCATGGCTCAGAAGCAGGAAATGTGGAAAGGTTTGGCTGATTGTAGGCCAGTCGCAGCGCCCTGTTCTTAGAGTTTTAGTGTTGAATATACTAGAAAGAGTGTTTTTTCCTATGACAGGTAATAAGTAATGTTAGATGATGTAAATTTAGGTCATGTTTTCATGTTCTGAGGCTATTCTGATCAGGGAGTGAACAGTGCTGATAACGCGTTTTCAGCCCGAGAGAAGCTCGGTTTCTGACCAGGAAAAGAGTCGTTGATAATCCCCTGAAATACAGTTCAGAATGGTAGATTTAGTGCTGAATACACTAGAAAGAGTGTTTTTCCTTTCGTTGCAGGTGAAATTTTCATGTTCTGAGTCCCCCCTAAGCAGTGATTGAACAGATAAAGGTACTTGGACTTCGGCGAGCAACACAACTGATTTGCATCCAAAGTCATTGGAATGGCGATTGACGGCGATCAGCAGCGACCAACATGGCCGCGACACGACTGGGGTGCGTGACGCTACGCGATTTGAGCTACATACTGCGATTCCGGCTCCTCAAGATGACACAACTGAGCTACTGTGACAGTTGCAGTAGTTCAATTTTTTTGAACTACTGCGACCAGTCGCTGTACCATTGACGTCCCTAGTGAGTTGTGATATTTATCATTTTGCTTAATATACGTAGTGCACGCGCTATAGTGGCTGTATCGTTGGGATATTAAACATAAATATTTACCTTTCCTTCAGTGGAGATCTGCAAAAAAATGGAAGGGACTCAGGGATATATACATGAGACAGAAGAGGAAGGCCATGGAGAAAAAGAATGGGTCAGCAGCATCCAGCCAGTTAAAGTGGAGGAGGTTCGCCGTCCTCTCCTTCCTGGACCCCTTCATCACCCCGAGGGAGACGTCGGGGAACATGACTGCAGCAGCAGCACCACCACCACCACCAGCAGCAGGTAATAGTTGTTGTTGAGAATCTAAATACTTGCTATATTACAGTGTAATCTGCTTTCTGAATAGGAGACATAATCACACTATGTTCTCATTTTACAGAAACATGCCATCATGTTGATGATGAGGAAGAGGAGGAATTTGAAGAAACCCTTGATGAAGGTACAGAGGTGGAACCTCCTGCTTCCTCATCTGGTGCTGATGCTGCTGCGTCACCTCCTCCACCTTCACCTGCCACTGGCCCATCCACATCCTCTGCTGGTCCCCGAAGTATGTATAAAAACAATTTTTATGCATACAATATTAAATTAAAATGTTTAAACTCCATAACATAAAATGTCATAGCAACGTCATTTTACTTATCCTTTATATGTGATTTATGATATAGAGGTTATTGTTTTTAGTCATCATTGACTTGTATAATTGATATCAATATATGCCTTATTTATGGAACAAAAAAGGAAGCGTCATCCACATCATCCGTGGAAGAGGAGGACAGAGAGTTGCGAGGTTCTCATCGCCTCTCTGTCCAAACCCACTGCTCCACCTCCCTCAGCAGAGGAGTCATTTTTGCTGAGCCTGGTTCCTATGATCCAGAGATTGTCTTTAGAAAAAAAAGAAGCTCTTCTTTTGGACATACACAATTTAGTTTATGAACGTACTAGAGAAACAAGCAGCTGATTAGGTTATTAAATTCTGTTCTTGTTTAATTTCTTTATTTATTTATGTATTTTTCATTTCCAATTTCTGGATCATAGGAACCAGTCTCCCTGTCCTTCCTCTTCTCTCTCAAGTCCCTCATTCCTCCAGGCAAGCTCCTTTCATAAAGAAAGTCTATTTAAGTTTTGTATGTACAGAAATGTGTCTTTTTGTGAATAAATGTGTTGAATGGGAACCTTGGTTTTGTTGTAGAAATGCTTAGTTTCAAGTAAGAAACTGAAAAACAGTGCATAACTCAATGACTCAAGTTAAACAAAAGGGACACAGTTTCATTTTATTGCAGACATTTCATCTTTTGAAATAGGTGTGTGGCTCTTACAAGAGGTTTGTGGCTGCCATGGAACTGCCCCCTCTGTAGAGAAGTACTCCACAAAGGTTTCCCTCACCCGAGAGCTTCCCTGCTTTGGTTGGTGGCTGCAACACAACCCAGACCTGGAAGTACCTTGCCTGCAACAAATGGCACGCACTGTCTTGCTGATGTATCCCCTGTTGACATCCGTATGTAAAAGTCCTCTGCGGCCATCTCCGGGAAGTGGACGGTCAGCAGGCAGGGAGAGAGAACCGGATCTTAGAGCCTGACCAAAGGCTGAATTTCCCACGATCCCACCATCGCTACTTCTACCGTACCCACCAACATCAATCACTCGGAAGCATTATCTGGAGTCTACAACTGCAAGGAGAACTAGAGAAAACGTTCCCTTGTAGTTGTAAAAAAGAGATCCTGAGTTTGGTGGGGATTTCATGATGATGTGTTTCCCGTCCAGGGCCCCACAGCAAAGCGGAAAGTTCCATCGCTCTTCAAATTGTTGAACAACGGACTGCCACTCGGCTATGGAGGGCACAGCCATGAACTCACCCACAAGGCAATCCCAAATGGCAGCTGCAACTTCTGGGACAAATCCTTGGACAGTTGACACACCAACATGGAAGCTGTTGGCGATGGTCCTGAGGGAACTTCCAGTTGCAAGATACCGGCAAAATTGAATAAATACTCGTGAATACAAAAACATTAATCTTAAAACAGTACCTTCGCACAAAACATATTGACTTTCTAACTGCTGAATTAAGTTTTCGCCACTGGCACCCACTGACAATTTTCACAAAGTTTTTATTTTAAACATCCACTTGTCATAATATATTCGAGGTTTGCAGTCTGTGTATCTTGCAAATGACGTCATGCATACAGTAATTGTGAAGAGATTGACTTCTGCACATCACAACACGACACATTGACTACCTTACCGAAGGCAAATGGACAGCCGTTCAGGGATTGAGCGGCAGTAGTTGGTTTCCTCATGGGAAATCCGAGCACCCACACTCGTAATTTTTTGCTTTTTTTTTCCAAAAGATAGGCAGGAGGCAACTAATCACTACCTGAACAAGCTACCTGCTACTGACGACTGGCGCTACGGCAACTAAAAAGTCGCGTTCGGTGAGAACGTACCTTAAGAGAACCTGTATTCAGCCCAAGAAAAGGTGGTTCACAGACCGACAAAAATAAAAATGTTGCTAAATCTCTGAAACCACTATAGACAGGTTAAAACCGTACTGCAGCTACGAGAAAGACCGTTTCTACTATTTTGGCAGGTAAAATTTTCATGTTCAGAGGCCTCGTTGAGCAATGAGTGAACAGTACAGAAAACGCGTTTTCAGCCAGAGTGACGGTGGTTTTGAGACTGACAAACATAAAAATGTTGATAACTTTCGAAAAACACTTCAGACAGCTTAGATTTGATGTGAAACTACTAGAAAGACCCTTTCTGCTATAGTGGGAGGGGAAAATTTAATGTTCTGAAGCTTCCCTGCAAAGTTATGGCACAAAGCAGAAAACGCGTTTTCAGCTTGAGATAAGGTGGGTTCCGGAACACCAAACATAAAAATGTTGATAACTTTGGTAAAACACGTCAGACAGCTAATATTTGATGTGCAACTACTAGAAAGACCTTCTTTGCTAGAGTGGGATGTGAAAATTTCATGTTCTGAAGCTTCCTTGCAAAGTTATGAAAAATGCAGAAAACGCGTTTTCAGCCTGAGATAAGGTGGGTTCCGGAACGCCAAACATAAAAATGTTGATAACTTTGGAAAAACACTTCAGACAGCTTAGATTTGATGTGCAACTACGAGAAAGACCCTTTTTGCTATAGTGGCATGTGAAAATTTCATGTTCTGAAGCTTCCCTGCAAAGTTATGCCACAAAGCAGAAAACGCGTTTTCAGCCTGAGATAAGGTGGGTTCCGGAACGCCAAACATAAAAATGTTGATAACTTTCGAAAAACACTTCAGACAGCTTAGATTTGATGTGCAACTGTTAGAAAGAACCTTTTTGCTACAGTGGGATGTGAAAATTTGATGTTGTGAAGCTTCCCTGCAAAGTTATGGCACAATGGAGAAAACGCGTTTTCAGACTGAGATAAGGTGGGTTCCGGAACGCCAAACATAAAAATGTTGATAACTTTGGAAAAACACCTCAGACAGCTTAGATTTGATGTGCAACTACTAGAAAGACCCTTTTTGCTATAGTGGGATGTGAAAATTTCATATTCTGAAGCTTCCCTGCAAAGTTATGGCACAATGCAGAAAACGCATTTTCAGCATGAGATAAGGTGGGTTCCGGAACGCCAAACATAAAAATGTTGATAACTTTCGAAAAACACTTCAGACAGCTTAGATTTGATGTGCAACTGTTAGAAAGAACCTTTTTGCTACAGTGGGATGTGAAAATTTGATGTTGTGAAGCTTCCCTGCAAAGTTATGGCACAATGGAGAAAACGCGTTTTCAGACTGAGATAAGGTGGGTTCCGGAACGCCAAACATAAAAATGTTGATAACTTTGGAAAAACACCTCAGACAGCTTAGATTTGATGTGCAACTACTAGAAAGACCCTTTTTGCTATAGTGGGATGAGAAAATTTCATGTTCTGAAGCTTCCCTGCAAAGTTATGGCACAATGCAGAAAACGCATTTTCAGCATGAGATAAGGTGGGTTCCGGAACGCCAAACATAAAAATGTTGATAACTTTGGAAAAACACCTCAGACAGCTTAGATTTGATGTGCAACGACTAGAAAGACCCTTTCTTCTATACTGGGAGGTGAAAATTTCATGTTCGGAAGCTTCCCACCAAAGTTATGGCACAATGCAGAAAACGCGTTTTCAGCCTGAGATAAGGTGGGTTCCGGAACGCCTTACATAAAAATGTTGATAACATTGGAAAAGCACTTCAGACAGTTTAGATTTCTTGTGTGTAGTGAGAATTGTATTGTGTCCTAATGTGATTGCCGTAGTGACTGGTGACGTGTGTGTCAGTATATAGAGACGGGAGCGGGTTTTCCATTAGGCAGAAATCCACGTGTGCTGCCTGTGAACTGTTGTGACTAAAATAAATCAGAGAAACCAACACGGCACGTCTCATCTCATGACATGGTGTCAGAAGTAAAGTCGACACGGGAATATTGAACAGAAGATGGCGAAGTTTGGTCCTCCAGAGCCGTTTGATTTTCCCGTTCCGGCGGAGTGGCCGATTTGGAGACAACGTTTTTCCCGTTTTCGTGTTGCCTCGAAATTGGACCGTGAGAGTGGGGACGTACAAGTGAATTCACTTCTTTATTCGATGGGAAGAGATGCGGAGCCAATATATGCCTCGTTCATGTTTCCGGCTGCTTCAGACGCAATGCCACGTCCGGAGTACGACTTTAAAACGGTGGTGGAGAAGTTCGACGAGCACTTCGTCCCAAGACGGAACGTCATCCACGACCGCGCGTGTTTCCATCGAAGAACACAGAAGACGGATGAGACAGTGGAAGCTTTCGTGCGGAGCCTGTATGAGCTCGCGCAACACTGTGAGTTTGGCAACGCTAAGGATGAGCACATCCGGGATCGGATTGTCATCGGAATACGGGACAAGGAGGTGTCACAAAAACTCCAACTGGAACCGGATTTAACGTTGGAACGAGCAATTCAGCTTGCACGGCAGAACGAGCAAATTAAAGAACAGAGTGCGGAGCGTGTGGAGAGTGGATTGAATGAGGTGAGACACAAACAGTTCAGCAGAGCGAGGCGGAGCTGCGATGTTACACAGCAGGCGCCGGCACGAGGACAGAGGTTCGAGGAGAGTCGACGCTGCCCACGGTGCAATAGAGGCCATAGTAAAAGTGAGCAGTGTCCCGCTTATAATAAGAAGTGCAATAAGTGCCATAAGAAAGGACATTTTGCTGTGGTGTGTAGGAGTAGGATGATAAAAGAAGTCAGAGCACAGTCGGTGATGGATTCTGACGAAGAGACATTTTTCATTGGCGGACTTTTCCAAGGAGGCGTGGCAAATCAAAACCCCACAATCATAGAAGAGTCAGGGTCAGATACTGACTGGGACGTTGAGCTGCAAGTGAATGGCTGCAGGGTCGATTTTAAAATAGATACAGGGGCAGACACTACAGTTATATCAGAGAGGGCATATAACAAGCTACAGCCCAAACCCGAACTAGTGCGGTCCAGGCAGTTGGTGTACAGTCCAGGTGGAAAAGTCACTTGTGTGGGGAAGTTCAGAGCTGAGACAAAGTATAAAGGAGGAAAATACACACATTGGATAACAGTCATCAAAGGGCCATTTGCTAGCAACCTGCTAGGGAAAACAGTGGCGAAGCAGATGGGACTGGTGGCGAGAGTTAACGAAATAAAAAAATGTCTGACTGGAGATTTGTTTGGAGAAATGGGACTACTGAACTGTGAGCCAGTTAAGATAGAGCTGACCAGCGATGCTGTACCCTACAGTGTCAATACACCACGCAGGGTCCCCTTTCCGCTTCTCCCCAAAGTTGAAAAAGAATTGAAGCGCATGTTAGATTTGGGGATCATTGAGGAAGTGACTGAGCCCACCGACTTGTGCGCCCCAATGGTCCCAGCCCCAAAGCGCAACAAAGACGAAGTCAGGGTGTGTGTGGACCTGAAGCACCTGAACAAAGTCGTGAAGCGGGAGCGCTACATATTACCCACACTGGACGATATTACTCCAAAACTAATCGGAGCCAAAGTGTTCTCGACTCTGGATGCCTCAAGCGGTTTCTGGCAGATTCCGTTGGATCCCAGCTGCTGGAAGTTAACCACATTTATCACGCCCATGGGTAGGTTTTGTTTTAAACGTCTTCCATTTGGGATTACTTCTGCACCCGAAATATTTCAGAGACTAATGAGCACGTTGTTAAAAGACCTGGATGGTGTGGTTGTTGTCATGGATGATGTGCTGGTCTTTGGCTCAAGTGAGGAAGAGCATGACCGTCGCATGGATGCAGTGTTACAGAGAATTATGGCATCAGGACTCAAGCTCAACAGAGCTAAGTGTCATTTTAAAAGGAGTGCGCTACAGTTCTTTGGACATGTCATAAGCGCGGACGGTGTCAAACCAGACAAAAGCAAAGTGGAGGCTATCACCAGGATGCCCAACCCCACAAATGTAGAACAGTTACGACAAGTGTTGGGATTGATAAATTATGTTGGAAAATTCCTTCCAGGACTGTCCACAATGCTACATCCAATTACCAGTTTACTCAAGAAAGAGAGCGTCTGGATCTGGGGTGAGCCTCAACAGCAGGCATTCGATAAAGCAAAGGCAACGTTAGTCAGCGCGCCTGCACTTTGTTACTACAATGCAGCCCGGCCAACGGTGGTCAGTGCAGATGCGAGTAGCTAAGGGCTGGGAGCTGCGCTGCTACAAGACCACGATGGAGAACTGCGTCCTGTTGCCTTCTGTTCCCGCACCCTCACAGACGCAGAGAAAAGATATTCCCAAATTGAAAAGGAGTGCTTGGCTTCGGTGTGGGCATGTGAACGTTTCGCCAGATATATTCAGGGCATGGGGAGTGTGCGACTGCAAACCGATCACAAACCTTTGGTGCCACTGATTAACACTTATGATATCGACAAGACACCACTGAGATGTCAGAGGCTATTGATGCGCCTCATGCGCTTTAACATTGTGGCTGAGCATGTTCCTGGGAAACAGCTGATCGTTGCAGACACATTGTCCAGACACCCATTGGAGGGAAACGACCAGTCAGACACAGAGAGTCATGTGGAAGCCTACATCAACAATGTTGTCAAACATAAGCCAATCAAGTCAAGTAAACTAGAAGAAATACGGGAAGCTACAAAGGATGATGAGGAACTCCAACTGGTGATCTCACACATGAGAAAGGGGTGGCCACAGAGGATGCCTGAGTTTGCACCACTGCGTGCGTTCCATTCTGCCAGAGCTCACCTATCAGAACGGAGTGGCCTGGTACTTTATGATGATCGGATCGTAATTCCTAAAGCACTCAGAACAAATGTTCTAAAACAATTGCATGAGGGTCATCAGGGACTGACTAAGTGTAGAGAGAGAGCTAAGGCGACGGTCTGGTGGCCAGGTATTGGAGCTCAAATAACAAAACAAGTAACATCATGTGACTTTTGTCTCAAGCACAAGCCAAGGCAGAGACGCGAGCCACTGGTGACAACTCCCTTACCTGAGGGTCCATGGCAGAGAGTCGGAGCTGACTTATGTGAGCTGAATGGGAAAAACTACCTCATTGTGGTGGACTATTATTCAAGAGACATTGAAATAGCATCTCTCACCACCACATCAAGCAAACAGGTCATCGGCAAGATGAAACATATGTTCGTGAGGTGGGGAATTCCTCTAGAACTAGTCAGCGATAATGCAACTCAGTTCACATCAGCAGAGTTCCAGGATTTCAGAAAGAAGTATGGATTTACTCACATCACTTCAAGCCCTCACTACCCCCAAGCAAATGGAGCTGCAGAGCGGGCCGTTCAAACTGCTAAACGCATATTAAAACAGCCAGACCCCTGCTTAGCTTTGATGAGCTATCGCTCTACTCCTATTGCTGCAACTGGTGTGAGCCCAGCGCAGCTAATGACTGGACGACAGATCCGCACCACAGTGCCAGCACTTGAAAAGACTTTACTCCCTCAACCAGTAGACAAAGATCTGGTCTCCCGGAAGGATACAGCAGCAAAGGAGGGTTACAGATTTTTCTATAACAGACGACATTCAGCCCGTCCCCTGACTGAGCTGCTTCCTGGCCAAAGTGTACGGGTGAGACATGATGGACAGAAGGAGTGGACAACACCAGCCAGAGTTGTCAGCAAGTTGAAGGAGCCAAGGTCATATGTTGTGGAGATGGATAACGGGGTACTTCGTCGCAACAGGCGTCATCTTCAGGCAGTTCCAGAGGTGACTGATCCAGTGGAGCAGCAAGAAGTTGTCCCAGTAACACAGCCTGAGACAAGTCCACCGGTTCAAGCAACTTCTACTTCTGAGGAACCAACATCTTCATCTTCAGGTTCTTCCCTGGAGTCTCCTCCTCTGTCTGCAACTCCGCAGAGGCCTGTGAAATTCTCATCGCGGGGGCGTGAGATAAAACTACCGGCTAGGTTCAGAAACTAACATTTGACTGTACAGGTGGTTGCACAAGTTCTGTTTGGTTATATATAAAAAAAAAAAAAAAAAAAAAAAAAAAAAAAGGGCAGAATAATCCCTTTCAGACTGAGGGTAGTCTACCCCGATGATGTCTGATGTTCAAAAAGCACTATAGTTTAGTTGATGAGTATTTTAGGTTTGGTTTGAGTGTGTGTTGAGTATATTCCCTTTTCATTTCACATGCACATTGTAGTCTGAACATTTCAGTTGGTTACATTTCCTAAAAGGGGGAGATGTAGTGAGAATTGTATTGTGTCCTAATGTGATTGCCGTAGTGACTGGTGACGTGTGTGTCAGTATATAGAGACGGGAGCGGGTTTTCCATTAGGCAGAAATCCACGTGTGCTACCTGTGAACTGTTGTGACTAAAATAAATCAGAGAAACCAACACGGCACGTCTCATCTCATGACAATGTGCAACTACTTGAAAACCCTTTCTGCTATAGTGGGAGGAGAAAATTTCATGTTCTGAAGCTTCCCTGCAAAGTTATGCCACAAAGCAGAAAACGCGTTTTGAGCCTGAGATAAGGTGGGCTCCCGAACGCCAAACATAAAAATGTTGATAACTTTGGAAAAATACTTCAAACAGCTTAGATTTGATGTGCAACTACTAAAAAGAACCTTTCTGCTATAGTGGGAGGTGAAAATTTAATGTTCTGAAGCTTCCCTGCAAAGTTATAGCACAATGGAGAAAAAGCGTTTTCAGCCTGAGATAAGGTGGGTTCCGGAACGCCAAACATGAAAAAGTTAATATCTTTGGAAAAACCCTTCAGACAGCTTAGATTTGATGTGCAACTACTAGAGAGACCCTTTCTGCTATAGTGGGAGGTGAAAATTTCATGTTCTGAAGCTCCCCTGCAAAGTTATGGCACATTTCAGAACACACGTTTTCAGCCTGAGATAAGGTCGATTCCGGAACGCCAAACATAAAAATGTTGATAACTTTGGAAAAGCACTTCAGGCAGCCTAGATTTGATGTGCAACTACTCGAAAGACCATTTCTGCTATAATGGGAGGTGAAAATTTGATGTTCTGAAGATTTCCTACAAAGTTATGCCACAATGCAAAAAACGCGTTTTCAGCCTGAGATAAGGTGGGTTCCGGAACGCCAAACATAAAAATGTTGATAACTTTGGAAAAACACTTCAGACAGCTTAGATTTGATGTGCAACTACGAGAAAGACCCTTTCTGCTATAGTGGGAGGAGAAAATTTCATGTTCTGAAGCTTTCCTGCAACGTTATGACACAATGCAGAAAACGCGTTTTCAGCTTGAGATAAGGTCGAATCCGGAACGCCAAACATAAAAATGTTGATAACTTTGGTAAAACACTTCAGACAGCTTAGATTTGATGTGCAAGTAGGAGAAAGACCATTTTTGCTATAGTGGGAGGTGAAAATTTTATGTTCTGAAGCTTCCCTGCAAAGTTATGGCACAAAGGAGAAAAAGCGTTTTCAGCCTGAAATAAGGTGGGTTCCGGAACGCCAAACATACAAATGTTGATAACTTTGGAAAAACACTTCAGACAGTTTAGATTTGATGTGCAACTACTAGAAAGACCCTTTCTGCTACAGTGGGAGGTGAAAATTTCATGTTCTGAAGTTTCCCTGCAAAGTTATGGCACAATGATGAAAACGCTTTTTCAGCCTGAGATATGGTGGGTTCCGGAACGCTGAACATAAAAACTTGATAACTTTGGAGAAGCACTTAAGGCAGCTTAGATTTGATGTGCAACTACGAGAAAGACCCTTTCTGCTATAGTGGGAGGTTAAAATTTCATGTTCTGAAGCTTCCATGAAAAGTTATGGCACAATGCACAAAAACGCTTTTCAGCCTGAGATAAGGTGGGTTTCGGAACGCCAAACATAAAAGTGTTGATAACTTTGGAAAAGCGCTTCAGACAGCCTAGATTTGATGTGCAACTCTGAGAAAAACCCTTTTTGCTATTGTGGGATGTGAAAATTTCATGTTCTGAAGCTTCCCTGCAAAGTCATGCCACAATGCAGAAACCGCGTTTTCAGTCTGACATAAGGTGGGTTCCCGAACGCCAAACGTAAAAATGTTGATAACTTTTGAAAAACACTTCAGACAGCTTCGATTTGATGTGCAAGTACGAGAAAGACCCTTTCTGCTATAGTGGGAGGTGAAAATTTCATGTTCTGAAGCTTCCCTGCAAAGTTATGGCACAATGATGAAAACGCTTTTTCAGCCTGAGATGAGGTGGGTTCGGAACGCCGAACATAAAAACTTGATAACTTTGGAAAAGCATTTGAGACAGCTTAGATTTGATTTGCAACTACGAGAAAGACCCTTTCTGCTATAGTGGGAGGTGAAAATTTCGTGTTCTGAAGCTTTCCTGCAAAGTTATGACACAATGCAGAAAACGCGTTTTCCGCTTGAGATAAGGTCGAATCCGGAACGCCAAGCATTAAAATGTTGATAACTTTGGTAAAACACTTCAGACAGCTTAGATCTGATGTGCAAGTAGGAGAAAGACCCTTTCTGCTATAGTGGGAGGTTAAAATTTCATGTTCTGAAGCTTCCATGAAAAGTTATGGCACAATGCACAAAAACGCTTTTCAGCCTGAGATAAGGTGGGTTTCGGAACGCCAAACATAAAAGTGTTGATAACTTTGGAAAAGCGATTCAGACAGCCTTGATTTGATGTGCAACTCTGAGAAAAACCCTTTTTGCTATTGTGGGATGTGAAAATTTCATGTTCTGAAGCTTCCCTGCAAAGTCATGCCACAATGCAGAAACCGCGTTTTCAGTCTGACATAAGGTGGGTTCCCGAACGCCAAACGTAAAAATGTTGATAACTTTTGAAAAACACTTCAGACAGCTTCGATTTGATGTGCAAGTACGAGAAAGACCCTTTCTGCTATAGTGGGAGGTGAAAATTTTATGTTCTGAAGCTTCCCTGCAAAGTTTTGGCACAAAGGAGAAAAAGCGTTTTCAGCCTGAGATAAGGTGGGTTCCGGAACGCCAAACATAAAAAAGTTAATATCTTTGGAAAAACACCTCAGACAGCTTAGATTTGATGTGCAACTACTAGAAAGACCCTTTCCGCTATAGTGGGAGGTGAAAATTTCATGTTCTGAAGCTTCCCTGCAAAGTTTTGGCACAAAGCAGAAAACGCGTTTTCAGCCTGAGAAAAGGTGGGTTCCGGAACGCCAAACATAAAAATGTTGATAACTTTGGACAACCACTTCAGACAGCTTAGATTTGATGTGCAACTACAAGAAAGACCGTTTATGCTATTGTGGGAGGTTAAAATGTCATGTTCTGAAGCTTCCCTGCAAAGTCATGGCACAATGATGAAAACGCTTTTTCAGCCTGAGATAAGGTGGGTTCCGGAACGCCGAACATAAAAACTTGATAACTTTGGAAAAGCACTTGAGACAGCTTAGATTTGATGTGCAACTACGAGAAAGACCCTTTCTGCTATAGTGGGAGGTGAAAATTTCGTGTTCTGAAGCTTTCCTGCAAAGTTATGACACAATGCAGAAAACGCGTTTTCAGCTTGAGATAAGGTCGAATCCGGAACGCCAAACATAAAAATGTTGATAACTTTGGTAAAACACTTCAGACAGCTTAGATTTGATGTGCAAGTAGGAGAAAGACCCTTTCTGCTATAGTGGGAGGTTAAAATTTCATGTTCTGAAGCTTCCATGAAAAGTTATGGCACAATGCACAAAAACGCTTTTCAGCCTGAGATAAGGTGGGTTTCGGAACGCCAAACATAAAAGTGTTGATAACTTTGGAAAAGCGATTCAGACAGCCTTGATTTGATATGCAACTCTGAGAAAAACCCTTTTTGCTATTGTGGGATCTGAAAATTTCATGTTCTGAAGCTTCCCTGCAAAGTTATGCCACAAAGCAAAAAACCCGTTTTCAGCCTGACATAAGGTAGGTTCCGGAACGCCAAACATACAAATGTTGATAACTTTAGAAAAACACTTCAGACAGCTTAGATTTGATGTGCAACTACTAGAAAGACCCTTTCTGCTATAGTGGGAGGTGAAAATTTCATGTTCTGAAGCTTCCCTGCAAAATTATGATACAAAGCAAAAAACGCGTTTTCAGCCTGATCTAAGGTGGGTTCCGGAACGCCAAAAATAAAAATGTTGTTAACTTTGAAAAAACACTTCAGACAGCTTAGATTTGATGTGCAACTACGAGAAAGACCCTTTCTGCTATAGTGGGAGGTGAAAATTTCATGTTCTGAACCTTTCCTGCAAAGTTATGACACAATACAGAAAACGCGTTTTCAGCTTGAGATAAGGTCGAATCCGGAACGCCAAACATAAAAATGTTGATAACTTTGGTAAAACACTTCAGACAGCTTAGATTTGTTGTGCAAGTAGGACAAAGACCATTTTTGCTATAGTGGGAAGTGAAAATTTTATGTTCTGAAGCTTCCCTGCAAAGTTATGGAACAAAGGAGAAAAAGCGTTTTCAGCCTGAGATAAGGTGGGTTCCGGAACGCCAAACATAAAAAAGTTAATATCTTTGGAAAAACACTTCAGACAGCTTAGATTTGATGTGTAACTACTAGAAAGACCCTTTCTGCTATAGTGGGAGGTGAAAATTTCATGTTTTGAAGCTTCCCTGCAAAGTTATGGCAGAATGCAGAAAACGCGTTTTCAGCCAGAGATAAGATGGGTTCCGGAACGCCAAACATGAAAATGTTGATAACTTTGGAAAAACACTTCAGACAGCTTAGATTAGATGTGCAACTACTAGAAAGACCCTTTCTGCTATAGTGGGAGGTGAAAATTTCATGTTCTGAAGCTTCCCTGCAAAGTTATGGCACAACGCAGAAAACGCGTTTTCAGCCTGAGATAAGGTGGGTTCCGGAACGCCAAACATAAAAATGGTGATAACATTAGAAAAATACTTCAGACAGCTTAGATTTGATATGCAACTACTAGAAAGACCCTTTCTGCTATAGTCGGAGGTTAAAATTTCGTGTTCGAAGCTTCCCTGCAAAGTTCTGGCACAAAGAAAGAAACATGTTTTCAGCATGATATAAGGTGGGTTCCGGAACGCCAAACATAAAAATGTTGATAACTTTGGAAAAACACTTCAGACAGCTTAGATTTGATGTGCAACTACTAGAAAGACCCTTTCTGCTATAGTGGGAGGTTAAAATTTCATGTTCTGAAGCTTCCCTGCAAAGTTATGACACAATGCAGGAAACGCGTTTTCAGCTTGAGATGAGGTCGAATCCGGAACGCCAAACATAAGTATGTTGATAACTTTGGAAAAACACTTCAGACAGCTCAGATTTGATGTGCAAGTATGAGAAAGACCCTTTCTGCTATAGTGGCAGGTGAAATTTTCATGTACTGAAGCTTCCTTGCAAAGTTATGGCACAATGCAGAAAACGCGTTTTCAGGCTGAGATAAGGTGGGTTCCGGAACGCCAAACATAAAAATGTTGATAACTTTCGAAAAAAACTTCAGACAGCTTAGATTTGATGTGCTACTACTAGAAAGACCCTTTCTGCTTTAGTAGAAGGTGAAAATTTCATGTTGTGTAGGTTCCCTGCAAAGTTATGGCACAAAGAAAGAAACACGTTTTCAGCATGAGATAAGGTGGGTTCTGAACGCCAAATATAAAAATGTTGATAACTTTGGAAAAACACTTCAGACAGCTTAGATTTGATGAGCAACTACTAGAAAGACCCTTTCAGCTATAGTGGGATGTGAAAATTGCATGTTTTGAAGCTACCCTGCAAAGTTATGGCAGAATGCAGAAAACGCGTTTTCAGCCAGAGATAAGATGGGTTCCGCAACGCCAAACATAAAAATGTTGATATCTTTGGAAAAACACTTCAGACAGCTTAGATTTGATGTGCAACTACCAGAAAGACCCTTTCTGTGATAGTGGGATGTGAAAATTTCATGTTCTGAAGCTTCCCTGCAAAGTTATGGCACAACGCAGAAAACGCGTTTTCAGCCTGAGATAAGGTGGGTTCTGGAACGCCAAACATAAAAATGTTGATAACATTGGAAAAATACTTCAGACAACTTAGATTTGATATGCAACTACTAGAAAGACCCTTTCTGCTATAGTCGGAGGTTAAAATTTCGTGTTCGAAGCTTCCCTGCAAAGTTCTGGCACAAAGAAAGAAACATGTTTTCAGCCTGAGATAAGGTGAGTTCCACAACGCCAAACATAAAAATGTTGATTACTTTGGAAAAACACTTCAGACTGCTTGGATTTGAAGTGCAACTGCTAGAAAGACCCTTTCTGCTTTAGTGGGATGTGAAAATTTCATGTTCTGAAGCTTCCCTGCAAAGTTATGGCACATTGCGGAAAACCCGTTTTCAGCCTGAGAAAAGGTGGGTTCCGGAACGCCAAACATAAAAATGTTGATAACTTTGGAAAAACACTTCAGACAGCTTAGATTTGATGTGCAACTACCAGAAAGACCCTTTCTGCGATAGTGGGATGTGAAAATTTCATGTTCTGAAGCTTCCCTGCAAAGTAATGGCACAACGCAGAAAACGCGTTTTCAGCCTGAGATAAGGTGGGTTCCGGAACGCGAAACAAAAAATGTTGATAATATTGGAAAAATACTTCAGACAGCTTAGATTTGATATGCAACTACTCGACAGACCCTTTCTACTATAGTCGGAGGTTAAAATTTCATGTTCTGAAGCTTCCCTGCAAAGTTCTGGCAAAAAGAAAGAAACACGTTTTCAGCCTGAGATAAGGTGGGTTCCGGAACGCCAAACATAAAAATGTTGATAACTTTGGAAAAACACTTCAGACAGCTTAGATTTGATGTGCAACTGCTAGAACGATCCTTTCTGGTTTGGTGGGATGTGAAAATTCCATCTTCTGAAGCTTCCTGCAAAGTTATGGCACAATGCAGAAAATACGTTTTCAGCCTGAGATAAGATGGGTTCCGGAACGCCAAAAATAAAAATGTCTATAACTTTGGAAAAAAACTTCAGACAGCTTAGATTTGATGTGCAACTACAAGAAAGACCCTTTCTGCTTTCGTGGGAGGTTAAAATTCCTTGTTCTGAAGCTTCCCTGCAAAGTTATGGCAGATAGCAGGAAACGCGTTTTCAGCCTGAGATAAGGGGAATTCCGAAACGCCAAACATAAAAATGTTGATAACTTTGGAAAAACTCTTCAGACAGCTTAGATTTGACGTGCAACTACTAGAAAAACCCTTTCTGCTATAGTGGGATGTGAAAAATTCATGTTCTGAAGCTTCCCTGCAAAGTTATGGCACAATGCAGAAAATGCGTTTTCAGCCTGAGATAAGGTCGATTCCGGAATGCCAAACATAAAGGTGTTGATAACTTTGGAAAAACTCTTCAGACAGCTTAGATTTGATGTGCAACTACGAGAACGACCCTTTCTGCTACAGTGGGAGGTGAAAATTTCATGTTCTGAAGCTTCCCTGAAAAGTTATGGCACAATGCGGAAAACCCGTTTTCAGCCTGAGATAAGGTGGATTCCGGAACGCCAATCATAAAAATGTTGATAACTTTGGAAAAACACTTCAGACAGCTTAGATTTGATGTGCAACTACTTGAAAAACCCTTTCTGGTATAGTGGGAGGTTAAAATTTGATGTTCTGAAGCTTCCCAGCAAAGATATGGCACAATGCGGAAAACCCGTTTTCAGCTTCTGATAAGGTGGGTTCCGGAACGCCAAACATAAAAATGTTGATAACTTTGGAAAAACACTTCAGACAGCTTAGATTTGATATGCAACTACTAGAGAGACCCTTTATATTATAGTTGGAGGTGAAAATTTCATGTTCTGAAGGTTCCCTGCAAAGTTATGGCAGAATGCAGAAAACGCGTTTTCAGCCAGAGATAAGATGGGTTCCGGAACGCCAAACATGAAAATATTGACAACTTTGGAAAAACACTTCAGACAGCTTAGATTTGATGTGCAACTACGAGAAAGACGCTTTCTGCTAAAGTGGGAGGTTAAAATTCCATGTTCTGAAGCTTCCCTGCAAAGTTATGGCAGAACGCAGAAAACGCGTTTTCAGCCTGAGATAAGGTGGGTTCCGGAACGTCAAACATAAAAATTTTGATAACTTTGGAAAAACACTTCAGACAGCTTAGATTTGATGTGCAACTACTAGAAAGACCCTTTCTGCTATAGTGGGAGGTGAAAATTTCATTTTTGAAGCTGTCCTCCAAAGTTATGGCACAACGAAGTAAACGCGTTTTCAGCCTGAGATAAGGTGGGTTCCGGAACGCCAAACATAAAAATGTTGATGACTTTGGAAAGTCCCTTCAGACAGCTTATATTTGCTGTGCAACTACTACAAAAGACCCTTTCTGCTATGGTGGGATGTGAAAATTTCATGTTCTGAAGCTTTCCTTCAAAGTTATGGCACAATGCAGAAAACGCGTTTTCAGCCTGAGATAATGTGGGTTCCGGAATGGCAAACATAAAAGTGTTGATAACTTTGGAAAAACACTTCAGATAGCTTAGATTTGATGTGCAACTACGAGAAAGACCCTTTCTGCTATAGGGGGAGGTGAAAATTTCATGTTCTGAAGTTTCCCTGCAAAGTTATGGCACAATGCGGTAAACCCGTTTTCAGCGTGAGAAAAGGTGGGTTCCGGAACGCCAAACATAAAAATGTTGATAACTTTGGAAAAACAATTCAGAAAGCTTAGATTTGATGTGCAACTACAAGAATGACCCATTATGCTATTGTGAGAGGTTAAAATTTCATGTTCTGAAGATTCCCAGCAAAGTTATGGCACAAAGCAGAAAACGCGTTTTCAGCCAGAGATAAGGTGGGTTCCGGAAAGCCAAACATAAAAATGTTGATAACTTTGCAAAAACACTTCAGACAGCTTAGATTTGATGTGCAACTACTAGAAAGACCCTTTCTGCTATAGTGTGATGTGAAAATTTCATGTTCAGAAGCTTCCCTGCAAAGTTATGGCACAATGCAGAAAACGCGTTTTCAGCCTGAGATAAGGTGGGTTCCGGAACGCCAATCGTAAAAATGTTGATAACTTTGGAAAAACACTTCTGACAGCTTATATTTGATGTGCAACAACAAGAAAGACCCTTTATGCTATTGTGGGAGGTTAAATTTTCATGTTCTGAAGATTCCCAGCAAAGTAATGGCACAAAGCGGAAAACGCGTTTTCAGCCTGAGATAAGGTGGGTTCCGGAACGCCAATCATAAAAATGTTGATAACTTTGGAAAAACACTTCAGACAGCTTAGGTTTGATGTGCAACTACTACAAAGACCCTGTCTGTTATAGCGGGAGTAGAAAATTTCATGTTCTGAAGCTTCCCTGCAAAGTTAAGGAACAATGCAGAAAACGCGTTTTCAGGCTGAGATAAGGTGGGTTCCAGAACGCCAAACATAGAAATGTTGATAACTTTGGAAAAACACTTCAGACAGCTTAGATTTGAAGTGCAACTACGAGAAACAGTCTTTCTGCTACAGTGGGTGGTTAAAATTTCATGTTTTGAAGCTTCCCTGCAAAGTTATGGCGCAATGCAGAAAACGCATTTTCAGCCTCAGATAAGGTGGGTTCCAGAACGCCAAACATAAAAATGTTGATAATATTGGAAAAAACATTTTAGACAGCTTAGATTTCATGTGCAACTACTAGAAAGACCCTTTCTGCTAGAGTGGGAGGTGAAAATTTCATTTTCTGAAGCTTCCCTGCGAAGTTATGGCACAATGCAGAAAACGCGTTTTCAGCCTGAAAAAAGGTGGGTTCCGGAACGCCAAACATAAAAATGTTGATAACTTTGGAAACAACATTTAAGACAGCTTAGATTTGATGTGCAACTACTAGAAAGACCCTTTCTGCGATAGTGGGAGGTAAAAATTTCATGTTCTGAAGCTTCCCTGCAAAGTTATGGTACAATGCGGAAAACCCGTTATCAGCCTGAGATAAGGTGGGTTCCGGAACGCCAAACATAAAAATGTTGATAACTTTGAAAAAACACTTCAGACAGCTTAGACTTGATGTGCAACTACAAGAAAGACCCTTTATGCAATTGTGGGTGGTTAAAATTTCATGTTCTGAAGCTTCCCAGCAAAGTTATGGCACAAAGCAGAAAACGCGTTTTCAGCCTGAGATAAGGTGGGTTTCGGAACGCCAAACATAAAAATGTTGATAACTTTGGAAAAACACTTCCGACAGCTTAGATTTGATGTGCAACTACTAGAAAGACCCTTTCTGCTATAGTGGGAGGTGAAATTTTCATTTTTGAAGCTTTCCTGCAAAGTTATGGCACAATGAAGTAAACGCGTTTTCAGCCTGAGATAAGATGGGTTCCGGAACGCCAAACATAAAAATGTTGATAACTTTGGAAAGACACTTCAGACAGCTTATATTTGCTGTGCAACTACTACAAAAGACCCTTTCTGCTATAGCGGGATGTGAAACTTTCATGTTCTGAAGCTTTCCTTCAGAGTTATGGCACAATGCAGAAAACGCGTTTTCAGCCTGAGATAATGTGGGTTCCGGAATGCCAAACGTAAAAATGTTGATAACTTTGGAAAAACACTTCAGACAGCTTAGATTTGATGTGCAACAACAAGAAAGACCCTTTATGCTATTGTGGGAGGTTAAATTTTCATGTTCTGAAGATTCCCAACAAAGTTTTGGCACAAAGCAGAAAACGCGTTTTCAGGCTGAGATAAGGTGGGTTCCAGAACGCCAAACATAAAAATGTTGATAACTTTGGAAAAACACTTCAGACAGCTTAGATTTGAAGTGCAACTACGAGAAACAGTCTTTCTGCTACAGTGGGTGGTTAAAATTTCATGTTTTGAAGCTTCCCTGCAAAGTTATGGCGCAATGCAGAAAACGCATTTTCAGCCTCAGATAAGGTGGGTTCCAGAACGCCAAACATAAAAATGTTGATAACTTTGGAAAAAACATTTTAGACAGCTTAGATTTCATGTGCAACTACTAGAAAGACCCTTTCTGCTAGAGTGGGAGGTGAAAATTTCATTTTCTGAAGCTTCCCTGCGAAGTTATGGCACAATGCAGAAAACGCGTTTTCAGCCTGAAAAAAGGTGGGTTCCGGAACGCCAAACATAAAAATGTTGATAACTTTGGAAAAAACATTTCAGACAGCTTAGATTTGATGTGCAACTACTAGAAAGACCCTTTCTGCGATAGTGGGAGGTAAAAATTTCATGTTCTGAAGCTTCCCTGCAAAGTTATGGTACAATGCAGAAAACGCGTTTTCAGTCTGCGATAAGGTGGGTTCCGGAACGCCAAACTTAAAAATGTTCATAACCTTGGAAAAACACTTCAGACAGCTTAGATTTGATGTCCAACTACAAGAAAGACCCTTTATGCTATTGTGGGAGGTTAAAATTTCATGTTCTGAAGATTCCCAGCTAAGTTATGGCACAAAGTAGAAAACGCGTTTTCAGCCAGAGATAAGGTGGGTTCCGGAACGCCAAACATAAAAATGTTGATTACTTTGCAAAAACGCTTCAGACAGCTTAGATGTTCTGACGCTTCCCTGCAAAGTTATGGCACAATGCGGAAAACCCGTTATCAGCCTGAGATAAGGTGGGTTCCGGAACGCCAAACATAAAAATGTTGATAACTTTGAAAAAACACTTCAGACAGCTTAGACTTGATGTGCAACTACAAGAAAGACCCTTTATGCAATTGTGGGTGGTTAAAATTTCATGTTCTGAAGCTTCCCAGCAAAGTTATGGCAGAAAGCAGAAAACGCGTTTTCAGCCTGAGATAAGGTGGGTTTCGGAACGCCAAACATAAAAATGTTGATAACTTTGGAAAAACACTTCCGACAGCTTAGATTTGATGTGCAACTACTAGAAAGACCCTTTCTGCTATAGTGGGAGGTGAAATTTTCATTTTTGAAGCTTTCCTGCAAAGTTATGGCACAATGAAGTAAACGCGTTTTCAGCCTGAGATAAGATGGGTTCCGGAACGCCAAACATAAAAATGTTGATAACGTTGGAAAGACACTTCAGACAGCTTATATTTGCTGTGCAACTACTACAAAAGACCCTTTCTGCTATAGTGGGATGTGAAACTTTCATGTTCTGAAGCTTTCCTTCAAAGTTATGGCACAATGCAGAAAACGCGTTTTCAGCCTGAGATAATGTGGGTTCCGGAATGCCAAACGTAAAAATGTTGATAACTTTGGAAAAACACTTCAGACAGCTTAGATTTGATGTGCAACAACAAGAAAGACCCTTTATGCTATTGTGGGAGGTTAAATTTTCATGTTCTGAAGATTCCCAACAAAGTTTTGGCACAAAGCAGAAAACGCGTTTTCAGCCTGAGAAAAGGTGGGTTCCGGAACGCCAAACATAAAAATGTTGATAACTTTGGAAAACCACTTCAGACAGCTTAGATTTGATGTGCAACTACAAGAAAGACCCTTTATGCAATTGTGGGTGGTTAAAATTTCATGTTCTGAAGCTTCCCAGCAAAGTTATGGCACAAAGCAGAAAACGCGTTTTCAGCCTGAGATAAGGTGGGTTTCGGAACGCCAAACATAAAAATGTTGATAACTTTGGAAAAACACTTCCGACAGCTTAGATTTGATGTGCAACTACTAGAAAGACCCTTTCTGCTATAGTGGGAGGTGAAATTTTCATTTTTGAAGCTTTCCTGCAAAGTTATGGCACAATGAAGTAAACGCGTTTTCAGCCTGAGATGAGATGGGTTCCGGAACGCCAAACATAAAAATGTTGATGACTTTGGAAAAACACTTCAGACAGCTTAGATTTGATGTGCAACAACAAGAAAGACCCTTTCTGCTATAGTGGGATGTGAAACTTTCATGTTCTGAAGCTTTCCTTCAAAGTTATGGCAGAAAGCAGAAAACGCGTTTTCAGCCAGACATAAGGTGGGTTCCGGAACGCCAAACATAAAGATGGTGATAACTTTGGAAAAACACTTCAGACAGCTTAGATTTGATATGCAACTACTAGAAAGTCACTTTCTGCTATAATCGGAGGTGAAAATTTCATGTTCTGAAGCTTACCTGCAAAGTTATGCCACAAAGAAAGAAACACGTTTTCAGCATGAGATAAGGTGGGTTCTGAACGCCAATTATAAAAATGTTGATAACTTTGGAAAAACACTTCAGACAGCTTAGATTTGAAGTGCACCTACTAGAAAGACCCTTTCTGCTATAGTTGGTGGTGAAAATTTCATGTTCTGAAGGTTCCCTGCAAAGTTATGGCACAAAGAAAGAAATACGTTTTCAGCATGAGATAAGGTGGGTTGTGAACGCCAAATATAAAAATGTTGATAACTTTGGAAAAACACTTCAGACAGCTTAGATTTGATGTGCAACTACTAGAAAGACCCTTTCAGCTATAGTGGGATGTGAAAATTTCATGTTTTCACTTCCCTGCAAAGATATGGCAGAATGCAGAAAACGCGTTTTCAGCCTGAGATAAGGTGGTTTCCGGAACGCCAATTATAAAAATGTTGATAACTTTGGAAAAACACTTCAGACAGCTTAGATTTGAAGTGCACCTACTAGAAAGACCCTTTCTGCTATAGTTGGTGGTGAAAATTTCATGTTCTGAAGGTTCCCTGCAAAGTTATGGCACAAAGAAAGAAATACGTTTTCAGCATGAGATAAGGTGGGTTCTGAACGCCAAATATAAAAATGTTGATAACTTTGGAAAAACACTTCAGACAGCTTAGATTTGATGTGCAACTACTAGAAAGACCCTTTCAGCTATAGTGGGATGTGAAAATTTCATGTTCTGAAGCTTCCCTGCAAAGTTCTTGCACAAAGAAAGAAACACGTTTTCAGCCAGAGATAAGGTGAGTTCCGGAACGGCAAACATAAAAATGTTGATAACTTTGGAAAAACACTTCCGACAGCATAGATTTGATGTGCAACTGCTAGAAAGACCCTTTCTGCTTTAGTGGGATGTGAAAATTTCATGTTCTGAAGCTTCCCTGCAAAGTTATGGCACATTGCGGAAAACCCGTTTTCAGCCTGAGAAAAGGTGGGTTCCGGAACGCCAAACATAAAAATGTTGATAACTTTGGAAAAACACTTCAGACAGCTTAGATTTGATGTGCAACTGCTTGAAAGACCCTTTCTGGTTTGGTGGGATGTGAAAATTCCATCTTCTGAAGCTTCCCTGCCAAGTTATGGCACAATGCAGAAAACACGTTTTCAGCCTGAGATAAGATGGGTTCCGGAAGGCCAAAAATAAAAATGTTGATAACTTTGGAAAAAAAACTTCAGACAGCTTAGATTTGATGTGCAACTACAAGAAAGACCCTTTCTGCTCTTGTGGGAGGTTAAAATTCCTTGTTCTGAAGCTTCCCTGCAAAGTTATGGCACAAAGCAGGAAACGCGTTTTCAGCCTGAGATAAGGTGGATTCCGAAACGCCAAACATAAAAGTGTTGATAACTTTGGAAAAACTCTTCAGACAGCTTAGATTTGATGTGCAACTACGAGAAAGACCCTTTCTGCTATAGTGGGAGGTGAAAATTTCATGTTCTGAAGCTTCCCTGAAAAGTTATGGCACAATGCGGAAAACCCGTTTTCAGCCTGAGATAAGGTGGGTTCCGGAACGCCAATCATAAAAATGTTGATAACTTTGGAAAAACACTTCAGACAGCTTAGATTTGATGTGCAACTACTTGAAAGACCCTTTCTGGTATAGTGGGAGGTTAAAATTTCATGTTCTAAAGCTTCCCAGCAAAGATATGGCACAATGCGGAAAACCCGTTTTCAGCCTCTGATAAGGTGGGTTCCGGAACACCAAACATAAAAATGTTGATAACTTTGGAAAAACACTTCAGACAGCTTAGATTTGATATGCAACTACTAGAGAGACCCTTTATGGTATAGTTGGAGGTGAAAATTTCATGTTCTGAAGGTTCCCTGCAAAGTTATGGCACAAAGATAGAAACACGTTTTCAGCATGAGATAAGGTGGGTTCTGAACGCCAAATATAAAAATGTTGATAACTTTGGAAAAACACTTCAGACAGCTTAGATTTGATGTACAACTACGAGAAAGACCCTTTCTGCTATTGTGGGATGTGAAAATTTCATGTTCTGAAGCTTCCCTGCAAAGTTATGGCAAAATGCAGAAAACGCGTTTTCAGTCTGAGATAAGGTGGGTTCCGGAAAGCCAAACATAAAAATGTTGATAACATTGGAAAAACACTTCAGACAGCTTAGAATTGAATGCAACTACTAGAAACTCACTTTCTGCTATAGTTGGAGGTGAAAATTTCATGTTCTGAAGGTTCCCTGCAAAGTTATGGCACAAAGAAAGAAACACGTTTTCAGCATGAGATGAGGTGGGTTCTGAACGCCAAATATAAAAATGTTGATAACTTTGGAAAAACATTTCAGACAGCTTAGATTTGATGTGCAACTACTAGAAAGACCCTTTCAGCTGTAGTGGGATGTGAAAATTTCATGTTCTGAAGCTTCCCTGCAAAGTTATGGCAGAATGCAGAAAACGCGTTTTCAGCCAGAGATAAGATGGGTTCCGGAACGCCAAACATAAAAATGTTGATAACATTGGAAAAATACTTCAGACAGCTTAGATTTGATGTGTAACTACTAGAAAGACCCTTTCTGCTAGAGTGGGAGGTTAAAATTTCATGTTCTGAAGCTTCCCAGCAGAGCTATGGCACAAAGCAGAAAACGCGTTTTCAGTCTGAGATAAGGTGGGTTCCTGAAAGCCAAACATAAAAATGTTGATAAAATTGGAAAATCACTTCAGACAGCTTAGATTTGATGTGCAACTACTACAAAGTCACTTTCTGCTATAGTCGGAGTTGAAAATTTCATGTTCTGAAGCTTCCCAGCAAAGTTATGGCACAAAGCAGAATACGCGTTTTCAGCCTGAGAAAAGGTGGGGTCCGGAACGCCAAACATAAAAATGTTGATAACTTTGGAAAAACACTTCAGACAGCTAAGATTTGATGTGCAACTACAAGAAAGACCCTTTCTGCTATAGTGGGAGGTTAAAATTTCATGTTTCGATGCTTACCTGCAAAGTTAAGGAACAATGCAGAAAACGCGTTTTCAGCCTGAGATAAGGTGGGTTCCGGAACTCCAAACATAAAAGTGTTGATAACTTTGGAAAAACACTTCAGACAGCTTAGATTTGATGTGCAACTACTAGAAAGACCCTTTCTGCTATAGTGGGAGGTGAAAATTTCATGTTCTGAAGCTTCCCTGAATAGTTATGGCACAATGCACAAAAACGCTCTTCAGACTGAGATAAGGTGGGTTTCGGAACGCCAAACATAAAAGTGTTGATAACTTTCGACAAACACTTCAGACAGCTTAGATTTGATGTGCAACTACTAGAAAGACCCTTTCTGCTATAGTGGGAGGTTAAAATTTCATGTTCTGAAGCTTCCCTGAAAAGTTATGGCACAATGCGTAAAAACGCTTTTCAGCCTGAGATAAGGTGGGTTTCGGAACGCCAAACATTAAAGTGTTGATAACTATCGAAAAACACTTCAGACAGCTTAGATTTGATGTGCAACTACTAGAAAGACCCTTTCTGCTATAGTGGGAGGTTAAAATTTAATGTTCTGAAGCTTCCCTGAAAAGTTATGGCACAATGCACAAAAACGCTTTTCAGCCTGAGATAAGGTGGGTTTCGGAACGCCAAACATAAAAGTGTTAATAACTTTGGAAAAACACTTCAGACAGTTTAGATTTGATGTGCAACTACTAGAAAGACCCTTTCTGCTATAGTGGGAGGTTAAAATTTCATGTTCTGAAGCTTCCCTGAAAAGTTATGGCACAATGCACAAAAACGCTTTTCAGCCTGAGATAAGGTGGGTTTCGGAACGCCAAACATAAAAGTGTTGATAACTTTCGAAAAACACTTCAGACAGCTTAGATTTGATCTGCACCTACTAGAAAGACCCTATCTGCTATAGTGGGAGGTTAAAATTTCATGTTCTGAAGCTTCCCTGAAAAGTTATGGCACAATGCGTAAAAACGCTTTTCAGCCTGAGATAAGGTGGGTTTCGGAACGCCAAACATAAAAGTGTTGATAACTTTGGAAAAACACTACAGACAGTTTAGATTTGATGTGCAACTACTAGAAAGACCCTTTCTGCTATAGTTGGAGGTTAAAATTTCATGTTCTGAAGCTTCCCTGAAAAGTTATGGCACAATGCACAAAAACGCTATTCAGCCTGAGATAAGGTGGGTTTCGGAACGCCAAACATAAAAGTGTTAATAACTTTGGAAAAACACATCAGACAGTTTAGATTTGATGTGCAACTACTAGAAAGACCCTTTCTGCTGTAGTGGGAGGTTAAAATTTCATGTTCTGAAGCTTCCCTGAAAGGTTATGGCACAATGCACAAAAACGCTTTTCAGCCTGAGATAAGGTGGGTTTCGGAACGCCAAACATAAAAGTGTTGATAACTTTCGAAAAACACTTCAGACAGCTTAGATTTGATGTGCACCTACTAGAAAGACCCTTTCTGCTATAGTGGGAGGTTAAAATTTCATGTTCTGAAGCTTCCCTGAAAAGTTATGGCACAATGCGTAAAAACGCTTTTCAGCCTGAGATAAGGTGGGTTTCGGAATGCCAAACATAAAAGTGTTGATAACTTTGGAAAAACACTTCAGACAGTTTAGATTTGATGTGCAACTACTAGAAAGACCCTTTCTGCTATAGTGGGAGGTTAAAATTTCATGTTCTGAAGCTTCCCTGAAAAGTTATGGCACAATGCACAAAAACGCTTTTCAGCCTGAGATAAGTTGGGTTTCGGAACGCCAAACATAAAAGTGTTGATAACTTTCGAAAAACACTTCAGACAGCTTAGATTTGATGTGCAACTACTAGAAAGACCCTTTCTGCTATAGTGGGAGGTTAAAATTTCATGTTCTGAAGCTTCCCTGAAAAGTTATGGCACAATGCACAAAAACGCTTTTCAGTCTGAGATAAGTTGGGTTTCGGAACGCCAAACATAAAAGTGTTGATAACTTTCGAAAAACACTTCAGACAGCTTAGATTTGATGTGCAACGACTAGAAAGACCCTTTCTGCTATAGTGGGAGGTTAAAATTTCATGTTCTGAAGCTTCCCTGAAAAGTTATGGCACAATGCACAAAAACGCTTTTCAGCCTGAGATAAGGTGGGTTTCGGAACGCCAAACATAAAAGTGTTGATAACTTTGGAAAAACACTTCAGACAGTTTAGATTTGATGTGCAACTACTAGAAAGACCCTTTCTGCTATAGTGGGAGGTTAAAATTTCATGTTCTGAAGCTTCCCTGAAAAGTTATGGCACAATGCACAAAAACGCTTTTCAGCCTGAGATAAGGTGGGTTTCGGAACGCCAAACATAAAAGTGTTAATAACTTTGGAACAACACTTCAGACAGTTTAGATTTGATGTGCAACTACTAGAAAGACCCTTTCTGCTATAGTGGGAGGTTAATATTTCATGTTCTGAAGCTTCCCTGAAAAGTTATGGCACAATGCGTAAAAACGCTTTTCAGCCTGAGATAAGGTGGGTTTCGGAACGCCAAACATAAAAGTGTTGATAACTTTGGAAAAACACTTCAGACAGTTTAGATTTGATGCGCAACTACTAGAAAGACCCTTTCTGCTATAGTGGGAGGTTCAAATTTCATGTTCTGAAGCTTCCCTGAAAAGTTATGGCACAATGCACAAAAACGCTTTTCAGCCTGAGATAAGGTGGGTTTCGGAACGCCAAACATAAAAGTGTTAATAACTTTGGAAAAACACTTCAGACAGTTTAGATTTGATGTGCAACTACTAGAAAGACCCTTTCTACTATAGTGGGAGGTTAAAATTTCATGTTCTGAAGCTTCCCTGAAAAGTTATGGCACAATGCACAAAAACGCTTTTCAGCCTGAGATAAGGTGGGTTTCGGAACGCCAAACATAAAAGTGTTGATAACTTTGGAAAAACACTTCAGACAGTTTAGATTTGATGTGCAACTACTAGAAAGACCCTTTCTGCTATAGTGGGAGGTTAAAATTTCATGTTCTGAAGCTTCCCTGAAAAGTTATGGCACAATGCACAAAAACGCTTTTCAGCCTGAGATAAGGTGGGTTTCGGAACGCCAAACATAAAAATGTTAATAACTTTGGAAAAACACTTCAGACAGTTTAGATTTGATGTGCAACTACTAGAAAGACCCTTTCTGCTATAGTGGGAGGTTAAAATTTCATGTTCTGAAGCGTCCCTGAAAAGTTATGGCACAATGCACAAAAACGCTTTTCAGCCTGAGATAAGGTGGGTTTCGGAACGCCAAACATAAAAGTGTTGATAACTTTCGAAAAACACTTCAGACAGCTTAGATTTGATGTGCACCTACTAGAAAGACCCTTTCTGCTATAGTGGGAGGTTAAAATTTCATGTTCTGAAGCTTCCCTGAAAAGTTATGGCACAATGCGTAAAAACGCTTTTCAGCCTGAGATAAGGTGGGTTTCGGAACGCCAAACATAAAAGTGTTGATAACTTTGGAAAAACACTTCAGACAGTTTAGATTTGATGTGCAACTACTAGAAAGACCCTTTCTGCTATAGTGGGAGGTTAAAATTTCATGTTCTGAAGCTTCCCTGAAAAGTTATGGCACAATGCACAAAAACGCTTTTCAGCCTGAGATAAGGTGGGTTTCGGAACGCCAAACATAAAAGTGTTAATAACTCTGGAAAAACACTTCAGACAGTTTAGATTTGATGTGCAACTACTAGAAAGACCCTTTCTGCTATAGTGGGAGGTTAAAATTTCATGTTCTGAAGCTTCCCTGAAAAGTTATGGCACAATGCACAAAAACGCTTTTCAGCCTGAGATAAGGTGGGTTTCGGAACGCCAAACATAAAAGTGTTGATAACTTTCGAAAAACACTTCAGACAGCTTAGATTTGATGTGCACCTACTAGAAAGACCCTTTCTGCCATAGTGGGAGGTTAAAGTTTCATGTTCTGAAGCTTCCCTGAAAAGTTATGGCACAATGCTTAAAAACGCTTTTCAGCCTGAGATAAGGTGGGTTTCGGAACGCCAAACATAAAAGTGTTGATAACTTTGGAAAAACACTTCAGACAGTTTAGATTTGATGTGCAACTACTAGAAAGACCCTTTCTGCTATAGTGGGAGGTTAAAATTTCATGTTCTGAAGCTTCCCTGAAAAGTTATGGCACAATGCACAAAAACGCTTTTCAGCCTGAGATAAGGTGGGTTTCGGAACGCCAAACATAAAAGTGTTAATAACTTTGAAAAAACACTTCAGACAGTTTAGATTTGATGTGCAACTACTAGAAAGACCCTTTCTGCTATAGTGGGAGGTTAAAATTTCATGTTCTGAAGCTTCCCTGAAAAGTTATGGCACAATGCACAAAAACGCTTTTCAGCCTGAGATAAGGTGGGTTTCGGAACGCCAAACATAAAAGTGTTGATAACTTTCGAAAAACACTTCAGACAGTTTAGATTTGATGTGCACCTACTAGAAAGACCCTTTCTGCTATAGTGGGAAGTTAAAATTTCATGTTCTGAAGCTTCCCTGAAAAGTTATGGCACAATGCGTAAAAACGCTTTTCAGCCTGAGATAAGGTGGGTTTCGGAACGCCAAACATAAAAGTGTTGATAACTTTGGAAAAACACTTCAGACAGTTTAGATTTGATGTGCAACTACTAGAAAGACCCTTTCTGCTATAGTGGGAGGTTAAAATTTCATGTTCTGAAGCTTCCCTGAAAAGTTATGGCACAATGCACAAAAACGCTTTTCAGCCTGAGATAAGGTGGGTTTCGGAACGCCAAACATAAAAGTGTTAATAACTTTGGAAGAACACTTCAGGCAGTTTAGATTTGATGTGCAACTACTTAAAAGACCCTTTCTGCTATAGTGGGAGGTTAAAATTTCATGTTCTGAAGCTTCCCTGAAAAGTTATGGCACAATGCACAAAAACGCTTTTCAGCCTGAGATAAGGTGGGTTTCGGAACGCCAAACATAAAAGTGTTGATAACTTTTGAAAAACACTTCAGACAGCTTAGATTTGATGTGCACCTACTAGAAAGACCCTTTCTGCTATAGTGGGAGGTTAAAATTTCATGTTCTGAAGCTTCCCTGAAAAGTTATGGCACAATGCACAAAAACGCTTTTCAGCCTGAGATAAGGTGGGTTTCGGAACGCCAAACATAAAAGTGTTAATAACTTTGGAAAGACACTTCAGACAGTTTAGATTTGATGTGCAACTACTAGAAAGACCCTTTCTGCTATAGTGGAAGTTTAAAATTTCATGTTCTGAAGCTTCCCTGAAAAGTTATGGCACAATGCACAAAAACGCTTTTCAGCCTGAGATAAGGTGGGTTTCGGAACGCCAAACATAAAAGTGTTAATAACTTTGGAAAGACACTTCAGACAGTTTAGATTTGATGTGCACCTACTAGAAAGACCCTTTCTGCTATAGTGGGAGGTTAAAATTTCTTGTTCTGAAGCTTCCCTGAAAAGTTATGGCACAATGCGTAAAAACGCTTTTCAGCCTGAGATAAGGTGGGTTTCGGAACGCCAAACATAAAAGTGTTGATAACTTTGGAAAAACACTTCAGACAGTTTAGATTTGATGTGCACCTACTAGAAAGACCCTTTCTGCTATAGTGGGAGGTTAAAATTTCATGTTCTGAAGCTTCCCTGAAAAGTTATGGCACAATGCACAAAAACGCTTTTCAGCCTGAGATAAGGTGGGTTTCGGAACGCCAAACATAAAAGTGTTAATAACTTTGGAAAGACACTTCAGACAGTTTAGATTTGATGTGCAACTACTAGAAAGACCCTTTCTGCTATAGTGGAAGTTTAAAATTTCATGTTCTGAAGCTTCCCTGAAAAGTTATGGCACAATGCACAAAAACGCTTTTCAGCCTGAGATAAGGTGGGTTTCGGAACGCCAAACATAAAAGTGTTAACAACTTTGGAAAAACACTTCAGACAGTTTAGATTTGATGTGCAACTACTAAAAAGACCCTTTCTGCTATAGTGGGAGGTTAAAATTTCATGTTCTGAAGCTTCCCTGAAAAGTTATGGCACAATGCACAAAAACGCTTTTCAGCCTGAGATAAGGTGGGTTTCGGAACGCCAAACATAAAAGTGTTGATAACTTTCGAAAAACACTTCAGACAGCTTAGATTTGATGTGCACCTACTAGAAAGACCCTTTCTGCTATAGTGGGAGGTTAAAATTTCATGTTCTGAAGCTTCCCTGAAAAGTTATGGCACAATGCACAAAAACGCTTTTCAGCCTGAGATAAGGTGGGTTTCGGAACGCCAAACATAAAAGTGTTGATAACTTTCGAAAAACACTTCAGACAGCTTAGATTTGATGTGCACCTACTAGAAAGACCCTTTCTGCTATAGTGGGAGGTTAAAATTTCATGTTCTGAAGCTTCCCTGAAAAGTTATGGCACAATGCTTAAAAACGCTTTTCAGCCTGAGATAAGGTGGGTTTCGGAACGCCAAACATAAAAGTGTTGGTAACTTTGGAAAAACACTTCAGACAGTTTAGATTTGATGTGCAACTACTAGAAAGACCCTTTCTGCTATAGTGGGAGGTTAAAATTTCATGTTCTGAAGCTTCCCTGAAAAGTTATGGCACAATGCACAAAAACGCTTTTCAGCCTGAGATAAGGTGGGTTTCGGAACGCCAAACATAAAAGTGTTAATAACTTTGAAAAAACACTTCAGACAGTTTAGATTTGATGTGCAACTACTAGAAAGACCCTTTCTGCTATAGTGGGAGGTTAAAATTTCATGTTCTGAAGCTTCCCTGAAAAGTTATGGCACAATGCACAAAAACGCTTTTCAGCCTGAGATAAGGTGGGTTTCGGAACGCCAAACATAAAAGTGTTGATAACTTTCGAAAAACACTTCAGACAGCTTAGATTTGATGTGCACCTACTAGAAAGACCCTTTCTGCTATAGTGGGAAGTTAAAATGTCATGTTCTGAAGCTTCCCTGAAAAGTTATGGCACAATGCGTAAAAACGCTTTTCAGCCTGAGATAAGGTGGGTTTCGGAACGCCAAACATAAAAGTGTTGATAACTTTGGAAAAACACTTCAGACAGTTTAGATTTGATGTGCAACTACTAGAAAGACCCTTTCTGCTATAGTGGGAGGTTAAAATTTCATGTTCTGAAGCTTCCCTGAAAAGTTATGGCACAATGCACAAAAACGCTTTTCAGCCTGAGATAAGGTGGGTTTCGGAACGCCAAACATAAAAGTGTTAATAACTTTGGAAAAACACTTCAGGCAGTTTAGATTTGATGTGCAACTACTAGAAAGACCCTTTCTGCTATAGTGGGAGGTTAAAATTTCATGTTCTGAAGCTTCCCTGAAAAGTTATGGCACAATGCACAAAAACGCTTTTCAGCCTGAGATAAGGTGGGTTTCGGAACGCCAAACATAAAAGTGTTAATAACTTTGGAAAGACACTTCAGACAGTTTAGATTTGATGTGCAACTACGAGAAAGACCCTTTCTGCTATAGTGGAAGTTTAAAATTTCATGTTCTGAAGCTTCCCTGAAAAGTTATGGCACAATGCACAAAAACGCTTTTCAGCCTGAGATAAGGTGGGTTTCGGAACGCCAAACATAAAAGTGTTGATAACTTTCGAAAAACACTTCAGACAGCTTAGATTTGATGTGCACCTACTAGAAAGACCCTTTCTGCTATAGTGGGAGGTTAAAATTTCATGTTCTGAAGCTTCCCTGAAAAGTTATGGCACAATGCACAAAAACGCTTTTCAGCCTGAGATAAGGTGGGTTTCGGAACGCCAAACATAAAAGTGTTGATAACTTTCGAAAAACACTTCAGACAGTTTAGATTTGATGTGCAACTACTAGAAAGACCCTTTCTGCTATAGTGGGAGGTGAAAATTTCATGTTCTGAAGCTTCCCTGAAAAGTTATGGCACAATGCGTAAAAACGCTTTTCAGCCTGAGATAAGGTGGGTTTCGGAACGCCAAACATAAAAGTGTTAATAACTTTGGAAAAACACATCAGACAGTTTAGATTTGATGTGCAACTACTAGAAAGACCCTTTCTGCTATAGTGGGAGGTTAAAATTTCATGTTCTGAAGCTTCCCTGAAAAGTTATGGCACAATGCACAAAAACGCTTTTCAGCCTGAGATAAGGTGGGTTTCGGAACGCCAAACATAAAAGTGTTGATAACTTTCGAAAAACACTTCAGACAGCTTAGATTTGATGTGCACCTACTAGAAAGACCCTTTCTGCTATAGTGGGAGGTTAAAATTTCATGTTCTGAAGCTTCCCTGAAAAGTTATGGCACAATGCACAAAAACGCTTTTCAGCCTGAGATAAGGTGGGTTTCGGAACGCCAAACATAAAAGTGTTAAGAACTTTGGAAAAACACTTCAGACAGTTTAGATTTGATGTGCAACTACTAGAAAGACCCTTTCTGCTATAGTGGGAGGTTAAAATTTCATGTTCTGAAGCTTCCCTGAAAAGTTATGGCACAATGCACAAAAACGCTTTTCAGCCTGAGATAAGGTGGGTTTCGGAACGCCAAGCATAAAAGTGTTAATAACTTTGGAAAAACACTTCAGACAGTTTAGATTTGATGTGCAACTACTAGAAAGACCCTTTCTGCTATAGTGGGAGGTTAAAATTTCATGTTCTGAAGCTTCCCTGAAAAGTTATGGCACAATGCACAAAAACGCTTTTCAGCCTGAGATAAGGTGGGTTTCGGAACGCCAAACATAAAAGTGTTGATAACTTTCGAAAAACACTTCAGACAGCTTAGATTTGATGTGCAACTACTAGAAAGACCCTTTCTGCTATAGTGGAAGATTAAAATTTCATGTTCTGAAGCTTCCCTGAAAAGTTATGGCACAATGCACAAAAACGCTTTTCAGCCTGAGATAAGGTGGGTTTCGGAACGCCAAACATAAAAGTGTTGATAACTTTCGAAAAACACTTCAGACAGCTTAGATTTGATGTGCACCTACTAGAAAGACCCTTTCTGCTATAGTGGGAGGTTAAAATTTCATTTTCTGAAGCTTCCCTGAAAAGTTATGGCACAATGCGTAAAAACGCTTTTCAGCCTGAGATAAGGTGGGTTTCGGAACGCCAAACATAAAAGTGTTGATAACTTTGGAAAAACACTTCAGACAGTTTAGATTTGATGTGCAACTACTAGAAAGATCCTTTCTGCTATAGTGGGAGGTTAAAATTTCATGTTCTGAAGCTTCCCTGAAAAGTTATGGCACAATGCACAAAAAGGCTTTTCAGCCTGAGATAAGGTGGGTTTCGGAACGCCAAACATAAAAGTGTTGATAACTTTTGAAAAACACTTCAGACAGCTTAGATTTGATGTGCTCCTACTAGAAAGACCCTTTCTGCTATAGTGGGAGGTTAAAATTTCATGTTCTGAAGCTTCCCTGAAAAGTTATGGCACAATGCACAAAAACGCTTTTCAGCCTGAGATAAGGTGGGTTTCGGAACGCCAAACATAAAAGTGTTAATAACTTTGGAAAGACACATCAGACAGTTTAGATTTGATGTGCAACTACTAGAAAGACCCTTTCTGCTATAGTGGAAGGTTAAAATTTCATGTTCTGAAGCTTCCCTGAAAAGTTATGGCACAATGCACAAAAACGCTTTTCAGCCTGAGATAAGGTGGGTTTCGGAACGCCAAACATAAAAGTGTTGATAACTTTCGAAAAACACTTCAGACAGCTTAGATTTGATGTGCACCTACTAGAAAGACCCTTTCTGCTATAGTGGGAGGTTAAAATTTCATGTTCTGAAGCTTCCCTGAAAAGTTATGGCACAATGCACAAAAACGCTTTTCAGCCTGAGATAAGGTGGGTTTCGGAACGCCAAACATAAAAGTGTTGATAACTTTCGAAAAACACTTCAGACAGTTTAGATTTGATGTGCAACTACTAGAAAGACCCTTTCTGCTATAGTGGGAGGTTAAAATTTGATGTTCTGAAGCTTCCCTGAAAAGTTATGGCACAATGCGTAAAAACGCTTTTCAGCCTGAGATAAGGTGGGTTTCGGAACGCCAAACATAAAAGTGTTAATAACTTTGGAAAAACACATCAGACAGTTTAGATTTGATGTGCAACTACTAGAAAGACCCTTTCTGCTATAGTGGGAGGTTAAAATTTCATGTTCTGAAGCTTCCCTGAAAAGTTGTGGCACAATGCACAAAAACGCTTTTCAGCCTGAGATAAGGTGGGTTTCGGAACGCCAAACATAAAAGTGTTGATAACTTTCGAAAAACACTTCAGACAGCTTAGATTTGATGTGCACCTACTAGAAAGACCCTTTCTGCTATAGTGGGAGGTTAAAATTTCATGTTCTGAAGCTTCCCTGAAAAGTTATGGAACAATGCACAAAAACGCTTTTCAGCCTGAGATAAGGTGGGTTTCGGAACGCCAAACATAAAAGTGTTAAGAACTTTGGAAAAACACTTCAGACAGTTTAGATTTGATGTGCAACTACTAGAAAGACCCTTTCTGCTATAGTGGGAGGTTAAAATTTCATGTTCTGAAGCTTCCCTGAAAAGTTATGGCACAATGCACAAAAACGCTTTTCAGCCTGAGATAAGGTGGGTTTCGGAACGCCAAGCATAAAAGTGTTAATAACTTTGGAAAAACACTTCAGACAGTTTAGATTTGATGTGCAACTACTAGAAAGACCCTTTCTGCTATAGTGGGAGGTTAAAATTTCATGTTCTGAAGCTTCCCTGAAAAGTTATGGCACAATGCACAAAAACGCTTTTCAGCCTGAGATAAGGTGGGTTTCGGAACGCCAAACATAAAAGTGTTGATAACTTTCGAAAAACACTTCAGACAGCTTAGATTTGATGTGCACCTACTAGAAAGACCCTTTCTGCTATAGTGGGAGGTTAAAATTTCATGTTCTGAAGCTTCCCTGAAAAGTTATGGCACAATGCGTAAAAACGCTTTTCAGCCTGAGATAAGGTGGGTTTCGGAACGCCAAACATAAAAGTGTTGATAACTTTGGAAAAACACTTCAGACAGTTTAGATGTGATGTGCAACTACTAGAAAGACCCTTTTTGCTATAGTGGGAGGTTAAAATTTCATGTTCTGAAGCTTCCCTGAAAAGTTATGGCACAATGCACAAAAACGCTTTTCAGCCTGAGATAAGGTGGGTTTCGGAACGCCAAACATAAAAGTGTTGATAACTTTCGAAAAACACTTCAGACAGCTTAGATTTGATGTGCACCTACTAGAAAGACCCTTTCTGCTATAGTGGGAGGTTAAAATTTCATGTTCTGAAGCTTCCCTGAAAAGTTATGGCACAATGCGTAAAAACGCTTTTCAGCCTGAGATAAGGTGGGTTTCGGAACGCCAAACATAAAAGTGTTGATAACTTTGGAAAAACACTTCAGACAGTTTAGATTTGATGTGCAACTACTAGAAAGACCCTTTCTGCTATAGTGGGAGGTTAAAATTTCATGTTCTGAAGCTTCCCTAAAAAGTTATGGCACAATGCACAAAAACGCTTTTCAGCCTGAGATGAGGTGGGTTTCGGAACGCCAAACATAAAAGTGTTAATAACTTTGGAAAAACACTTCAGACAGTTTAGATTTGATGTGCAACTACTAGAAAGACCCTTTCTGCTATAGTGGGAGGTTAAAATTTCATGTTCTGAAGCTTCCCTGAAAAGTTATGGCACAATGCACAAAAACGCTTTTCAGCCTGAGATAAGGTGGGTTTCGGAACGCCAAACATAAAAGTGTTGATAACTTTCGAAAAACACTTCAGACAGCTTAGATTTGATGTGCACCTACTAGAAAGACCCTTTCTGCTATAGTGGGAGGTTAAAATTTCATGTTCTGAAGCTTCCCTGAAAAGTTATGGCACAATGCGTAAAAACGCTTTTCAGCCTGAGATAAGGTGGGTTTCGGAACGCCAAACATAAAAGTGTTGATAACTTTGGAAAAACACTTCAGACAGTTTAGATTTGATGTGCAACTACTAGAAAGACCCTTTCTGCTATAGTGGGAGGTTAAAATTTCATGTTCTGAAGCTTCCCTGAAAAGTTATGGCACAATGCACAAAAACGCTTTTCAGCCTGAGATAAGGTGGGTTTCGGAACACCAAACATAAAAGTGTTGATAACTATAGAAAAACACTTCAGACAGCTTAGATTTGATGTGCACCTACTAGAAAGACCCTTTCTGCTATAGTGGGAGGTTAAAATTTCATGTTCTGAAGCTTCCCTGAAAAGTTATGGCACAATGCACAAAAACGCTTTTCAGCCTGAGATAAGGTGGGTTTCGGAACGCCAAACATAAAAGTGTTAATAACTTTGGAAAGACACTTCAGACAGTTTAGATTTGATGTGCAACTACTAGAAAGACCCTTTCTGCTATAGTGGAAGTTTAAAATTTCATGTTCTGAAGCTTCCCTGAAAAGTTATGGCACAATGCACAAAAACGCTTTTCAGCCTGAGATAAGGTGGGTTTCGGAACGCCAAAAATAAAAGTGTTGATAACTTTCGAAAAACACTTCAGACAGCTTAGATTTGATGTGCACCTACTAGAAAGACCCTTTCTGCTATAGTGGGAGGTTAAAATTTCATGTTCTGAAGCTTCCCTGAAAAGTTATGGCACAATGCGTAAAAACGCTTTTCAGCCTGAGATAAGGTGGGTTTCGGAACGCCAAACATAAAAGTGTTGATAACTTTGGAAAAACACTTCAGACAGTTTAGATTTGATGTGCAACTACTAGAAAAACCCTTTCTGCTATAGTGGGAGGTTAAAATTTCATGTTCTGAAGCTTCCCTGAAAAGTTATGGCACAATGCACAAAAACGCTTTTCAGCCTGAGATAAGGTGGGTTTCGGAACGCCAAACATAAAAGTGTTGATAACTTTTGAAAAACACTTCAGACAGCTTAGATTTGATTTGCACCTACTAGAAAGACCCTTTCTGCTATAGTGGGAGGTTAAAATTTCATGTTCTGAAGCTTCCCTGAAAAGTTATGGCACAATGCACAAAAACGCTTTTCAGCCTGAGATAAGGTGGGTTTCGGAACGCCAAACATAAAAGTGTTAATAACTTTGGAAAGACACTTCAGACAGTTTAGATTTGATGTGCAACTACTAGAAAGACCCTTTCTGCTATAGTGGAAGGTTAAAATTTCATGTTCTGAAGCTTCCCTGAAAAGTTATGGCACAATGCACAAAAACGCTTTTCAGCCTGAGATAAGGTGGGTTTCGGAACGCCAAACATAAAAGTGTTGATAACTTTCGAAAAACACTTCAGACAGCTTAGATTTGATGTGCACCTACTAGAAAGACCCTTTCTGCTATAGTAGGAGGTTAAAATTTCATGTTCTGAAGCTTCCCTGAAAAGTTATGGCACAATGCGTAAAAACGCTTTTCAGCCTGAGGTAAGGTGGGTTTCGGAACGCCAAACATAAAAGTGTTGATAACTTTGGAAAAACACTTCAGACAGTTTAGATTTGATGTGCAACTACTAGAAAGACCGTTTCTGCTATAGTGGGAGGTTAAAATTTCATGTTCTGAAGCTTCCCTGAAAAGTTATGGCACAATGCAGAAAAACGCTTTTCAGCCTGAGATAAGGTGGGTTTCGGAACGCCAAACATAAAAGTGTTGATAACTTTCGAAAAACACTTCAGACAGCTTAGATTTGATGTGCACCTACTAGAAAGACCCTTTCTGCTATAGTAGGAGGTTAAAATTTCATGTTCTGAAGCTTCCGTGAAAAGTTGTGGCACAATCCGTAAAAACGCTTTTCAGCCTGAGATAAGGTGGGTTTCGGAACGCCAAACATAAAAGTGTTGATAACTTTGGAAAAACACTTCAGACAGTTTAGATTTGATGTGCAACTACTAGAAAGACCCTTTCTGCTTTTGTGGGAGGTTAAAATTTCATGTTCTGAAGCTTCCCTGAAAAGTTATGGCACAATGCGTAAAAACGCTTTTCAGCCTGAGATAAGGTGGGTTTCGGAACGCCAAACATAAAAGTGTTAATAACTTTGGAAAAACACATCAGACAGTTTAGATTTGATGTGCAACTACTAGAAAGACCCCTTCTGCTATAGTGGGAGGTTAAAATTTCATGTTCTGAAGCTTCCCTGAAAAGTTATGGCACAATGCACAAAAACGCTTTTCAGCCTGAGATAAGGTGGGTTTCGGAACGCCAAACATAAAAGTGTTGATAACTTTCGAAAAACACTTCAGACAGCTTAGATTTGATGTGCACCTACTAGAAAGACCCTTTCTGCTATAGTGGGAGGTTAAAATTTCATGTTCTGAAGCTTCCCTGAAAAGTTATGGCACAATGCACAAAAACGCTTTTCAGCCTGAGATAAGGTGGGTTTCGGAACGCCAAACATAAAAGTGTTAATAACTTTGGAAAAACACTTCAGACAGTTTAGATTTGATGTGCAACTACTAGAAAGACCCTTTCTGCTATAGTGGGAGGTTAAAATTTCATGTTCTGAAGCTTCCCTGAAAAGTTATGGCACAATGCACAAAAACGCTTTTCAGCCTGAGATAAGGTGGGTTTCGGAACACCAAACATAAAAGTGTTAATAACTTTGGAAAAACACTTCAGACAGTTTAGATTTGATGTGCAACTACTAGAAAGACCCTTTCTGCTATAGTGGGAGGTTAAAATTTCATGTTCTGAAGCTTCCCTGAAAAGTTATGGCACAATGCACAAAAACGCTTTTCAGCCTGAGATAAGGTGGGTTTCGGAACGCCAAACATAAAAGTGTTGATAACTTTCGAAAAACACTTCAGACAGCTTAGATTTGATGTGCACCTACTAGAAAGACCCTTTCTGCTATAGTGGGAGGTTAAAATTTCATGTTCTGAAGCTTCCCTGAAAAGTTATGGCACAATGCGTAAAAACGCTTTTCAGCCTGAGATAAGGTGGGTTTCGGTACGCCAAACATAAAAGTGTTGATAACTTTGGAAAAACACTTCAGACAGTTTAGATTTGATGTGCAACTACTAGAAAGACCCTTTCTGCTATAGTGGGAGGTTAAAATTTCATGTTCTGAAGCTTCCCTGAAAAGTTATGGCACAATGCACAAAAACGCTTTTCAGCCTGAGATAAGGTGGGTTTCGGAACGCCAAACATAAAAGTGTTAATAACTTTGGAAAAACACATCAGACAGTTTAGATTTGATGTGCAACTACTAGAAAGACCCTTTCTGCTATAGTGGGAGGTTAAAATTTCATGTTCGGAAGCTTCCCTGAAAAGTTATGGCACAATGCACAAAAACGCTTTTCAGCCTGAGATTAGGTGGGTTTCGGAACGCCAAACATAAAAGTGTTGATAACTTTCGAAAAACACTTCAGACAGCTTAGATTTGATGTGCACCTACTAGAAAGACCCTTTCTGCTATAGTGGGAGGTTAAAATTTCATGTTCTGAAGCTTCCCTGAAAAGTTATGGCACAATGCACAAAAACGCTTTTCAGCCTGAGATAAGGTGGGTTTCGGTACGCCAAACATAAAAGTGTTGATAACTTTGGAAAAACACTTCAGACAGTTTAGATTTGATGTGCAACTACTAGAAAGACCCTTTCTGCTATAGTGGGAGGTTAAAATTTCATGTTCTGAAGCTTCCCTGAAAAGTTATGGCACAATGCACAAAAACGCTTTTCAGCCTGAGATAAGGTGGGTTTCGGAACACCAAACATAAAAGTGTTAATAACTTTGGAAAAACACTTCAGACAGTTTAGATTTGATGTGCAACTACTAGAAAGACCCTTTCTGCTATAGTGGGAGGTTAAAATTTCATGTTCTGAAGCTTCCCTGAAAAGTTATGGCACAATGCACAAAAACGCTTTTCAGCCTGAGATAAGGTGGGTTTCGGAACGCCAAACATAAAAGTGTTGATAACTTTCGAAAAACACTTCAGACAGCTTAGATTTGATGTGCACCTACTAGAAAGACCCTTTCTGCTATAGTGGGAGGTTAAAATTTCATGTTCTGAAGCTTCCCTGAAAAGTTATGGCACAATGCGTAAAAACGCTTTTCAGCCTGAGATAAGGTGGGTTTCGGAACGCCAAACATAAAAGTGTTGATAACTTTGGAAAAACACTTCAGACAGTTTAGATTTGATGTGCAACTACTAGAAAGACCCTTTCTGCTATAGTGGGAGGCTAAAATTTCATGTTCTGAAGCTTCCCTGAAAAGTTATGGCACAATGCACAAAAACGCTTTTCAGCCTGAGATAAGGTGGGTTTCGGAACGCCAAACATAAAAGTGTTGATAACTTTCGAAAAACACTTCAGACAGCTTGGATTTGATGTGCACCTACTAGAAAGACCCTTTCTGCTATAGTGCGAGGTTAAAATTTCATGTTCTGAAGCTTCCCTGAAAAGTTATGGCACAATGCGTAAAAACGCTTTTCAGCCTGAGATAAGGTGGGTTTCGGAACGCCAAACATAAAAGTGTTGATAACTTTGGAAAAACACTTCAGACAGTTTAGATTTGATGTGCAACTACTAGAAAGACCCTTTCTGCTATAGTGGGAGGTTAAAATTTCATGTTCTGAAGCTTCCCTGAAAAGTTATGGCACAATGCACAAAAACGCTTTTCAGCCTGAGATAAGGTGGGTTTCGGAACGCCAAACATAAAAGTGTTAATAACTTTGGAAAAACACTTCAGACAGTTTAGATTTGATGTGCAACTACTAGAAAGACCCTTTCTGCTATAGTTTGAGGTTAAAATTTCATGTTCTGAAGCTTCCCTGAAAAGTTATGGCACAATGCACAAAAACGCTTTTCAGCCTGAGATAAGGTGGGTTTCGGTACGCCAAACATAAAAGTGTTGATAACTTTGGAAAAACACTTCAGACAGTTTAGATTTGATGTGCAACTACTAGAAAGACCCTTTCTGCTATAGTGGGAGGTTAAAATTTCATGTTCTGAAGCTTCCCTGAAAAGTTATGGCACAATGCACAAAAACGCTTTTTAGCCTGAGATAAGGTGGGTTTCGGAACGCCAAACATAAAAGTGTTAATAACTTTGGAAAAACACTTCAGACAGTTTAGATTTGATGTGCACCTACTAGAAAGAGCCTTTCTGCTATAGTGGGAGGTTAAAAGTTATCAACATAAAAGTGTTGATAACTTTGGAAAAACACTTCAGACAGTTTAGATTTGATGTGCAACTACTAGAAAGACCCTTTCTGCTATAGTGGGAGGTTAAAATTTCATGTTCTGAAGCTTCCCTGAAAAGTTATGGCACAATGCACAAAAACGCTTTTCAGCCTGAGATAAGGTGGGTTTCGGAACGCCAAACATAAAAGTGTTGATAACTTTCGAAAAACACTTCAGACAGCTTGGATTTGATGTGCACCTACTAGAAAGACCCTTTCTGCTATAGTGCGAGGTTAAAATTTCATGTTCTGAAGCTTCCCTGAAAAGTTATGGCACAATGCGTAAAAACGCTTTTCAGCCTGAGATAAGGTGGGTTTCGGAACGCCAAACATAAAAGTGTTGATAACTTTGGAAAAACACTTCAGACAGTTTAGATTTGATGTGCAACTACTAGAAAGACCCTTTCTGCTATAGTGGGAGGTTAAAATTTCATGTTCTGAAGCTTCCCTGAAAAGTTATGGCACAATGCACAAAAACGCTTTTCAGCCTGAGATAAGGTGGGTTTCGGAACGCCAGACATAAAAGTGTTAATAACTTTGGAAAAACACTTCAAACAGTTTAGATTTGATGTGCAACTACTAGAAAGACCCTTTCTGCTATAGTGGGAGGTTAAAATTTCATGTTCTGAAGCTTCCCTGAAAAGTTATGGCACAATGCACAAAAACGCTTTTCAGCCTGAGATAAGGTGGGTTTCGGTACGCCAAACATAAAAGTGTTGATAACTTTGGAAAAACACTTCAGACAGTTTAGATTTGATGTGCAACTACTAGAAAGACCCTTTCTGCTATAGTGGGAGGTGAAAATTTCATGTTCTGAAGCTTCCCTGAAAAGTTATGGCACAATGCACAAAAACGCTTTTTAGCCTGAGATAAGGTGGGTTTCGGAACGCCAAACATAAAAGTGTTAATAACTTTGGAAAAACACTTCAGACAGTTTAGATTTGATGTGCACCTACTAGAAAGAGCCTTTCTGCTATAGTGGGAGGTTAAAAGTTATCAACATAAAAGTGTTGATAACTTTGGAAAAACACTTCAGACAGTTTAGATTTGATGTGCAACTACTAGAAAGACCCTTTCTGCTATAGTGGGAGGTTAAAATTTCATGTTCTGAAGCTTCCCTGAAAAGTTATGGCACAATGCACAAAAACGCTTTTCAGCCTGAGATAAGGTGGGTTTCGGAACGCCAAACATAAAAGTGTTGATAACTTTCGAAAAACACTTCAGACAGTTTAGATTTGATGTGCAACTACTAGAAAGACCCTTTCTGCTATAGTGGGAGGTTAAAATTTCATGTTCTGAAGCGTCCCTGAAAAGTTATGGCACAATGCACAAAAACGCTTTTCAGCCTGAGATAAGGTGGGTTTCGGAACGCCAAACATAAAAGTGTTGATAACTTTGGAAAAACACTTCAGACAGCTTAGATTTGATGTGCACCTACTAGAAAGACCCTGTCTGCTATAGTGGGAGGTTAAAATTTCATGTTCTGAAGCTTCCCTGAAAAGTTATGGCACAATGCGTAAAAACGCTTTTCAGCCTGAGATAAGGAGGGTTTCGGAACGCCAAACATAAAAGTGTTGATAACTTTGGAAAAACACTTCAGACAGTTTAGATTTGATGTGCAACTACTAGAAAGACCCTTTCTGCTATAGTGGGAGGTTAAAATTTCATGTTCTGAAGCTTCCCTGAAAAGTTATGGCACAATGCACAAAAACGCTTTTCAGCCTGAGATAAGGTGGGTTTCGGAACACCAAACATAAAAGTGTTGATAACTATAGAAAAACACTTCAGACAGCTTAGATTTGATGTGCACCTACTAGAAAGACCCTTTCTGCTATAGTGGGAGGTTAAAATTTCATGTTCTGAAGCTTCCCTGAAAAGTTATGGCACAATGCACAAAAACGCTTTTCAGCCTGAGATAAGGTGGGTTTCGGAACGCCAAACATAAAAGTGTTAATAACTTTGGAAAGACACTTCAGACAGTTTAGATTTGATGTGCAACTACTAGAAAGACCCTTTCTGCTATAGTGGAAGTTTAAAATTTCATGTTCTGAAGCTTCCCTGAAAAGTTATGGCACAATGCACAAAAACGCTTTTCAGCCTGAGATAAGGTGGGTTTCGGAACGCCAAAAATAAAAGTGTTGATAACTTTCGAAAAACACTTCAGACAGCTTAGATTTGATGTGCACCTACTAGAAAGACCCTTTCTGCTATAGTGGGAGGTTAAAATTTCATGTTCTGAAGCTTCCCTGAAAAGTTATGGCACAATGCGTAAAAACGCTTTTCAGCCTGAGATAAGGTGGGTTTCGGAACGCCAAACATAAAAGTGTTGATAACTTTGGAAAAACACTTCAGACAGTTTAGATTTGATGTGCAACTACTAGAAAAACCCTTTCTGCTATAGTGGGAGGTTAAAATTTCATGTTCTGAAGCTTCCCTGAAAAGTTATGGCACAATGCACAAAAACGCTTTTCAGCCTGAGATAAGGTGGGTTTCGGAACGCCAAACATAAAAGTGTTGATAACTTTTGAAAAACACTTCAGACAGCTTAGATTTGATGTGCACCTACTAGAAAAACCCTTTCTGCTATAGTGGGAGGTTAAAATTTCATGTTCTGAAGCTTCCCTGAAAAGTTATGGCACAATGCACAAAAACGCTTTTCAGCCTGAGATAAGGTGGGTTTCGGAACGCCAAACATAAAAGTGTTAATAACTTTGGAAAGACACTTCAGACAGTTTAGATTTGGTGTGCAACTACTAGAAAGACCCTTTCTGCTATAGTGGAAGGTTAAAATTTCATGTTCTGAAGCTTCCCTGAAAAGTTATGGCACAATGCACAAAAACGCTTTTCAGCCTGAGATAAGGTGGGTTTCGGAACGCCAAACATAAAAGTGTTGATAACTTTCGAAAAACACTTCAGACAGCTTAGATTTGATGTGCACCTACTAGAAAGACCCTTTCTGCTATAGTGGGAGGTTAAAATTTCATGTTCTGAAGCTTCCCTGAAAAGTTATGGCACAATGCGTAAAAACGCTTTTCAGCCTGAGGTAAGGTGGGTTTCGGAACGCCAAACATAAAAGTGTTGATAACTTTGGAAAAACACTTCAGACAGTTTAGATTTGATGTGCAACTACTAGAAAGACCGTTTCTGCTATAGTGGGAGGTTAAAATTTCATGTTCTGAAGCTTCCCTGAAAAGTTATGGCACAATGCAGAAAAAAGCTTTTCAGCCTGAGATAAGGTGGGTTTCGGAACGCCAAACATAAAAGTGTTGATAACTTTCGAAAAACACTTCAGACAGCTTAGATTTGATGTGCACCTACTAGAAAGACCCTTTCTGCTATAGTAGGAGGTTAAAATTTCATGTTCTGAAGCTTCCGTGAAAAGTTGTGGCACAATCCGTAAAAACGCTTTTCAGCCTGAGATAAGGTGGGTTTCGGAACGCCAAACATAAAAGTGTTGATAACTTTGGAAAAACACTTCAGACAGTTTAGATTTGATGTCCAACTACTAGAAAGACCCTTTCTGCTATAGTGGGAGGTTAAAATTTCATGTTCTGAAGCTTCCCTGAAAAGTTATGGCACAATGCACAAAAACGCTTTTCAGCCTGAGATAAGGTGGGTTTCGGAACGCCAAACATAAAAGTGTTGATAACTTTCGAAAAACACTTCAGACAGCTTGGATTTGATGTGCACCTACTAGAAAGACCCTTTCTGCTATAGTGCGAGGTTAAAATTTCATGTTCTGAAGCTTCCCTGAAAAGTTATGGCACAATGCGTAAAAACGCTTTTCAGCCTGAGATAAGGTGGGTTTCGGAACGCCAAACATAAAAGTGTTGATAACTTTGGAAAAACACTTCAGACAGTTTAGATTTGATGTGCAACTACTAGAAAGACCCTTTCTGCTATAGTGGGAGGTTAAAATTTCATGTTCTGAAGCTTCCCTGAAAAGTTATGGCACAATGCACAAAAACGCTTTTCAGCCTGAGATAAGGTGGGTTTCGGAACGCCAGACATAAAAGTGTTAATAACTTTGGAAAAACACTTCAAACAGTTTAGATTTGATGTGCAACTACTAGAAAGACCCTTTCTGCTATAGTGGGAGGTTAAAATTTCATGTTCTGAAGCTTCCCTGAAAAGTTATGGCACAATGCACAAAAACGCTTTTCAGCCTGAGATAAGGTGGGTTTCGGTACGCCAAACATAAAAGTGTTGATAACTTTGGAAAAACACTTCAGACAGTTTAGATTTGATGTGCAACTACTAGAAAGACCCTTTCTGCTATAGTGGGAGGTGAAAATTTCATGTTCTGAAGCTTCCCTGAAAAGTTATGGCACAATGCACAAAAACGCTTTTTAGCCTGAGATAAGGTGGGTTTCGGAACGCCAAACATAAAAGTGTTAATAACTTTGGAAAAACACTTCAGACAGTTTAGATTTGATGTGCACCTACTAGAAAGAGCCTTTCTGCTATAGTGGGAGGTTAAAAGTTATCAACATAAAAGTGTTGATAACTTTGGAAAAACACTTCAGACAGTTTAGATTTGATGTGCAACTACTAGAAAGACCCTTTCTGCTATAGTGGGAGGTTAAAATTTCATGTTCTGAAGCTTCCCTGAAAAGTTATGGCACAATGCACAAAAACGCTTTTCAGCCTGAGATAAGGTGGGTTTCGGAACGCCAAACATAAAAGTGTTGATAACTTTCGAAAAACACTTCAGACAGTTTAGATTTGATGTGCAACTACTAGAAAGACCCTTTCTGCTATAGTGGGAGGTTAAAATTTCATGTTCTGAAGCGTCCCTGAAAAGTTATGGCACAATGCACAAAAACGCTTTTCAGCCTGAGATAAGGTGGGTTTCGGAACGCCAAACATAAAAGTGTTGATAACTTTGGAAAAACACTTCAGACAGCTTAGATTTGATGTGCACCTATTAGAAAGACCCTGTCTGCTATAGTGGGAGGTTAAAATTTCATGTTCTGAAGCTTCCCTGAAAAGTTATGGCACAATGCGTAAAAACGCTTTTCAGCCTGAGATAAGGAGGGTTTCGGAACGCCAAACATAAAAGTGTTGATAACTTTGGAAAAACACTTCAGACAGTTTAGATTTGATGTGCAACTACTAGAAAGACCCTTTCTGCTATAGTGGGAGGTTAAAATTTCATGTTCTGAAGCTTCCCTGAAAAGTTATGGCACAATGCACAAAAACGCTTTTCAGCCTGAGATAAGGTGGGTTTCGGAACACCAAACATAAAAGTGTTGATAACTATAGAAAAACACTTCAGACAGCTTAGATTTGATGTGCACCTACTAGAAAGACCCTTTCTGCTATAGTGGGAGGTTAAAATTTCATGTTCTGAAGCTTCCCTGAAAAGTTATGGCACAATGCACAAAAACGCTTTTCAGCCTGAGATAAGGTGGGTTTCGGAACGCCAAACATAAAAGTGTTAATAACTTTGGAAAGACACTTCAGACAGTTTAGATTTGATGTGCAACTACTAGAAAGACCCTTTCTGCTATAGTGGAAGTTTAAAATTTCATGTTCTGAAGCTTCCCTGAAAAGTTATGGCACAATGCACAAAAACGCTTTTCAGCCTGAGATAAGGTGGGTTTCGGAACGCCAAAAATAAAAGTGTTGATAACTTTCGAAAAACACTTCAGACAGCTTAGATTTGATGTGCACCTACTAGAAAGACCCTTTCTGCTATAGTGGGAGGTTAAAATTTCATGTTCTGAAGCTTCCCTGAAAAGTTATGGCACAATGCGTAAAAACGCTTTTCAGCCTGAGATAAGGTGGGTTTCGGAACGCCAAACATAAAAGTGTTGATAACTTTGGAAAAACACTTCAGACAGTTTAGATTTGATGTGCAACTACTAGAAAAACCCTTTCTGCTATAGTGGGAGGTTAAAATTTCATGTTCTGAAGCTTCCCTGAAAAGTTATGGCACAATGCACAAAAACGCTTTTCAGCCTGAGATAAGGTGGGTTTCGGAACGCCAAACATAAAAGTGTTGATAACTTTTGAAAAACACTTCAGACAGCTTAGATTTGATGTGCACCTACTAGAAAGACCCTTTCTGCTATAGTGGGAGGTTAAAATTTCATGTTCTGAAGCTTCCCTGAAAAGTTATGGCACAATGCACAAAAACGCTTTTCAGCCTGAGATAAGGTGGGTTTCGGAACGCCAAACATAAAAGTGTTAATAACTTTGGAAAGACACTTCAGACAGTTTAGATTTGGTGTGCAACTACTAGAAAGACCCTTTCTGCTATAGTGGAAGGTTAAAATTTCATGTTCTGAAGCTTCCCTGAAAAGTTATGGCACAATGCACAAAAACGCTTTTCAGCCTGAGATAAGGTGGGTTTCGGAACGCCAAACATAAAAGTGTTGATAACTTTCGAAAAACACTTCAGACAGCTTAGATTTGATGTGCACCTACTAGAAAGACCCTTTCTGCTATAGTGGGAGGTTAAAATTTCATGTTCTGAAGCTTCCCTGAAAAGTTATGGCACAATGCGTAAAAACGCTTTTCAGCCTGAGGTAAGGTGGGTTTCGGAACGCCAAACATAAAAGTGTTGATAACTTTGGAAAAACACTTCAGACAGTTTAGATTTGATGTGCAACTACTAGAAAGACCGTTTCTGCTATAGTGGGAGGTTAAAATTTCATGTTCTGAAGCTTCCCTGAAAAGTTATGGCACAATGCAGAAAAAAGCTTTTCAGCCTGAGATAAGGTGGGTTTCGGAACGCCAAACATAAAAGTGTTGATAACTTTCGAAAAACACTTCAGACAGCTTAGATTTGATGTGCACCTACTAGAAAGACCCTTTCTGCTATAGTAGGAGGTTAAAATTTCATGTTCTGAAGCTTCCGTGAAAAGTTGTGGCACAATCCGTAAAAACGCTTTTCAGCCTGAGATAAGGTGGGTTTCGGAACGCCAAACATAAAAGTGTTGATAACTTTGGAAAAACACTTCAGACAGTTTAGATTTGATGTGCAACTACTAGAAAGACCCTTTCTGCTTTTGTGGGAGGTTAAAATTTCATGTTCTGAAGCTTCCCTGAAAAGTTATGGCACAATGCGTAAAAACGCTTTTCAGCCTGAGATAAGGTGGGTTTCGGAACGCCAAACATAAAAGTGTTAATAACTTTGGAAAAACACATCAGACAGTTTAGATTTGATGTGCAACTACTAGAAAGACCCCTTCTGCTATAGTGGGAGGTTAAAATTTCATGTTCTGAAGCTTCCCTGAAAAGTTATGGCACAATGCACAAAAACGCTTTTCAGCCTGAGATAAGGTGGGTTTCGGAACGCCAAACATAAAAGTGTTGATAACTTTCGAAAAACACTTCAGACAGCTTAGATTTGATGTGCACCTACTAGAAAGACCCTTTCTGCTATAGTGGGAGGTTAAAATTTCATGTTCTGAAGCTTCCCTGAAAAGTTATGGCACAATGCACAAAAACGCTTTTCAGCCTGAGATAAGGTGGGTTTCGGAACGCCAAACATAAAAGTGTTAATAACTTTGGAAAAACACTTCAGACAGTTTAGATTTGATGTGCAACTACTAGAAATACCCTTTCTGCTATAGTGGGAGGTTAAAATTTCATGTTCTGAAGCTTCCCTGAAAAGTTATGGCACAATGCACAAAAACGCTTTTCAGCCTGAGATAAGGTGGGTTTCGGAACACCAAACATAAAAGTGTTAATAACTTTGGAAAAACACTTCAGACAGTTTAGATTTGATGTGCAACTACTAGAAAGACCCTTTCTGCTATAGTGGGAGGTTAAAATTTCATGTTCTGAAGCTTCCCTGAAAAGTTATGGCACAATGCACAAAAACGCTTTTCAGCCTGAGATAAGGTGGGTTTCGGAACGCCAAAAATAAAAGTGTTGATAACTTTCGAAAAACACTTCAGACAGCTTAGATTTGATGTGCACCTACTAGAAAGACCCTTTCTGCTATAGTGGGAGGTTAAAATTTCATGTTCTGAAGCTTCCCTGAAAAGTTATGGCACAATGCGTAAAAACGCTTTTCAGCCTGAGATAAGGTGGGTTTCGGTACGCCAAACATAAAAGTGTTGATAACTTTGGAAAAACACTTCAGACAGTTTAGATTTGATGTGCAACTACTAGAAAGACCCTTTCTGCTATAGTGGGAGGTTAAAATTTCATGTTCTGAAGCTTCCCTGAAAAGTTATGGCACAATGCACAAAAACGCTTTTCAGCCTGAGATAAGGTGGGTTTCGGAACGCCAAACATAAAAGTGTTAATAACTTTGGAAAAACACATCAGACAGTTTAGATTTGATGTGCAACTACTAGAAAGACCCTTTCTGCTATAGTGGGAGGTTAAAATTTCATGTTCTGAAGCTTCCCTGAAAAGTTATGGCACAATGCACAAAAACGCTTTTCAGCCTGAGATAAGGTGGGTTTCGGAACGCCAAACATAAAAGTGTTGATAACTTTCGAAAAACACTTCAGACAGCTTAGATTTGATGTGCACCTACTAGAAAGACCCTTTCTGCTATAGTGGGAGGTTAAAATTTCATGTTCTGAAGCTTCCCTGAAAAGTTATGGCACAATGCACAAAAACGCTTTTCAGCCTGAGATAAGGTGGGTTTCGGAACGCCAAACATAAAAGTGTTAATAACTTTGGAAAAACACTTCAGACAGTTTAGATTTGATGTGCAACTACTAGAAAGACCCTTTCTGCTATAGTGGGAGGTTAAAATTTCATGTTCTGAAGCTTCCCTGAAAAGTTATGGCACAATGCACAAAAACGCTTTTCAGCCTGAGATAAGGTGGGTTTCGGAACACCAAACATAAAAGTGTTAATAACTTTGGAAAAACACTTCAGACAGTTTAGATTTGATGTGCAACTACTAGAAAGACCCTTTCTGCTATAGTGGGAGGTTAAAATTTCATGTTCTGAAGCTTCCCTGAAAAGTTATGGCACAATGCACAAAAACGCTTTTCAGCCTGAGATAAGGTGGGTTTCGGAACGCCAAACATAAAAGTGTTGATAACTTTCGAAAAACACTTCAGACAGCTTAGATTTGATGTGCAACTACTAGAAAGACCCTTTCTGCTATAGTGGGAGGTTAAAATTTCATGTTCTGAAGCTTCCCTGAAAAGTTATGGCACAATGCACAAAAACGCTTTTCAGCCTGAGATAAGGTGGGTTTCGGAACGCCAAACATAAAAGTGTTGATAACTTTCGAAAAACACTTCAGACAGCTTGGATTTGATGTGCACCTACTAGAAAGACCCTTTCTGCTATAGTGCGAGGTTAAAATTTCATGTTCTGAAGCTTCCCTGAAAAGTTATGGCACAATGCGTAAAAACGCTTTTCAGCCTGAGATAAGGTGGGTTTCGGAACGCCAAACATAAAAGTGTTGATAACTTTGGAAAAACACTTCAGACAGTTTAGATTTGATGTGCAACTACTGGAAAGACCCTTTCTGCTATAGTGGGAGGTTAAAATTTCATGTTCTGAAGCTTCCCTGAAAAGTTATGGCACAATGCACAAAAACGCTTTCAGCCTGAGATAAGGTGGGTTTCGGAACGCCAAACATAAAAGTGTTAATAACTTTGGAAAAACACTTCAGACAGTTTATATTTGATGTGCAACTACTAGAAAGACCCTTTCTGCTATAGTTTGAGGTTAAAATTTCATGTTCTGAAGCTTCCCTGAAAAGTTATGGCACAATGCACAAAAACGCTTTTCAGCCTGAGATAAGGTGGGTTTCGGTACGCCAAACATAAAAGTGTTGATAACTTTGGAAAAACACTTCAGACAGTTTAGATTTGATGTGCAACTACTAGAAAGACCCTTTCTGCTATAGTGGGAGGTTAAAATTTCATGTTCTGAAGCTTCCCTGAAAAGTTATGGCACAATGCACAAAAACGCTTTTTAGCCTGAGATAAGGTGGGTTTCGGAACGCCAAACATAAAAGTGTTAATAACTTTGGAAAAACACTTCAGACAGTTTAGATTTGATGTGCACCTACTAGAAAGAGCCTTTCTGCTATAGTGGGAGGTTAAAAGTTATCAACATAAAAGTGTTGATAACTTTGGAAAAACACTTCAGACAGTTTAGATTTGATGTGCAACTACTAGAAAGACCCTTTCTGCTATAGTGGGAGGTTAAAATTTCATGTTCTGAAGCTTCCCTGAAAAGTTATGGCACAATGCACAAAAACGCTTTTCAGCCTGAGATAAGGTGGGTTTCGGAACGCCAAACATAAAAGTGTTGATAACTTTCGAAAAACACTTCAGACAGCTTGGATTTGATGTGCACCTACTAGAAAGACCCTTTCTGCTATAGTGCGAGGTTAAAATTTCATGTTCTGAAGCTTCCCTGAAAAGTTATGGCACAATGCGTAAAAACGCTTTTCAGCCTGAGATAAGGTGGGTTTCGGAACGCCAAACATAAAAGTGTTGATAACTTTGGAAAAACACTTCAGACAGTTTAGATTTGATGTGCAACTACTAGAAAGACCCTTTCTGCTATAGTGGGAGGTTAAAATTTCATGTTCTGAAGCTTCCCTGAAAAGTTATGGCACAATGCACAAAAACGCTTTTCAGCCTGAGATAAGGTGGGTTTCGGAACGCCAGACATAAAAGTGTTAATAACTTTGGAAAAACACTTCAAACAGTTTAGATTTGATGTGCAACTACTAGAAAGACCCTTTCTGCTATAGTGGGAGGTTAAAATTTCATGTTCTGAAGCTTCCCTGAAAAGTTATGGCACAATGCACAAAAACGCTTTTCAGCCTGAGATAAGGTGGGTTTCGGTACGCCAAACATAAAAGTGTTGATAACTTTGGAAAAACACTTCAGACAGTTTAGATTTGATGTGCAACTACTAGAAAGACCCTTTCTGCTATAGTGGGAGGTGAAAATTTCATGTTCTGAAGCTTCCCTGAAAAGTTATGGCACAATGCACAAAAACGCTTTTTAGCCTGAGATAAGGTGGGTTTCGGAACGCCAAACATAAAAGTGTTAATAACTTTGGAAAAACACTTCAGACAGTTTAGATTTGATGTGCACCTACTAGAAAGAGCCTTTCTGCTATAGTGGGAGGTTAAAAGTTATCAACATAAAAGTGTTGATAACTTTGGAAAAACACTTCAGACAGTTTAGATTTGATGTGCAACTACTAGAAAGACCCTTTCTGCTATAGTGGGAGGTTAAAATTTCATGTTCTGAAGCTTCCCTGAAAAGTTATGGCACAATGCACAAAAACGCTTTTCAGCCTGAGATAAGGTGGGTTTCGGAACGCCAAACATAAAAGTGTTGATAACTTTCGAAAAACACTTCAGACAGTTTAGATTTGATGTGCAACTACTAGAAAGACCCTTTCTGCTATAGTGGGAGGTTAAAATTTCATGTTCTGAAGCGTCCCTGAAAAGTTATGGCACAATGCACAAAAACGCTTTTCAGCCTGAGATAAGGTGGGTTTCGGAACGCCAAACATAAAAGTGTTGATAACTTTGGAAAAACACTTCAGACAGTTTAGATTTGATGTGCAACTACTAGAAAGACCCTTTCTGCTATAGTGGGAGGTTAAAATTTCATGTTCTGAAGCTTCCCTGAAAAGTTATGGCACAATGCACAAAAACGCTTTTCAGCCTGAGATAAGGTGGGTTTCGGAACGCCAGACATAAAAGTGTTAATAACTTTGGAAAAACACTTCAAACAGTTTAGATTTGATGTGCAACTACTAGAAAGACCCTTTCTGCTATAGTGGGAGGTTAAAATTTCATGTTCTGAAGCTTCCCTGAAAAGTTATGGCACAATGCACAAAAACGCTTTTCAGCCTGAGATAAGGTGGGTTTCGGTACGCCAAACATAAAAGTGTTGATAACTTTGGAAAAACACTTCAGACAGTTTAGATTTGATGTGCAACTACTAGAAAGACCCTTTCTGCTATAGTGGGAGGTGAAAATTTCATGTTCTGAAGCTTCCCTGAAAAGTTATGGCACAATGCACAAAAACGCTTTTTAGCCTGAGATAAGGTGGGTTTCGGAACGCCAAACATAAAAGTGTTAATAACTTTGGAAAAACACTTCAGACAGTTTAGATTTGATGTGCACCTACTAGAAAGAGCCTTTCTGCTATAGTGGGAGGTTAAAAGTTATCAACATAAAAGTGTTGATAACTTTGGAAAAACACTTCAGACAGTTTAGATTTGATGTGCAACTACTAGAAAGACCCTTTCTGCTATAGTGGGAGGTTAAAATTTCATGTTCTGAAGCTTCCCTGAAAAGTTATGGCACAATGCACAAAAACGCTTTTCAGCCTGAGATAAGGTGGGTTTCGGAACGCCAAACATAAAAGTGTTGATAACTTTCGAAAAACACTTCAGACAGTTTAGATTTGATGTGCAACTACTAGAAAGACCCTTTCTGCTATAGTGGGAGGTTAAAATTTCATGTTCTGAAGCGTCCCTGAAAAGTTATGGCACAATGCACAAAAACGCTTTTCAGCCTGAGATAAGGTGGGTTTCGGAACGCCAAACATAAAAGTGTTGATAACTTTGGAAAAACACTTCAGACAGCTTAGATTTGATGTGCACCTACTAGAAAGACCCTGTCTGCTATAGTGGGAGGTTAAAATTTCATGTTCTGAAGCTTCCCTGAAAAGTTATGGCACAATGCGTAAAAACGCTTTTCAGCCTGAGATAAGGTGGGTTTCGGAACGCCAAACATAAAAGTGTTGATAACTTTGGAAAAACACTTCAGACAGTTTAGATTTGATGTGCAACTACTAGAAAGACCCTTTCTGCTATAGTGGGAGGTTAAAATTTCATGTTCTGAAGCTTCCCTGAAAAGTTATGGCACAATGCACAAAAACGCTTTTCAGCCTGAGATAAGGTGGGTTTCGGAACACCAAACATAAAAGTGTTGATAACTATAGAAAAACACTTCAGACAGCTTAGATTTGATGTGCACCTACTAGAAAGACCCTTTCTGCTATAGTGGGAGGTTAAAATTTCATGTTCTGAAGCTTCCCTGAAAAGTTATGGCACAATGCACAAAAACGCTTTTCAGCCTGAGATAAGGTGGGTTTCGGAACGCCAAACATAAAAGTGTTAATAACTTTGGAAAGACACTTCAGACAGTTTAGATTTGATGTGCAACTACTAGAAAGACCCTTTCTGCTATAGTGGAAGTTTAAAATTTCATGTTCTGAAGCTTCCCTGAAAAGTTATGGCACAATGCACAAAAACGCTTTTCAGCCTGAGATAAGGTGGGTTTCGGAACGCCAAAAATAAAAGTGTTGATAACTTTCGAAAAACAATTCAGACAGCTTAGATTTGATGTGCACCTACTAGAAAGACCCTTTCTGCTATAGTGGGAGGTTAAAATTTCATGTTCTGAAGCTTCCCTGAAAAGTTATGGCACAATGCGTAAAAACGCTTTTCAGCCTGAGATAAGGTGGGTTTCGGAACGCCAAACATAAAAGTGTTGATAACTTTGGAAAAACACTTCAGACAGTTTAGATTTGATGTGCAACTACTAGAAAAACCCTTTCTGCTATAGTGGGAGGTTAAAATTTCATGTTCTGAAGCTTCCCTGAAAAGTTATGGCACAATGCACAAAAACGCTTTTCAGCCTGAGATAAGGTGGGTTTCGGAACGCCAAACATAAAAGTGTTGATAACTTTCGAAAAACACTTCAGACAGCTTAGATTTGATGTGCACCTACTAGAAAGACCCTTTCTGCTATAGTGGGAGGTTAAAATTTCATGTTCTGAAGCTTCCCTGAAAAGTTATGGCACAATGCACAAAAACGCTTTTCAGCCTGAGATAAGGTGGGTTTCGGAACGCCAAACATAAAAGTGTTAATAACTTTGGAAAGACACTTCAGACAGTTTAGATTTGATGTGCAACTACTAGAAAGACCCTTTCTGCTATAGTGGAAGGTTAAAATTTCATGTTCTGAAGCTTCCCTGAAAAGTTATGGCACAATGCACAAAAACGCTTTTCAGCCTGAGATAAGGTGGGTTTCGGAACGCCAAACATAAAAGTGTTGATAACTTTCGAAAAACACTTCAGACAGCTTAGATTTGATGTGCACCTACTAGAAAGACCCTTTCTGCTATAGTGGGAGGTTAAAATTTCATGTTCTGAAGCTTCCCTGAAAAGTTATGGCACAATGCGTAAAAACGCTTTTCAGCCTGAGGTAAGGTGGGTTTCGGAACGCCAAACATAAAAGTGTTGATAACTTTGGAAAAACACTTCAGACAGTTTAGATTTGATGTGCAACTACTAGAAAGACCGTTTCTGCTATAGTGGGAGGTTAAAATTTCATGTTCTGAAGCTTCCCTGAAAAGTTATGGCACAATGCAGAAAAACGCTTTTCAGCCTGAGATAAGGTGGGTTTCGGAACGCCAAACATAAAAGTGTTGATAACTTTCGAAAAACACTTCAGACAGCTTAGATTTGATGTGCACCTACTAGAAAGACCCTTTCTGCTATAGTAGGAGGTTAAAATTTCATGTTCTGAAGCTTCCGTGAAAAGTTGTGGCACAATCCGTAAAAACGCTTTTCAGCCTGAGATAAGGTGGGTTTCGGAACGCCAAACATAAAAGTGTTGATAACTTTGGAAAAACACTTCAGACAGTTTAGATTTGATGTGCAACTACTAGAAAGACCCTTTCTGCTATAGTGGGAGGTTAAAATTTCATGTTCTGAAGCTTCCCTGAAAAGTTATGGCACAATGCACAAAAACGCTTTTCAGCCTGAGATAAGGTGGGTTTCGGAACGCCAAACATAAAAGTGTTAATAACTTTGGAAAAACACTTCAGACAGTTTAGATTTGATGTGCAACTACTAGAAAGACCCTTTCTGCTATAGTGGGAGGTTAAAATTTCATGTTCTGAAGCTTCCCTGAAAAGTTATGGCACAATGCACAAAAACGCTTTTCAGCCTGAGATAAGGTGGGTTTCGGAACGCCAAACATAAAAGTGTTGATAACTTTCGAAAAACACTTCAGACAGCTTAGATTTGATGTGCACCTACTAGAAAGACCCTTTCTGCTATAGTGGGAGGTTAAAATTTCATGTTCTGAAGCTTCCCTGAAAAGTTATGGCACAATGCGTAAAAACGCTTTTCAGCCTGAGATAAGGTGGGTTTCGGAACGCCAAACATAAAAGTGTTGATAACTTTGGAAAAACACTTCAGACAGTTTAGATTTGATGTGCAACTACTAGAAAGACCCTTTCTGCTATAGTGGGAGGTTAAAATTTCATGTTCTGAAGCTTCCCTGAAAAGTTATGGCACAATGCACAAAAACGCTTTTCAGCCTGAGATAAGGTGGGTTTCGGAACGCCAAACATAAAAGTGTTAATAACTTTGGAAAGACACTTCAGACAGTTTAGATTTGATGTGCAACTACTAGAAAGACCCTTTCTGCTATAGTGGAAGTTTAAAATTTCATGTTCTGAAGCTTCCCTGAAAAGTTATGGCACAATGCACAAAAACGCTTTTCAGCCTGAGATAAGGTGGGTTTCGGAACGCCAAAAATAAAAGTGTTGATAACTTTCGAAAAACAATTCAGACAGCTTAGATTTGATGTGCACCTACTAGAAAGACCCTTTCTGCTATAGTGGGAGGTTAAAATTTCATGTTCTGAAGCTTCCCTGAAAAGTTATGGCACAATGCGTAAAAACGCTTTTCAGCCTGAGATAAGGTGGGTTTCGGAACGCCAAACATAAAAGTGTTGATAACTTTGGAAAAACACTTCAGACAGTTTAGATTTGATGTGCAACTACTAGAAAAACCCTTTCTGCTATAGTGGGAGGTTAAAATTTCATGTTCTGAAGCTTCCCTGAAAAGTTATGGCACAATGCACAAAAACGCTTTTCAGCCTGAGATAAGGTGGGTTTCGGAACGCCAAACATAAAAGTGTTGATAACTTTTGAAAAACACTTCAGACAGCTTAGATTTGATGTGCACCTACTAGAAAGACCCTTTCTGCTATAGTGGGAGGTTAAAATTTCATGTTCTGAAGCTTCCCTGAAAAGTTATGGCACAATGCACAAAAACGCTTTTCAGCCTGAGATAAGGTGGGTTTCGGAACGCCAAACATAAAAGTGTTAATAACTTTGGAAAGACACTTCAGACAGTTTAGATTTGATGTGCAACTACTAGAAAGACCCTTTCTGCTATAGTGGAAGGTTAAAATTTCATGTTCTGAAGCTTCCCTGAAAAGTTATGGCACAATGCACAAAAACGCTTTTCAGCCTGAGATAAGGTGGGTTTCGGAACGCCAAACATAAAAGTGTTGATAACTTTCGAAAAACACTTCAGACAGCTTAGATTTGATGTGCACCTACTAGAAAGACCCTTTCTGCTATAGTGGGAGGTTAAAATTTCATGTTCTGAAGCTTCCCTGAAAAGTTATGGCACAATGCGTAAAAACGCTTTTCAGCCTGAGGTAAGGTGGGTTTCGGAACGCCAAACATAAAAGTGTTGATAACTTTGGAAAAACACTTCAGACAGTTTAGATTTGATGTGCAACTACTAGAAAGACCGTTTCTGCTATAGTGGGAGGTTAAAATTTCATGTTCTGAAGCTTCCCTGAAAAGTTATGGCACAATGCAGAAAAACGCTTTTCAGCCTGAGATAAGGTGGGTTTCGGAACGCCAAACATAAAAGTGTTGATAACTTTCGAAAAACACTTCAGACAGCTTAGATTTGATGTGCACCTACTAGAAAGACCCTTTCTGCTATAGTAGGAGGTTAAAATTTCATGTTCTGAAGCTTCCGTGAAAAGTTGTGGCACAATCCGTAAAAACGCTTTTCAGCCTGAGATAAGGTGGGTTTCGGAACGCCAAACATAAAAGTGTTGATAACTTTGGAAAAACACTTCAGACAGTTTAGATTTGATGTGCAACTACTAGAAAGACCCTTTCTGCTATAGTGGGAGGTTAAAATTTCATGTTCTGAAGCTTCCCTGAAAAGTTATGGCACAATGCACAAAAACGCTTTTCAGCCTGAGATAAGGTGGGTTTCGGAACGCCAAACATAAAAGTGTTAATAACTTTGGAAAAACACTTCAGACAGTTTAGATTTGATGTGCAACTACTAGAAAGACCCTTTCTGCTATAGTGGGAGGTTAAAATTTCATGTTCTGAAGCTTCCCTGAAAAGTTATGGCACAATGCACAAAAACGCTTTTCAACCTGAGATAAGGTGGGTTTCGGAACGCCAAACATAAAAGTGTTGATAACTTTCGAAAAACACTTCAGACAGCTTAGATTTGATGTGCACCTACTAGAAAGACCCTTTCTGCTATAGTGGGAGGTTAAAATTTCATGTTCTGAAGCTTCCCTGAAAAGTTATGGCACAATGCGTAAAAACGCTTTTCAGCCTGAGATAAGGTGGGTTTCGGAACGCCAAACATAAAAGTGTTGATAACTTTGGAAAAACACTTCAGACAGTTTAGATTTGATGTGCAACTACTAGAAAGACCCTTTCTGCTATAGTGGGAGGTTAAAATTTCATGTTCTGAAGCTTCCCTGAAAAGTTATGGCACAATGCACAAAAACGCTTTTCAGCCTGAGATAAGGTGGGTTTCGGAACGCCAAACATAAAATTGTTGATAACTTTCGAAAAACACTTCAGACAGCTTGGATTTGATGTGCACCTACTAGAAAGACCCTTTCTGCTATAGTGCGAGGTTAAAATTTCATGTTCTGAAGCTTCCCTGAAAAGTTATGGCACAATGCGTAAAAACGCTTTTCAGCCTGAGATAAGGTGGGTTTCGGAACGCCAAACATAAAAGTGTTGATAACTTTGGAAAAACACTTCAGACAGTTTAGATTTGATGTGCAACGACTAGAAAGACCCTTTCTGCTATAGTGGGAGGTTAAAATTTCACGTTCTGAAGCTTCCCTGAAAAGTTATGGCACAATGCACAAAAACGCTTTTCAGCCTGAGATAAGGTGGGTTTCGGAACGCCAAACATAAAAGTGTTAATAACTTTGGAAAAACACTTCAGACAGTTTAGATTTGATGTGCAACTACTAGAAAGACCCTTTCTGCTATAGTGGGAGGTTAAAATTTCATGTTCTGAAGCTTCCCTGAAAAGTTATGGCACAATGCACAAAAACGCTTTTCAGCCTGAGATAAGGTGGGTTTCGGTACGCCAAACATAAAAGTGTTGATAACTTTGGAAAAACACTTCAGACAGTTTAGATTTGATGTGCAACTACTAGAAAGACCCTTTCTGCTATAGTGGGAGGTTAAAATTTCATGTTCTGAAGCTTCCCTGAAAAGTTATGGCACAATGCACAAAAACGCTTTTCAGCCTGAGATAAGGTGGGTTTCGGAACGCCAAACATAAAAGTGTTAATAACTTTGGAAAAACACTTCAGACAGTTTAGATTTGATGTGCACCTACTAGAAAGAGCCTTTCTGCTATAGTGGTAGGTTAAAAGTTATCAACATAAAAGTGTTGATAACTTTGGAAAAACACTTCGGACAGTTTAGATTTGATGTGCAACTACTAGAAAGACCCTTTCTGCTATAGTGGGAGGTTAAAATTTCATGTTCTGAAGCTTCCCTGAAAAGTTATGGCACAATGCACAAAAACGCTTTTCAGCCTGAGATAAGGTGGGTTTCGGAACGCCAAACATAAAAGTGTTGATAACTTTCGAAAAACACTTCAGACAGTTTAGATTTGATGTGCAACTACTAGAAAGACCCTTTCTGCTATAGTGGGAGGTTAAAATTTCATGTTCTGAAGCGTCCCTGAAAAGTTATGGCACAATGCACAAAAACGCTTTTCAGCCTGAGATAAGGTGGGTTTCGGAACGCCAAACATAAAAGTGTTGATAACTTTGGAAAAACACTTCAGACAGCTTAGATTTGATGTGCACCTACTAGAAAGACCCTTTCTGCTATAGTGGGAGGTTAAAATTTCATGTTCTGAAGCTTCCCTGAAAAGTTATGGCACAATGCGTAAAAACGCTTTTCAGCCTGAGATATGGTGGGTTTCGGAACGTCAAACATAAAAGTGTTGATAACTTTGGAAAAACACTTCAGACAGTTTAGATTTGATGTGCAACTACTAGAAAGACCCTTTCTGCTATAGTGGGAGGTTAAAATGTCATGTTCTGAAGCTTCCCTGAAAAGTTATGGCACAATGCACAAAAACGCTTTTCAGCCTGAGATAAGGTGGGTTTCGGAACGCCAAACATAAAAGTGTTAATAACTTTGGAAAAACACTTCAGACAGTTTAGATTTGATGTGCAACTACTAGAAAGACCCTTTCTGCTATAGTGGGAGGTTAAAATTTCATGTTCTGAAGCTTCCCTGAAAAGTTATGGCACAATGCACAAAAACGCTTTTCAGCCTGAGATAAGGTGGGTTTCGGAACGCCAAACATAAAAGTGTTAATAACTTTGGAAAAACACTTCAGACAGTTTAGATTTGATGTGCAACTACTAGAAAGACCCTTTCTGCTATAGTGGGAGGTTAAAATTTCATGTTCTGAAGCTTCCCTGAAAAGTTATGGCACAATGCTCAAAAACGCTTTTCAGCCTGAGATAAGGTGGGTTTCGGAACGCCAAACATAAAAGTGTTGATAACTTTCGAAAAACACTTCAGACAGCTTGGATTTGATGTGCACCTACTAGAAAGACCCTTTCTGCTATAGTGCGAGGTTAAAATTTCATGTTCTGAAGCTTCCCTGAAAAGTTATGGCACAATGCGTAAAAACGCTTTTCAGCCTGAGATAAGGTGGGTTTCGGAACGCCAAACATTAAAGTGTTGATAACTTTGGAAAAACACTTCAGACAGTTTAGATTTGATGTGCAACTACTAGAAAGACCCTTTCTGCTATAGTGGGAGGTTAAAATTTCATGTTCTGAAGCTTCCCTGAAAAGTTATGGCACAATGCACAAAAACGCTTTTCAGCCTGAGATAAGGTGGGTTTCGGAACGCCAAACATAAAAGTGTTAATAACTTTGGAAAAACACTTCAGACAGTTTAGATTTGATGTGCAACTACTAGAAAGACCCTTTCTGCTATAGTGGGAGGTTAAAATTTCATGTTCTGAAGCTTCCCTGAAAAGTTATGGCACAATGCACAAAAACGCTTTTCAGCCTGAGATAAGGTGGGTTTCGGAACGCCAAAGATAAAAGTGTTGATAACTTTGGAAAAACACTTCAGACAGCTTAGATTTGATGTGCACCTGCTAGAAAGACCCTTTCTGCTATAGTGGGAGGTTAAAATTTTATGTTCTGAAGCTTCCCTGAAAAGTTATGGCACAATGCGTAAAAACGCTTTTCAGCCTGAGATAAGGTGGGTTTCGGAACGCCAAACATAAAAGTGTTGATAACTTTGGAAAAACACTTCAGACAGTTTAGATTTGATGTGCAACTACTAGAAAGACCCTTTCTGCTATAGTGGGAGGTTAAAATTTCATGTTCTGAAGCTTCCCTGAAAAGTTATGGCACAATGCACAAAAACGCTTTTCAGCCTGAGATAAGGTGGGTTTCGGAACGCCAAACATAAAAGTGTTAATAACTTTGGAAAAACACTTCAGACAGTTTAGATTTGATGTGCAACTACTAGAAAGACCCTTTCTGCTATAGTGGGAGGTTAAAATTTCATGTTCTGAAGCTTCCCTGAAAAGTTATGGCACAATGCACAAAAACGCCTTTCAGCCTGAGATAAGGTGGGTTTCGGAACGCCAAACATAAAAGTGTTGATAACTTTCGAAAAACACTTCAGACAGCTTAGATTTGATGTGCACCTACTAGAAAGAGCCTTTCTGCAATAGTGGGAGGTTAAAATTTCATGTTCTGAAGCTTCCCTGAAAAGTTATGGCACAATGCACAAAAACGCTTTTCAGCCTGAGATAAGGTGGGTTTCGGAACGCCAAACATAAAAGTGTTGATAACTTTGGAAAAACACTTCAGACAGTTTAGATTTGATGTGCAACTACTAGAAAGACCCTTTCTGCTATAGTGGGAGGTTAAAATTTCATGTTCTGAAGCTTCCCTGAAAAGTTATGGCACAATGCACAAAAACGCTTTTCAGCCTGAGATAAGGTGGGTTTCGGAACGCCAAACATAAAAGTGTTGATAACTTTCGAAAAACACTTCAGACAGCTTAGATTTGATGTGCACCAACTAGAAAGACCCTTTCTGCTATAGTGGGAGGTTTAAATTTCATGTTCTGAAGCTTCCCTGAAAAGTTATGGCACAATGCGCAAAAACGCTTTTCAGCCTGAGATAAGGTGGGTTTCGGAACGCCAAACATAAAAGTGTTGATAACTTTGGAAAAACACTTCAGACAGTTTAGATTTGATGTGCAACTACTAGAAAGACCCTTTCTGCTATAGTGGGAGGTTAAAATTTCATGTTCAGAAGCTTCCCTGAAAAGTTATGGCACAATGCACAAAAACGCTTTTCAGCCTGAGATAAGGTGGGTTTCGGAACGCCAAACATAAAAGTGTTAATAACTTTGGAAAAACACTTCAGACAGTTTAGATTTGATGTGCAACTACTAGAAAGACCCTTTCTGCTATAGTGGGAGGTTAAAATTTCATGTTCTGAAGCTTCCCTGAAAAGTTATGGCACAATGCACAAAAACGCTTTTCAGCCTGAGATAAGGTGGGTTTCGGAACGCCAAACATAAAAGTGTTGATAACTTTGGAAAAACACTTCAGACAGTTTAGATTTGATGTGCAACTACTAGAAAGACCCTTTCTGCTATAGTGGGAGGTTAAAATTTCATGTTCTGAAGCTTCCCTGAAAAGTTATGGCACAATGCACAAAAACGCTTTTCAGCCTGAGATAAGGTGGGTTTCGGAACGCCAAACATAAAAGTGTTAATAACTTTGGAAAAACACTTCAGACAGTTTAGATTTGATGTGCAACTACTAGAAAGACCCTTTCTGCTATAGTGGGAGGTTAAAATTTCATGTTCTGAAGCTTCCCTGAAAAGTTATGGCACAATGCACAAAAACGCTTTTCAGCCTGAGATAAGGTGGGTTTCGGAACGCCAAACATAAAAGTGATGATAACTTTTGAAAAACACTTCAGACAGCTTAGATTTGATCTGCACCTACTAGAAAGAGCCTTTCTGCTATAGTGGGAGGTTAAAAGTTATCAACATAAAAGTGTTGATAACTTTGGAAAAACACTTCAGACAGTTTAGATTTGATGTGCAACTACTGGAAAGACCCTTTCTGCTATAGTGGGAGGTTAAAATTTCATGTTCTGAAGCTTCCCTGAAAAGTTATTGCACAATGCACAAAAACGCTTTTCAGCCTGAGATAAGGTGGGTTTCGGAACGCCAAACATAAAAGTGTTGTTAACTTTCGAAAAACACTTCAGACAGCTTAGATTTGATGTGCACCTGCTAGAAAGACCCTTTCTGCTATAGTGGGAGGTTAAAATTTTATGTTCTGAAGCTTCCCTGAAAAGTTATGGCACAATGCGTAAAAACGCTTTTCAGCCTGAGATAAGGTGGGTTTCGGAACGCCAAACATAAAAGTGTTGATAACTTTGGAAAAACACTTCAGACAGTTTAGATTTGATGTGCAACTACTAGAAAGACCCTTTCTGCTATAGTGGGAGGTTAAAATTTCATGTTCTGAAGCTTCCCTGAAAAGTTATGGCACAATGCACAAAAACGCTTTTCAGCCTGAGATAAGGTGGGTTTCGGAACGCCAAACATAAAAGTGTTAATAACTTTGGAAAAACACTTCAGACAGTTTAGATTTGATGTGCAACTACTAGAAAGACCCTTTCTGCTATAGTGGGAGGTTAAAATTTCATGTTCTGAAGCTTCCCTGAAAAGTTATGGCACAATGCACAAAAACGCCTTTCAGCCTGAGATAAGGTGGGTTTCGGAACGCCAAACATAAAAGTGTTGATAACTTTCGAAAAACACTTCAGACAGCTTAGATTTGATGTGCACCTACTAGAAAGAGCCTTTCTGCAATAGTGGGAGGTTAAAATTTCATGTTCTGAAGCTTCCCTGAAAAGTTATGGCACAATGCACAAAAACGCTTTTCAGCCTGAGATAAGGTGGGTTTCGGAACGCCAAACATAAAAGTGTTGATAACTTTGGAAAAACACTTCAGACAGTTTAGATTTGATGTGCAACTACTAGAAAGACCCTTTCTGCTATAGTGGGAGGTTAAAATTTCATGTTCTGAAGCTTCCCTGAAAAGTTATGGCACAATGCACAAAAACGCTTTTCAGCCTGAGATAAGGTGGGTTTCGGAACGCCAAACATAAAAGTGTTGATAACTTTCGAAAAACACTTCAGACAGCTTAGATTTGATGTGCACCAACTAGAAAGACCCTTTCTGCTATAGTGGGAGGTTTAAATTTCATGTTCTGAAGCTTCCCTGAAAAGTTATGGCACAATGCGCAAAAACGCTTTTCAGCCTGAGATAAGGTGGGTTTCGGAACGCCAAACATAAAAGTGTTGATAACTTTGGAAAAACACTTCAGACAGTTTAGATTTGATGTGCAACTACTAGAAAGACCCTTTCTGCTATAGTGGGAGGTTAAAATTTCATGTTCAGAAGCTTCCCTGAAAAGTTATGGCACAATGCACAAAAACGCTTTTCAGCCTGAGATAAGGTGGGTTTCGGAACGCCAAACATAAAAGTGTTAATAACTTTGGAAAAACACTTCAGACAGTTTAGATTTGATGTGCAACTACTAGAAAGACCCTTTCTGCTATAGTGGGAGGTTAAAATTTCATGTTCTGAAGCTTCCCTGAAAAGTTATGGCACAATGCACAAAAACGCTTTTCAGCCTGAGATAAGGTGGGTTTCGGAACGCCAAACATAAAAGTGTTGATAACTTTGGAAAAACACTTCAGACAGTTTAGATTTGATGTGCAACTACTAGAAAGACCCTTTCTGCTATAGTGGGAGGTTAAAATTTCATGTTCTGAAGCTTCCCTGAAAAGTTATGGCACAATGCACAAAAACGCTTTTCAGCCTGAGATAAGGTGGGTTTCGGAACGCCAAACATAAAAGTGTTAATAACTTTGGAAAAACACTTCAGACAGTTTAGATTTGATGTGCAACTACTAGAAAGACCCTTTCTGCTATAGTGGGAGGTTAAAATTTCATGTTCTGAAGCTTCCCTGAAAAGTTATGGCACAATGCACAAAAACGCTTTTCAGCCTGAGATAAGGTGGGTTTCGGAACGCCAAACATAAAAGTGATGATAACTTTTGAAAAACACTTCAGACAGCTTAGATTTGATCTGCACCTACTAGAAAGAGCCTTTCTGCTATAGTGGGAGGTTAAAAGTTATCAACATAAAAGTGTTGATAACTTTGGAAAAACACTTCAGACAGTATAGATTTGATGTGCAACTACTAGAAAGACCCTTTCTGCTATAGTGGGAGGTTAAAATTTCATGTTCTGAAGCTTCCCTGAAAAGTTATGGCACAATGCACAAAAACGCTTTTCAGCCTGAGATAAGGTGGGTTTCGGAACGCCAAACATAAAAGTGTTAATAACTTTGGAAAAACACTTCAGACAGTTTAGATTTGATGTGCAACTACTAGAAAGACCCTTTCTGCTATAGTGGGAGGTTAAAATTTCATGTTCTGAAGCTTCCCTGAAAAGTTATGGCACAATGCACAAAAACGCTTTTCAGCCTGAGATAAGGTGGGTTTCGGAACGCCAAACATAAAAGTGTTAATAACTTTGGAAAAACACTTCAGACAGTTTAGATTTGATGTGCAACTAATAGAAAGACCCTTTCTGCTATAGTGGGAGGTTAAAATTTCATATTCTGAAGCTTCCCTGAAAAGTTATGGCACAATGCACAAAAACGCTTTTCAGCCTGAGATAAGGTGGGTTTCGGAACGTCAAACATAAAAGTGTTGATAACTTTCGAAAAACACTTCAGACAGCTTAGATTTGATGTGCACCTACTAGAAAGACCCTTTCTGCTATAGTGGGAGGTTAAAATTTCATGTTCTGAAGCTTCCCTGAAAAGTTATGGCACAATGCGTAAAAACGCTTTTCAGCCTGAGATATGGTGGGTTTCGGAACGCCAAACATAAAAGTGTTGATAACTTTGGAAAAACACTTCAGACAGTTTAGATTTGATGTGCAACTACTAGAAAGACCCTTTCTGCTATAGTGGGAGGTTCAAATTTCATGTTCTGAAGCTTCCCTGAAAAGTTATGGCACAATGCACAAAAACGCTTTTCAGCCTGAGATAAGGTGGGTTTCGGAACGCCAAACATAAAAGTGTTGATAACTTTAGAAAAACACTTCAGACAGCTTGGATTTGATGTGCACCTCCTAGAAAGACCCTTTCTGCTATAGTGGGAGGTTAAAATTTCATGTTCTGAAGCTTCCCTGAAAAGTTATGGCACAATGCGTAAAAACGCTTTTCAGCCTGAGATAAGGTGGGTTTCGGAACGCCAAACATTAAAGTGTTGATAACTTTGGAAAAACACTTCAGACAGCTTAGATTTGATGTGCAACTACTAGAAAGACCCTTTCTGCTATAGTGGGAGGTTAAAATTTCATGTTCTGAAGCTTCCCTGAAAAGTTATGGCACAATGCACAAAAACGCTTTTCAGCCTTAGATAAGGTGGGTTTCGGAACGCCAAACATAAAAGTGTTGATAACTTTCGAAAAACACTTCAGACAGCTTAGATTTGATGTGCACCTACTAGAAAGACCCTTTCTGCTATAGTGGGAGGTTAAAATTTCATGTTCTGAAGCTTCCCTGAAAAGTTATGGCACAATGCGTAAAAACGCCTTTCAACCTGAGATAAGGTGGGTTTCGGAACGCCAAACATAAAAGTGTTGATAACTTTGGAAAAACACTTCAGACAGTTTAGATTTGATGTGCAACTACTAGAAAGACCCTTTCTGCTATAGTGGGAGGTTAAAATTTCATGTTCTGAAGCTTCCCTGAAAAGTTATGGCACAATGCACAAAAACGCTTTTCAGCCTGAGATAAGGTGGGTTTCGGAACGCCAAACATAAAAGTGTTGATAACTTTCGAAAAACACTTCAGACAGCTTAGATTTGATGTGCACCTACTAGAAAGACCCTTTCTGCTATAGTGGGAGGTTAAAATTTCATGTTCTGAAGCTTCCCTGAAAAGTTATGGCACAATGCGTAAAAACGCTTTTCAGCCTGAGATAAGGTGGGTTTCGGAACGCCAAACATAAAAGTGTTGATAACTTTGGAAAAACACTTCAGACAGTTTAGATTTGATGTGCAACTACTAGAAAGACCCTTTCTGCTATAGTGGGAGGTTAAAATTTCATGTTCTGAAGCTTCCCTGAAAAGTTATGGCACAATGCACAAAAACGCTTTTCAGCCTGAGATAAGGTGGGTTTCGGAACGCCAAACATAAAAGTGTTGATAACTTTCGAAAAACACTTCAGACAGCTTAGATTTGATGTGCACCAACTAGAAAGACCCTTTCTGCTATAGTGGGAGGTTTAAATTTCATGTTCTGAAGCTTCCCTGAAAAGTTATGGCACAATGCGTAAAAACGCTTTTCAGCCTGAGATAAGGTGGGTTTCGGAACGCCAAACATAAAAGTGTTGATAACTTTGGAAAAACACTTCAGACAGTTTAGATTTGATGTGCAACTACTAGAAAGACCCTTTCTGCTATAGTGGGAGGTTAAAATTTCATGTTCTGAAGCTTCCCTGAAAAGTTATGGCACAATGCAGAAAAACGCTTTTCAGCCTGAGATAAGGTGGGTTTCGGAACGCCAAACATAAAAGTGTTAATAACTTTGGAAAAACACTTCAGACAGTTTAGATTTGATGTGCAACTACTAGAAAGACCCTTTAGGCTATAGTGGGAGGTTAAAATTTCATGTTCTGAAGCTTCCCTGAAAATTTATGGCACAATGCACAAAAACGCTTTTCAGCCTGAGATAAGGTGGGTTTCGGAACGCCAAACATAAAAGTGTTGATAACTTTCGAAAAACACTTCAGACAGCTTAGATTTGATGTGCACCTACTAGAAAGACCCTTTCTGCTATAGTGGGAGGTTAAAATTTCATGTTCTGAAGCTTCCCTGAAAAGTTATGGCACAATGCGTAAAAAGGCTTTTCAGCCTGAGATATGGTGGGTTTCGGAACGCCAAACATAAAAGTGTTGATAACTTTGGAAAAACACTTCAGACAGTTTAGATTTGATGTGCAACTACTAGAAAGACCCTTTCTGCTATAGTGGGAGGTTAAAATTTCATGTTCTGAAGCTTCCCTGAAAAGTTATGGCACAATGCACAAAAACGCTTTTCAGCCTGAGATAAGGTGGGTTTCGGAACGCCAAACATAAAAGTGTTAATAACTTTGGAAAAGCACATCAGACAGTTTAGATTTGATGTGCAACTACTAGAAAGACCCTTTCTGCTATAGTGGGAGGTTAAAATTTCATGTTCTGAAGCTTCCCTGAAAAGTTATGGCACAATGCACAAAAACGCTTTTCAGCCTGAGATAAGGTGGGTTTCGGAACGCCAAACATAAAAGTGTTAATAACTTTCGAAAAACACTTCAGACAGTTTAGATTTGATGTGCAACTACTAGAAAGACCCTTTCTGCTATAGTGGGAGGTTAAAATTTAATGTTCTGAAGCTTCCCTGAAAAGTTATGGCACAATGCACAAAAACGCTTTTCAGCCTGAGATAAGGTGGGTTTCGGAACGCCAAACATAAAAGTGTTGATAACTTTCGAAAAACACTTCAGACAGCTTGGATTTGATGTGCAACTACTAGAAAGACCCTTTCTGCTATAGTGGGAGGTTAAAATTTCATGTTCTGAAGCTTCCCTGAAAAGTTATGGCACAATGCGTAAAAACGCTTTTCAGCCTGAGATAAGGTGGGTTTCGGAACGCCAAACATTAAAGTGTTGATAACTTTGGAAAAACACTTCAGACAGTTTAGATTTGATGTGCAACTACTAGAAAGACCCTTTCTGCTATAGTGGGAGGTTAAAATTTCATGTTCTGAAGCTTCCCTGAAAAGTTATGGCACAATGCACAAAAACGCTTTTCAGCCTGAGATAAGGTGGGTTTCGGAACGCCAAACAAAAAAGTGTTGATAACTTTCGAAAAACACTTCAGACAGCTTAGATTTGATGTGCACCTACAAGAAAGACCCTTTCTGCTTTCGTGGGAGGTTAAAATTTCATGTTCTGAAGCTTCCCTGAAAAGTTATGGCACAATGCGTAAAAACGCTTTTCAGCCTGAGATAAGGTGGGTTTCGGAACGCCAAACATAAAAGTGTTGATAACTTTGGAAAAACTCTTCAGACAGTTTAGATTTGATGTGCAACTACTAGAAAGACCCTTTCTGCTATAGTGGGAGGTTAAAATTTCATGTTCTGAAGCTTCCCTGAAAAGTTATGGCACAATGCACAAAAACGCTTTTCAGCCTGAGATCAGGTGGGTTTCGGAACGCCAAACATTAAAGTGGTAATAACTTTGGAAAAACACTTCAGACAGTTTAGATTTGATGTGCAACTACTAGAAAGACCCTTTCTGCTATAGTGGGAGGTTAAAATTTCATGTTCTGAAGCTTCCCTGAAAAGTTATGGCACAATGCACAAAAACGCTTTTCAGCCTGAGATAAGGTGGGTTTCGGAACGCCAAACATAAAAGTGTTGATAACTTTTGAAAAACACTTCAGACAGCTTAGATTTGATGTGCTACTACTAGAAAGACCCTTTCTGCTATAGTTGGAGGTTAAAATTTCATGTTCTGGAGCTTCCCTGAAAAGTTATGGCACAATGCACAAAAACGCTTTTCAGTCTGAGATAAGGTGGGTTTCGGAACGCCAAACATAAAAGTGTTGATAACTTTCGAAAAACACTTCAGACAGCTTGGATTTGATGTGCAACTACTAGAAAGACCCTTTCTGCTATAGTGGGAGGTTAAAATTTCATGTTCTGAAGCTTCCCTGAAAAGTTATGGCACAATGCGTAAAAACGCTTTTCAGCCTGAGATAAGGTGGGTTTCGGAACGCCAAACATTAAAGTGTTGATAACTTTGGAAAAACACTTCAGACAGTTTAGATTTGATGTGCAACTACTAGAAAGACCCTTTCTGCTATAGTGGGAGGTTAAAATTTCATGTTCTGAAGCTTCCCTGAAAAGTTATGGCACAATGCACAAAAACGCTTTTCAGCCTGAGATAAGGTGGGTTTCGGAACGCCAAACAAAAAAGTGTTGATAACTTTCGAAAAACACTTCAGACAGCTTAGATTTGATGTGCAACTACTAGAAAGACCCTTTCTGCTATAGTGGGAGGTTAAAATTTAATGTTCTGAAGCTTCCCTGAAAAGTTATGGCACAATGCACAAAAACGCTTTTCAGCCTGAGATAAGGTGGGTTTCGGAACGCCAAACATAAAAGTGTTGATAACTTTCGAAAAACACTTCAGACAGCTTGGATTTGATGTGCAACTACTAGAAAGACCCTTTCTGCTATAGTGGGAGGTTAAAATTTCATGTTCTGAAGCTTCCCTGAAAAGTTATGGCACAATGCGTAAAAACGCTTTTCAGCCTGAGATAAGGTGGGTTTCGGAACGCCAAACATTAAAGTGTTGATAACTTTGGAAAAACACTTCAGACAGTTTAGATTTGATGTGCAACTACTAGAAAGACCCTTTCTGCTATAGTGGGAGGTTAAAATTTCATGTTCTGAAGCTTCCCTGAAAAGTTATGGCACAATGCACAAAAACGCTTTTCAGCCTGAGATAAGGTGGGTTTCGGAACGCCAAACAAAAAAGTGTTGATAACTTTCGAAAAACACTTCAGACAGCTTAGATTTGATGTGCACCTACAAGAAAGACCCTTTCTGCTTTCGTGGGAGGTTAAAATTTCATGTTCTGAAGCTTCCCTGAAAAGTTATGGCACAATGCGTAAAAACGCTTTTCAGCCTGAGATAAGGTGGGTTTCGGAACGCCAAACATAAAAGTGTTGATAACTTTGGAAAAACTCTTCAGACAGTTTAGATTTGATGTGCAACTACTAGAAAGACCCTTTCTGCTATAGTGGGAGGTTAAAATTTCATGTTCTGAAGCTTCCCTGAAAAGTTATGGCACAATGCACAAAAACGCTTTTCAGCCTGAGATCAGGTGGGTTTCGGAACGCCAAACATTAAAGTGGTAATAACTTTGGAAAAACACTTCAGACAGTTTAGATTTGATGTGCAACTACTAGAAAGACCCTTTCTGCTATAGTGGGAGGTTAAAATTTCATGTTCTGAAGCTTCCCTGAAAAGTTATGGCACAATGCGTAAAAACGCTTTTCAGCCTGAGATAAGGTGGGTTTCGGAACGCCAAACATTAAAGTGTTGATAACTTTGGAAAAACACTTCAGACAGTTTAGATTTGATGTGCAACTACTAGAAAGACCCTTTCTGCTATAGTTGGAGGTTAAAATTTCATGTTCTGAAGCTTCCCTGAAAAGTTATGGCACAATGCACAAAAACGCTTTTCAGCCTGAGATAAGGTGGGTTTCGGAACGCCAAACATAAAAGTGTTGATAACTTTCGAAAAACACTTCAGACAGCTTAGATTTGATGTGCACCTACTAGAAAGACCCTTTCTGCTATAGTGGGAGGTTAAAAGTTATCAACATAAAAGTGTTGATAACTTTGGAAAAACACTTCAGACAGTTTAGATTTGATGTGCAACTACTAGAAAGACCCTTTCTGCGAAAGTGGGAGGTTAAAATTTCATGTTCTGAAGCTTCCCTGAAAAGTTATGGCACAATGCACAAAAACGCTTTTCAGCCTGAGATAAGGTGGGTTTCGGAACGCCAAACATAAAAGTGTTAATAACTTTGGAAAAACACTTCAGACAGTTTAGATTTGATGTGCAACTACTAGAAAGACCCTTTCTGCTATAGCGGGAGGTTAAAATTTCATGTTCTGAAGCTTCCCTGAAAAGTTATGGCACAATGCACAAAAACGCCTTTCAGCCTGAGATAAGGTGGGTTTCGGAACGCCAAACATAAAAGTGTTAATAGCTTTGGAAAAACACTTCAGACAGCTTAGATTTGATGTGCAACTACTAAGAAGACCCTTTCTGCTATAGTGGGAGGTTAAAATTTCATGTTCTGAAGCTTCCCTGAAAAGTTATGGCACAATGCACAAAAACGCTTTTCAGTCTGAGATAAGGTGGGTTTCGGAACGCCAAACATAAAAGTGTTGATAACTTTCGAAAAACACTTCAGACAGCTTGGATTTGATGTGCAACTACTAGAAAGACCCTTTCTGCTATAGTGGGAGGTTAAAATTTCATGTTCTGAAGCTTCCCTGAAAAGTTATGGCACAATGCGTAAAAACGCTTTTCAGCCTGAGATAAGGTGGGTTTCGGAACGCCAAACATAAAAGTGTTGATAACTTTGGAAAAACACTTCAGACAGTTTAGATTTGATGTGCAACTACTAGAAAGACCCTTTCTGCTATAGTGGGAGGTTAAAATTTCATGTTCTGAAGCTTCCCTGAAAAGTTATGGCACAATGCACAAAAACGCTTTTCAGCCTGAGATAAGGTGGGTTTCGGAACGCCAAACATAAAAGTGTTGATAACTTTCGAAAAACACTTCAGACAGCTTAGATTTGATGTGCACCTACGAGAAAGACCCTTTCTGCTATAGTGGGAGGTTAAAATTTCATGTTCTGAAGCTTCCCTGAAAAGTTATGGCACAATGCACAAAAACGCTTTTCAGCCTGAGATAAGGTGGGTTTCGGAACGCCAAACATAAAGGTGTTGATAACTTTGGAAAAACACTTCAGACAGTTTAGATTTGATGTGCAACTACTAGAAAGACCCTTTCTGTTATAGTGGGAGGTTAAAATTTCATGTTCTGAAGCTTCCCTGAAAAGTTATGGCACAATGCACAAAAACGCCTTTCAGCCTGAGATAAGGTGAGTTTCGGAACGCCAAACATAAAAGTGTTGATAACTTTCGAAAAACACTTCAGACAGCTTAGATTTGATGTGCACCTACTAGAAAGACCCTTTCTGCTATAGTGGGAGGTTAAAATTTCATGTTCTGAAGCTTCCCTGAAAAGTTATGGCACAATGCGTAAAAACGCTTTTCAGCCTGAGATAAGGTGGGTTTCGGAACGCCAAACATAAAAGTGTTGATAACTTTGGAAAAACACTTCAGACAGTTTAGATTTGATGTGCAACTACTAGAAAGACCCTTTCTGCTATAGAAGGGAGGTTAAAATTTCATGTTCTGAAGCTTCCCTGAAAAGTTATGGCACAATGCACAAAAACGCTTTTCAGCCTGAGATAAGGTGGGTTTCGGAACGCCAAACATAAAAGTGTTAATAACTTTGGTGAAAACACTTCAGATAGTTTAGATTTGATGTGCAACTACTAGAAAGACCCTTTCTGCTATAGTGGGAGGTTAAAATTTCATGTTCTGAAGCTTCCCTGAAAAGTTATGGCACAATGCACAAAATCGCTTTTCAGCCTGAGATAAGGTGGGTTTCGGAACGCCAAACATAAAAGTGTTAATAACTTTGGAAAAACACTTCAGACAGTTTAGATTTGGTGTGCAACTACTAGAAAGACCCTTTCTGCTATAGTGGGAGGTTAAAATTTCATGTTCTGAAGGTTCCCTGAAAAGTTATGGCACAATGCACAAAAACGCTTTTCAGCCTGAGATAAGGTGGGTTTCGGAATGCCAAACATAAAAGTGTTGATAACTTTCGAAAAACACTTCAGACAGCTGAGATTTGATGTGCACCTACTAGAAAGACCCTTTCTGCTATAGTGGGAGATTAAAATTTCATGTTCTGAAGCTTCCCAGAAAAGTTATGGCACAATGCGTAAAAACGCTTTTCAGCCTGAGATAAGGTGGGTTTCGGAACGCCAAACATAAAAGTGTTGATAACTTTCGAAAAACACTTCAGACAGTTTAGATTTGATGTGCAACTACTAGAAAGACCCTTTCTGCTATAGTGGGAGGTTAAAATATCATGTTCTGAAGCTTCCCTGAAAAGTTATGGCACAATGCACAAAAACGCTTTTCAGCCTGAGATAAGGTGGGTTTCGGAACGCCAAACATAAAAGTGTTAATAACTTTGGAAAAACACTTCAGATAGTTTAGATTTGATGTGCAACTACTAGAAAGACCCTTTCTGCTATAGTGGGAGGTTAAAATTTCATGTTCTGAAGCTTCCCTGAAAAGTTATGGCACAATGCACAAAAACGCTTTTCAGCCTGAGATAAGGTGGGTTTCGGAACGCCAAACATAAAAGTGTTGATAACTTTTGAAAAACACTTCAGACAGCATAGATTTGATGTGCAACTACTAGAAAGACCCTTTCTGCTATAGTGGGAGGTTAAAATTTCATGTTCTGAAGCTTCCCTGAAAAGTTATGGCACAATGCACAAAAACGCTTTTCAGCCTGAGATAAGGTGGGTTTCGGAACGCCAAACATAAAAGTGTTGATAACTTTCGAAAAACACTTCAGACAGCTTAGATTTGATGTGCACCTACTAGAAAGACCCTTTCTGCTATAGTGGGAGGTTAAAATTTCATGTTCTGAAGCTTCCCTGAAAAGTTATGGCACAATGCACAAAAACGCTTTTCAGCCTGAGATAAGGGTGGGTTTCGGAACGCCAAACATAAAAGTGTTGATAACTTTCGAAAAACACTTCAGACAGCTTAGATTTGATGTGCACCTACTAGAAAGACCCTTTCTGCTATAGTGGGAGGTTAAAATTTCATGTTCTGAAGCTTCCCTGAAAAGTTATGGCACAATGCGTAAAAACGCTTTTCAGCCTGAGATAAGGTGGGTTTCGGAACGCCAAACATAAAAGTGTTGATAACTTTGGAAAAACACTTCAGACAGTTTAGATTTGATGTGCAACTACTAGAATGACCCTTTCTGCTATAGTGGGAGGTTAAAATTTCATGTTCTGAAGCTTCCCTGAAAAGTTATGGCACAATGCACAAAAACGCTTTTCAGCCTGAGATAAGGTGGGTTTCGGAACGCCAAACATAAAAGTGTTGAGAACTTTGGAAAAACACTTCAGACAGTTTAGATTTGATGTGCACCTACTAGAAAGACCCTTTCTGCTATAGTGGGAGGTAAAAATTTCATGTTCTGAAGCTTCCCTGAAAAGTTATGGCACAATGCGTAAAAACGCTTTTCAGCCTGAGATAAGGTGGGTTTCGGAACGCCAAACATAAAAGTGTCGATAACTTTGGAAAAACACTTCAGACAGTTTAGATTTGATGTGCAACTACTAGAAAGACCCTTTCTGCTATAGTGGGAGGTTAAAATTTCATGTTCTGAAGCTTCCCTGAAAAGTTATGGCACAATGCACAAAAACGCTTTTCAGCCTGAGATAAGGTGGGTTTCGGAACGCCAAACATAAAAGTGTTAATAACTTTGGAAAAACACTTCAGACAGTTTAGATTTGATGTGCAACTACTAGAAAGACCCTTTCTGCTATAGTGGGAGGTTAAAATTTCATGTTCTGAAGCCTCCCTGAAAAGTTATGGCACAATGCACAAAAACGCTTTTCAGCCTGAGATAAGGTGGGTTTCGGAACGCCAAACATAAAAGTGTTGATAACTTTCGAAAAACACTTCAGACAGCTGAGATTTGATGTGCACCTACTAGAAAGACCCTTTCTGCTATAGTGGGAGGTTAAAATTTCATGTTCTGAAGCTTCCCTGAAAAGTTATGGCACAATGCGTAAAAACGCTTTTCAGCCTGAGATAAGGTGGGTTTCGGAACGCCAAACCTAAAAGTGTTGAGAACTTTGGAAAAACACTTCAGACAGTTTAGATTTGAAGTGCAACTACTAGAAAGACCCTTTCTGCTATAGTGGGAGGTTAAAATTTCATGTTCTGAAGCTTCCCTGAAAAGTTATGGCACAATGCACAAAAACGCTTTTCAGCCTGAGATAAGGTGGGTTTCGGAACGCCAAACATAAAAGTGTTGATAACTTTGGAAAAACACTTCAGACAGTTTAGATTTGATGTGCACCTACTAGAAAGACCCTTTCTGCAATAGTGGGAGGTTAAAATTTCATGTTCTGAAGCTTCCCTGAAAAGTTATGGCACAATGCACAAAAACGCTTTTCAGCCTGAGATAAGGTGGGTTTCGGAACGCCAAACATAAAAGTGTTAATAACTTTGGAAAAACACTTCAGACAGTTTAGATTTGATGTGCAACTACTAGAAAGACCCTTTCTGCTATAGTGGGAGGTTAAAATTTCATGTTCTGAAGCTTCCCTGAAAAGTTATGGCACAATGCACAAAAACGCTTTTCAGCCTGAGATAAGGTGGGTTTCGGAACGCCAAACATAAAAGTGTTGATAACTTTTGAAAAATACTTCAGACAGTTTAGATTTGATGTGCAACTACTAGAAAGACCCTTTCTGCTATAGTGGGAGGTTAAAATTTCATGTTCTGAAGCTTCCCTGAAAAGTTATGGCACAATGCACAAAAACGCTTTTCAGCCTGAGATAAGGTGGGTTTCGGAACGCCAAACATAAAAGTATTGAGAACTTTCGAAAAACACTTCAGACAGCTTAGATTTGATGTGCACCTACGAGAAAGACCCTTTCTGCTATAGTGGGAGGTTAAAATTTCATGTTCTGAAGCTTCCCTGAAAAGTTATGGCACAATGCGTAAAAACGCTTTTCAGCCTGAGATAAGGTGGGTTTCGGAACGCCAAACATAAAAGTGTTGATAACTTTGGAAAAACACTTCAGACAGTTTGGATTTGATGTGCAACTACTAGAAAGACCCTTTCTGCTATAGTGGGAGGTTAAAATTTCATGTTCTGAAGCTTCCCTGAAAAGTTATGGCACAATGCACAAAAACGCTTTCCAGCCTGAGATAAGGTGGGTTTCGGAACGCCAAACATAAAAGTGTTAATAACTTTGGAAAAACACTTCAGATAGTTTAGATTTGATGTGCAACTACTAGAAAGACCCTTTCTGCTATAGTGGGAGGTTAAAATTTCATGTTCTGAAGCTTCCCTGAAAAGTTATGGCACAATGCACAAAAACGCTTTTCAGCCTGAGATAAGGTGGGTTTCGGAACGCCAAACATAAAAGTGTTGATAACTTTCGAAAAACACTTCAGACAGCTTAGATTTGATGTGCAACTACTAGAAAGACCCTTTCTGCTATAGTGGGAGGTTAAAATTTCATGTTCTGAAGCTTCCCTGAAAAGTTATGGCACAATGCACAAAAACGCTTTTCAGCCTGAGATAAGGTGGGTTTCGGAACGCCAAACATAAAAGTGTTAACTTTCGAAAAACACTTCAGACAGCTTAGATTTGATGTGCAACTACTAGAAAGACCCTTTCTGCTATAGTGGGAGGTTAAAATTTCATGTTCTGAAGCTTCCCTGAAAAGTTATGGCACAATGCACAAAAACGCTTTTCAGCCTGAGATAAGGTGGGTTTCGGAACGCCAAACATAAAAGTGTTAATAACTTTCGAAAAACACATCAGACAGCTTAGATTTGATGTGCACCTACTAGAAAGACCCTTTCTGCTATAGTGGGAGGTTAAAATTTCATGTTCTGAAGCTTCCCTGAAAAGTTATGGCACAATGCGTAAAAACGCTTTTCAGCCTGAGATAAGGTGGGTTTCGGAACGCCAAACATAAAAGTGTTGATAACTTTGGAAAAACACTTCAGACAGTTTAGATTTGATGTGCAACTACTAGAAAGACCCTTTCTGCTATAGTGGGAGGTTAAAATTTCATGTTCTGAAGCTTCCCTGAAAAGTTATGGCACAATGCACAAAAACGCTTTTCAGCCTGAGATAAGGTGGGTTTCGGAACGCCAAACATAAAAGTGTTAATAACTTTGGAAAAACACTTCAGACAGTTTATATTTGGTGTGCAACTACTAGAAAGACCCTTTCTGCTATAGTGGGAGGTTAAAATTTCATGTTCTGAAGGTTCCCTGAAAAGTTATGGCACAATGCACAAAAACGCTTTTCAGCCTGAGATAAGGTGGGTTTCGGAACGCCAAACATAAAAGTGTTGATAACTTTCGAAAAACACTTCAGACAGCTGAGATTTGATGTGCACCTACTAGAAAGACCCTTTCTGCTATAGTGGGAGATTAAAATTTCATGTTCTGAAGCTTCCCTGAAAAGTTATGGCACAATGCGTAAAAACGCTTTTCAGCCTGAGATAAGGTGGGTTTCGGAACGCCAAACATAAAAGTGTTGAGAACTTTGGAAAAACACTTCAGACAGTTTAGATTTGATGTGCACCTACTAGAAAGACCCTTTCTGCTATAGTGGGAGGTAAAAATTTCATGTTCTGAAGCTTCCCTGAAAAGTTATGGCACAATGCGTAAAAACGCTTTTCAGCCTGAGATAAGGTGGGTTTCGGAACGCCAAACATAAAAGTGTTGATAACTTTGGAAAAACACTTCAGACAGTTTAGATTTGATGTGCAACTACTAGAAAGACCCTTTCTGCTATAGTGGGAGGTTAAAATTTCATGTTCTGAAGCTTCCCTGAAAAGTTATGGCACAATGCACAAAAATGCTTTTCAGCCTGAGATAAGGTGGGTTTCGGAACGCCAAACATAAAAGCGTTAATAACTTTGGAAAAACACTTCAGACTGTTTAGATTTGATGTGCAACTACTAGAAAGACCCTTTCTGCTATAGTGGGAGGTTAAAATTTCATGTTCTGAAGCCTCCCTGAAAAGTTATGGCACAATGCACAAAAACGCTTTTCAGCCTGAGATAAGGTGGGTTTCGGAACGCCAAACATAAAAGTGTTGATAACTTTCGAAAAACACTTCAGACAGCTGAGATTTGATGTGCACCTACTAGAAAGACCCTTTCTGCTATAGTGGGAGGTTAAAATTTCATGTTCTGAAGCTTCCCTGAAAAGTTATGGCACAATGCGTAAAAACGCTTTTCAGCCTGAGATAAGGTGGGTTTCGGAACGCCAAACCTAAAAGTGTTGAGAACTTTGGAAAAACACTTCAGACAGTTTAGATTTGAAGTGCAACTACTAGAAAGACCCTTTCTGCTATAGTGGGAGGTTAAAATTTCATGTTCTGAAGCTTCCCTGAAAAGTTATGGCACAATGCACAAAAACGCTTTTCAGCCTGAGATAAGGTGGGTTTCGGAACGCCAAACATAAAAGTGTTGAGAACTTTCGAAAAACACTTCAGACAGCTTAGATTTGAAGTGCACCTACGAGAAAGACCCTTTCTGCTATAGTGGGAGGTTAAAATTTCATGTTCTGAAGCTTCCCTGAAAAGTTATGGCACAATGCGTAAAAACGCTTTTCAGCCTGAGATAAGGTGGGTTTCGGAACGCCAAACATAAAAGTGTTGATAACTTTGGAAAAACACTTCAGACAGTTTCGATTTGATGTGCAACTACTAGAAAGACCCATTCTGCTATAGTGGGAGGTTAAAATTTCATGTTCTGAAGCTTCCCTGAAAAGTTATGGCACAATGCACAAAAACGCTTTCCAGCCTGAGATAAGGTGGGTTTCGGAACGCCAAACATAAAAGTGTTAATAACTTTGGAAAAACACTTCAGATAGTTTAGATTTGATGTGCAACTACTAGAAAGACCCTTTCTGCTATAGTGGGAGGTTAAAATTTCATGTTCTGAAGCTTCCCTGAAAAGTTATGGCACAATGCACAAAAACGCTTTTCAGCCTGAGATAAGGTGGGTTTCGGAACGCCAAACATAAAAGTGTTGATAACTTTCGAAAAACACTTCAGACAGCTTAGATTTGATGTGCAACTACTAGAAAGACCCTTTCTGCTATAGTGGGAGGTTAAAATTTCATGTTCTGAAGCTTCCCTGAAAAGTTATGGCACAATGCACAAAAACGCTTTTCAGCCTGAGATAAGGTGGGTTTCGGAACGCCAAACATAAAAGTGTTAACTTTCGAAAAACACTTCAGACAGCTTAGATTTGATGTGCAACTACTAGAAAGACCCTTTCTGCTATAGTGGGAGGTTAAAATTTCATGTTCTGAAGCTTCCCTGAAAAGTTATGGCACAATGCACAAAAACGCTTTTCAGCCTGAGATAAGGTGGGTTTCGGAACGCCAAACATAAAAGTGTTGATAACTTTCGAAAAACACTTCAGACAGCTTAGATTTGATGTGCACCTACTAGACAGACCCTTTCTGCTATAGTGGGAGGTTAAAATTTCATGTTCTGAAGCTTCCCTGAAAAGTTATGGCACAATGCGTAAAAACGCTTTTCAGCCTGAGATAAGGTGGGTTTCGGAACGCCAAACATAAAAGTGTTGATAACTTTGGAAAAACACTTCAGACAGTTTAGATTTGATGTGCAACTACTAGAAAGACCCTTTCTGCTATAGTGGGAGGTTAAAATTTCATGTTCTGAAGCTTCCCTGAAAAGTTATGGCACAATGCACAAAAACGCTTTTCAGCCTGAGATAAGGTGGGTTTCGGAACGCCAAACATAAAAGTGTTAATAACTTTGGAAAAACACTTCAGACAGTTTAGATTTGGTGTGCAACTACTAGAAAGACCCATTCTGCTATAGTGGGAGGTTATAATTTCATGTTCTGAAGGTTCCCTGAAAAGTTATGGCACAATGCACAAAAACGCTTTTCAGCCTGAGATAAGGTGGGTTTCGGAACGCCAAACATAAAAGTGTTGATAACTTTCGAAAAACACTTCAGACAGCTGAGATTTGATGTGCACCTACTAGAAAGACCCTTTCTGCTATAGTGGGAGATTAAAATTTCATGTTCTGAAGCTTCCCTGAAAAGTTATGGCACAATGCGTAAAAACGCTTTTCAGCCTGAGATAAGGTGGGTTTCGGAACGCCAAACATAAAAGTGTTGATAACTTTCGAAAAACACTTCAGACAGTTTAGATTTGATGTGCAACTACTAGAAAGACCCTTTCTGCTATAGTGGGGGGTTAAAATATCATGTTCTGATGCTTCCCTGAAAAGTTATGGCACAATGCACAAAAACGCTTTTCAGCCTGAGATAAGGTGGGTTTCGGAACGCCAAACATAAAAGTGTTAATAACTTTGGAAAAACACTTCAGACAGTTTAGATTTGATGTGCAACTACTAGAAAGACCCTTTCTGCTATAGTGGGAGGTTAAAATTTCATGTTCTGAAGCTTCCCTGAAAAGTTATGGCACAATGCACAAAAACGCTTTTCAGCCTGAGATAAGGTGGGTTTCGGAACGCCAAACATAAAAGTGTTAATAACTTTGGAAAAACACTTCAGACAGTTTAGATTTGATGTGCACCTACTAGAAAGACCCTTTCTGCTCTAGTGGGAGGTTAAAATTTCATGTTCTGAAGCTTCCCTGAAAAGTTATGGCACAATGCACAAAAACGCTTTTCAGCCTGAGATAAGGTGGGTTTCGGAACGCCAAACATAAAAGTGTTGATAACTTTCGAAAAACACTTCAGACAGATTAGATTTAATGTGCACCTACTAGAAAGACCCTTTCTGCTATAGTGGGAGGTTAAAATTTCATGTTCTGAAGCTTCCCTGAAAAGTTATGGCACAATGCACAAAAACGCTTTTCAGCCTGAGATAAGGTGGGTTTCGGAACGCCAAACATAAAAGTGTTGATAACTTTTGAAAAACACTTCAGACAGTTTAGATTTGATGTGCAACTACTAGAAAGACCCTTTCTGCTATAGTGGGAGGTTAAAATTTCATGTTCTGAAGCTTCCCTGAAAAGTTATGGCACAATGCACAAAAACGCTTTTCAGCCTGAGATAAGGTGGGTTTCGGAACGCCAAACATAAAAGTGTTAATAACTTTGGAAAAACACTTCAGACAGTTTAGATTTGGTGTGCAACTACTAGAAAGACCCTTTCTGCTATAGTGGGAGGTTAAAATTTCATGTTCTGAAGGTTCCCTGAAAAGTTATGGCACAATGCACAAAAACGCTTTTCAGCCTGAGATAAGGTGGGTTTCGGAACGCCAAACATAAAAGTGTTGATAACTTTCGAAAAACACTTCAGACAGCTGAGATTTGATGTGCACCTACTAGAAAGACCCTTTCTGCTATAGTGGGAGATTAAAATTTCATGTTCTGAAGCTTCCCTGAAAAGTTATGGCACAATGCGTAAAAACGCTTTTCAGCCTGAGATAAGGTGGGTTTCGGAACGCCAAACATAAAAGTGTTGATAACTTTCGAAAAACACTTCAGACAGTTTAGATTTGATGTGCAACTACTAGAAAGACCCTTTCTGCTATAGTGGGAGGTTAAAATATCATGTTCTGAAGCTTCCCTGAAAAGTTATGGCACAATGCACAAAAACGCTTTTCAGCCTGAGATAAGGTGGGTTTCGGAACGCCAAACATAAAAGTGTTAATAACTTTGGAAAAACACTTCAGATAGTTTAGATTTGATTTGCACCTACTAGAAAGACCCTTTCTGCTATAGTGGGAGGTTAAAATTTCATGTTCTGAAGCTTCCCTGAAAAGTTATGGCACAATGCACAAAAACGCTTTTCAGCCTGAGATAAGGGTGGGTTTCGGAACGCCAAACATAAAAGTGTTGATAACTTTCGAAAAACACTTCAGACATCTTAGATTTGATGTGCACCTACTAGAAAGACCCTTTCTGCTATAGTGGGAGGTTAAAATTTCATGTTCTGAAGCTTCCCTGAAAAGTTATGGCACAATGCGTAAAAACGCTTTTCAGCCTGAGATAAGGTGGGTTTCGGAACGCCAAACATAAAAGTGTTGATAACTTTGGAAAAACACTTCAGACAGTTTAGATTTGATGTGCAACTACTAGAATGACCCTTTCTGCTATAGTGGGAGGTTAAAATTTCATGTTCTGAAGCTTCCCTGAAAAGTTATGGCACAATGCACAAAAACGCTTTTCAGCCTGAGATAAGGTGGGTTTCGGAACGCCAAACATAAAAGTGTTGAGAACTTTGGAAAAACACTTCAGACAGTTTAGATTTGATGTGCACCTACTAGAAAGACCCTTTCTGCTATAGTGGGAGGTAAAAATTTCATGTTCTGAAGCTTCCCTGAAAAGTTATGGCACAATGCACAAAAACGCTTTTCAGCCTGAGATAAGGTGGGTTTCGGAACGCCAAACATAAAAGTGTTGATAACTTTGGAAAAACACTTCAGACAGTTTAGATTTGATGTGCAACTACTAGAAAGACCCTTTCTGCTATAGTGGGAGGTTAAAATTTCATGTTCTGAAGCTTCCCTGAAAAGTTATGGCACAATGCACAAAAACGCTTTTCAGCCTGAGATAAGGTGGGTTTCGGAACGCCAAACATAAAAGTGTTAATAACTTTGGAAAAACACTTCAGACAGTTTAGATTTGATGTGCAACTACTAGAAAGACCCTTTCTGCTATAGTGGGAGGTTAAAATTTCATGTTCTGAAGCTTCCCTGAAAAGTTATGGCACAATGCACAAAAACGCTTTTCAGCCTGAGATAAGGTGGGTTTCGGAACGCCAAACATAAAAGTGTTGATAACTTTCGAAAAACACTTCAGACAGCTGAGATTTGATGTGCACCTACTAGAAAGACCCTTTCTGCTATAGTGGGAGGTTAAAATTTCATGTTCTGAAGCTTCCCTGAAAAGTTATGGCACAATGCGTAAAAACGCTTTTCAGCCTGAGATAAGGTGGGTTTCGGAACGCCAAACATAAAAGTGTTGAGAACTTTGGAAAAACACTTCAGACAGTTTAGATTTGAAGTGCCACTACTAGAAAGACCCTTTCTGCTATAGTGGGAGGTTAAAATTTCATGTTCTGAAGCTTCCCTGAAAAGTTATGGCACAATGCACAAAAACGCTTTTCAGCCTGAGATAAGGTGGGTTTCGGAACGCCAAACATAAAAGTGTTGATAACTTTCGAAAAACACTTCAGACAGTTTAGATTTGATGTGCAACTACTAGAAAGACCCTTTCTGCAATAGTGGGAGGTTAAAATTTCATGTTCTGAAGCTTCCCTGAAAAGTTATGGCACAATGCACAAAAACGCTTTTCAGCCTGAGATAAGGTGGGTTTCGGAACGCCAAACATAAAAGTGTTAATAACTTTGGAAAAACACTTCAGACAGTTTAGATTTGATGTGCAACTACTAGAAAGACCCTTTCTGCTATAGTGGGAGGTTAAAATTTCATGTTCTGAAGCTTCCCTGAAAAGTTATGGCACAATGCACAAAAACGCTTTTCAGCCTGAGATAAGGTGGGTTTCGGAACGCCAAACATAAAAGTGTTGATAACTTTTGAAAAACACTTCAGACAGTTTAGATTTGATGTGCAACTACTAGAAAGACCCTTTCTGCTATAGTGGGAGGTTAAAATTTCATGTTCTGAAGCTTCCCTGAAAAGTTATGGCACAATGCACAAAAACGCTTTTCAGCCTGAGATAAGGTGGGTTTCGGAACGCCAAACATAAAAGTGTTGAGAACTTTCGAAAAACACTTCAGACAGCTTAGATTTGATGTGCACCTACGAGAAAGACCCTTTCTGCTATAGTGGGAGGTTAAAATTTCATGTTCTGAAGCTTCCCTGAAAAGTTATGGCACAATGCGTAAAAACGCTTTTCAGCCTGAGATAAGGTGGGTTTCGGAACGCCAAACATAAAAGTGTTGATAACTTTGGAAAAACACTTCAGACAGTTTGGATTTGATGTGCAACTACTAGAAAGACCCTTTCTGCTATAGTGGGAGGTTAAAATTTCATGTTCTGAAGCTTCCCTGAAAAGTTATGGCACAATGCACAAAAACGCTTTCCAGCCTGAGATAAGGTGGGTTTCGGAACGCCAAACATAAAAGTGTTAATAACTTTGGAAAAACACTTCAGATAGTTTAGATTTGATGTGCAACTACTAGAAAGACCCTTTCTGCTATAGTGGGGGGTTAAAATTTCATGTTCTGAAGCTTCCCTGAAAAGTTATGGCACAATGCACAAAAACGCTTTTCAGCCTGAGATAAGGTGGGTTTCGGAACGCCAAACATAAAAGTGTTGATAACTTTCGAAAAACACTTCAGACAGCTTAGATTTGATGTGCAACTACTAGAAAGACCCTTTCTGCTATAGTGGGAGGTTAAAATTTCATGTTCTGAAGCTTCCCTGAAAAGTTATGGAACAATGCACAAAAACGCTTTTCAGCCTGAGATAAGGTGGGTTTCGGAACGCCAAACATAAAAGTGTTAACTTTGGAAAAACACTTCAGACAGCTTAGATTTGATGTGCAACTACTAGAAAGACCCTTTCTGCTATAGTGGGAGGTTAAAATTTCATGTTCTGAAGCTTCCCTGAAAAGTTATGGCACAATGCACAAAAACGCTTTTCAGCCTGAGATAAGGTGGGTTTCGGAACGCCAAACATAAAAGTGTTAATAACTTTGGAAAAACACTTCAGACAGTTTAGATTTGGTGTGCAACTACTAGAAAGACCCTTTCTGCTATAGTGGGAGGTTAAAATTTCATGTTCTGAAGGTTCCCTGAAAAGTTATGGCACAATGCACAAAAACGCTTTTCAGCCTGAGATAAGGTGGGTTTCGGAACGCCAAACATAAAAGTGTTGATAACTTTCGAAAAACACTTCAGACAGCTGAGATTTGATGTGCACCTACTAGAAAGACCCTTTCTGCTATAGTGGGAGATTAAAATTTCATGTTCTGAAGCTTCCCTGAAAAGTTAAGGCACAATGCGTAAAAACGCTTTTCAGCCTGAGATAAGGTGGGTTTCGGAACGCCAAACATAAAAGTGTTGATAACTTTCGAAAAACACTTCAGACAGTTTAGATTTGATGTGCAACTACTAGAAAGACCCTTTCTGCTTATAGTGGGAGGTTAAAATATCATGTTCTGATGCTTCCCTGAAAAGTTATGGCACAATGCACAAAAACGCTTTTCAGCCTGAGATAAGGTGGGTTTCGGAACGCCAAACATAAAAGTGTTAATAACTTTGGAAAAACACTTCAGACAGTTTAGATTTGATGTGCAACTACTAGAAAGACCCTTTCTGCTATAGTGGGAGGTTAAAATTTCATGTTCTGAAGCTTCCCTGAAAAGTTATGGCACAATGCACAAAAACGCTTTTCAGCCTGAGATAAGGTGGGTTTCGGAACGCCAAACATAAAAGTGTTAATAACTTTGGAAAAACACTTCAGACAGTTTAGATTTGATGTGCACCTACTAGAAAGACCCTTTCTGCTCTAGTGGGAGGTTAAAATTTCATGTTCTGAAGCTTCCCTGAAAAGTTATGGCACAATGCACAAAAACGCTTTTCAGCCTGAGATAAGGTGGGTTTCGGAACGCCAAACATAAAAGTGTTGATAACTTTCGAAAAACACTTCAGACAGATTAGATTTGATGTGCAACTACTAGAAAGACCCTTTCTGCTATAGTGGGAGGTTAAAATTTCATGTTCTGAAGCTTCCCTGAAAAGTTATGGCACAATGCACAAAAACGCTTTTCAGCCTGAGATAAGGTGGGTTTCGGAACGCCAAACATAAAAGTGTTGAGAACTTTCGAAAAACAATTCAGACAGCTTAGATTTGATGTGCACCTACGAGAAAGACCCTTTCTGCTATAGTGGGAGGTTAAAATTTCATGTTCTGAAGCTTCCCTGAAAAGTTATGGCACAATGCGTAAAAACGCTTTTCAGCCTGAGATAAGGTGGGTTTCGGAACGCCAAACATAAAAGTGTAGATAACTTTGGAAAAACACTTCAGACAGTTTGGATTTGATGTGCAACTACTAGAAAGACCCTTTCTGCTATAGTGGGAGGTTAAAATTTCATGTTCTGAAGCTTCCCTGAAAAGTTATGGCACAATGCACAAAAACGCTTTCCAGCCTGAGATAAGGTGGGTTTCGGAACGCCAAACATAAAAGTGTTAATAACTTTGGAAAAACACTTCAGATAGTTTAGATTTGATGTGCAACTACTAGAAAGACCCTTTCTGCTATAGTGGGAGGTTAAAATTTCATGTTCTGAAGCTTCCCTGAAAAGTTATGGCACAATGCACAAAAACGCTTTTCAGCCTGAGATAAGGTGGGTTTCGGAACGCCAAACATAAAAGTGTTGATAACTTTTGAAAAACACTTCAGACAGTTTAGATTTGATGTGCAACTACTAGAAAGACCCTTTCTGCTATAGTGGGAGGTTAAAATTTCATGTTCTGAAGCTTCCCTGAAAAGTTATGGCACAATGCACAAAAACGCTTTTCAGCCTGAGATAAGGTGGGTTTCGGAATGTCAAACATAAAAGTGTTAACTTTCGAAAAACACTTCAGACATCTTAGATTTGATGTGCAACTACTAGAAAGACCCTTTCTGCTATAGTGGGAGGTTAAAATTTCATGTTCTGAAGCTTCCCTGAAAAGTTATGGCACAATGCACAAAAACGCTTTTCAGCCTGAGATAAGGTGGGTTTCGGAACGCCAAACATAAAAGTGTTGATAACTTTCGAAAAACACTTCAGACAGCTTAGATTTGATGTGCAACTACTAGAAAGACCCTTTCTGCTATAGTGGGAGGTTAAAATTTCATGTTCTGAAGCTTCCCTGAAAAGTTATGGCACAATGCACAAAAACGCTTTTCAGCCTGAGATAAGGTGGGTTTCGGAACGCCAAACATAAAAGTGTTGATAACTTTTGAAAAACACTTCAGACAGTTTAGATTTGATGTGCAACTACTAGAAAGACCCTTTCTGCTATAGTGGGAGGTTAAAATTTCATGTTCTGAAGCTTCCCTGAAAAGTTATGGCACAATGCACAAAAACGCTTTTCAGCCTGAGATAAGGTGGGTTTCGGAATGTCAAACATAAAAGTGTTAACTTTCGAAAAACACTTCAGACATCTTAGATTTGATGTGCAACTACTAGAAAGACCCTTTCTGCTATAGTGGGAGGTTAAAATTTCATGTTCTGAAGCTTCCCTGAAAAGTTATGGCACAATGCACAAAAACGCTTTTCAGCCTGAGATAAGGTGGGTTTCGGAACGCCAAACATAAAAGTGTTGATAACTTTCGAAAAACACTTCAGACAGCTTAGATTTGATGTGCACCTACTAGAAAGACCCTTTCTGCTATAGTGGGAGGTTAAAATTTCATGTTCTGAAGCTTCCCTGAAAAGTTATGGCACAATGCGTAAAAACGCTTTTCAGCCTGAGATAAGGTGGGTTTCGGAACGCCAAACATAAAAGTGTTGATAACTTTTGAAAAACACTTCAGACAGCTTAGATTTGATGTGCAACTACTAGAAAGACCCTTTCTGCTATAGTGGGAGGTTAAAATTTCATGTTCTGAAGCTTCCCTGAAAAGTTATGGCACAATGCTCAAAAACGCTTTTCAGCCTGAGATAAGGTGGGTTTCGGAACGCCAAACATAAAAGTGTTGATAACTTTCGAAAAACACTTCAGACAGCTTAGATTTGATGTGCACCTACTAGAAAGACCCTTTCTGCTATAGGGGGAGGTTAAAATTTCATGTTCTGAAGCTTCCCTGAAAAGTTATGGCACAATGCGTAAAAACGGTTTTCAGCCTGAGATAAGGTGGGTTTCGGAACGCCAAACATAAAAGTGTTGATAACTTTGGAAAAACACTTCAAACAGTTTAGATTTGATGTGCAACTACTAGAAAGACCCTTTCTGCTATAGTGGGAGGTTAAAATTTCATGTTCTGAAGCTTCCCTGAAAAGTTATGGCACAATGCACAAAAACGCTTTTCAGCCTGAGATAAGGTGGGTTTCGGAACGCCAAACATAAAAGTGTTAATAACTTTGGAAAAACACTTCAGACAGTTTAGATTTGGTGTGCAACTACTAGAAAGACCCTTTCTGCTATAGTGGGAGGTTAAAATTTCATGTTCTGAAGGTTCCCTGAAAAGTTATGGCACAATGCACAAAAACGCTTTTCAGCCTGAGATAAGGTGGGTTTCGGAACGCCAAACATAAAAGTGTTGATAACTTTCGAAAAACACTTCAGACAGTTTAGATTTGATGTGCAACTACTAGAAAGACCCTTTCTGCTATAGTGGGAGGTTAAAATTTCATGTTCTGAAGCTTCCCTGAAAAGTTATGGCACAATGCACAAAAACGCTTTTCAGCCTGAGATAAGGTGGGTTTCGGAACGCCAAACATAAAAGTGTTGATAACTTTCGAAAAACACTTCAGACAGCTTAGATTTGATGTGCACCTACTAGAAAGACCCTTTCTGCTATAGTGGGAGGTTAAAATTTCATGTTCTGAAGCTTCCCTGAAAAGTTATGGCACAATGCGTAAAACGCTTTTCAGCCTGAGATAAGGTGGGTTTCGGAACGCCAAACATAAAAGTGTTGATAATGTGGGCAAAAAAACAGAACTGGACAACAAATAACGTTTGGGATCGTTTATCTATTAGATCCTCATAGGATTTTTTACATAATAACAAAAAGATGAAGAAAATGAACCTGACACACTAAAACAAACCGGTAGTGGTATTGCAGAGGACACTTTTCTCTTTTGTTTGAACCGCTCTTAATCACACACGTGTGTCTGCTCCCGTTCACTGTTTTCTTATGATGCAGGATGACAAAACACTGAACACACCGACGTAGACTTCAGCACTCATTCTCTGCAGGCTGCTCAGACTGACGTAATGACGCAACACACGCACATAACACGGTGACATCTATAACTTTGTTAAAGTGACACTGAACATTTTCCAACTGGTTACATTCTCCCCTGCTTAACAGTCAACGTCCTCGATGACGGAGAGAGAATTCCGCAGTTCTTTTACAGTCTCTCTAAAGAACGTTGTACCGAGATTGGCAATGATCTGTGAGACAGCTGCAGGATCAATGGATCTAGTTTCCAATACTGACTTTGGCTCATGGTGCAAGTTACAATGCTGCCCTCCAGTAACTCTCTTACTCCTACGAGGAGCAGGTACAGGAAGTGACCTTGGTTTTTCTCTCAGTTCAGGTACTGCTTCAACTTCCAATTCCTGATCTGGAAAATCGTGACTTGGACCTTCACAAAGATCATGAGATGACTGATCTACATCACTTTGACTGTGAATATCACTTGGAACAATCACTTCTATCACCACACCATCTTCTGCTGCATCATCAGCCACTAAATCCTGTTCTTGCACCAAAACTTTAGGTTTGTTCTCACATTCGGCATGTCTTGGCTTTGGGATCAGTTCGGGTTTTGAATCACAAGGACGAATGTCTGCTCTATGGACTCTCTTCACTGGTCCTCCCTCCAGGGGTTCCACTGTGTATGTTGTTCCCTGTACATCTACCACAACGTGGGGAACCGGTTGCCAAGCATCTTGGATCTTGTTTCGACCAGGAGGTCTGTTTCTCAAGTACACAGTCTGACCCAGCTCAACTGGCGGACAATACACTTTTTCGTTGAGCTTAGCAATTCTCTCAGCAGCTTTACGCTCACAATACTCCTTTGCTCTTGCATGGGCTTCTCTCAATCTTCTCTGATGGATCGCTAACCAGTCATGCTTAATCACAACAGATGACTCTTGTCCAAGCAACGCATCAACAGGAAGATGAGGTTCAACTCCAAACAACAAAAAGTATGGCGAATAGCCAGTAGTGGAATGTGGCGTAACATTGTAAGCATACACCAACTCTGGCAAATATTCAGGCCATTTGCGCTTCTTTTCTGCTGGAAGGGTGCGAAGCAACTCGTGTAATGTCCTGTTAAATCTTTCACATTGTGCGTTTCCTGTCGGATGATAAGGAGTAGTTCTACTCTTCTTCACTCCGTAGAGTCTACACAGCTCAGATATTACCTCACTCTCGAAATTCCTACCCTGATCAGAATGCAAACGTTCAGGTATTCCATACTTCATAAACCACTCTCTCAGCAACACTTTTGCCGTGGTTTCTGCCTTCTGATCACGTGTCGGAAAAGCTTGCGTGAACTTCGGGTGAACTAATGGAACTCCCTTTTCCATAGCTCTCATCTGTCTGACTTTCAGGGATTCCAATCCAGCAGTAGCTAGTTCAAGTCCAAGTGAGGTCCCTTTGGAGATCACATTACATATGGCAACACAGCCATCGTACTCCAAATCTTCAGACTCAGGCTCCCCTGCTAATGGGTGCCTAGACAAAGCATCAGCAGCTTTATTGCTACTACCTGGACGGTACTGAACTTCAAAATCAAAAGCGGCCAGCTGTGCCATCCACCTCTGTTCTATTGCTCCCAGTTTAGCAGTATTCAAATGACAGAGAGGGTTGTTGTCCGTAATGACTGTAAACTTTGAACCCAATAAGTAACCACGAAACTTTTCTGACACGGCCCATTTCAAAGCCAGTAGTTCAAGCTTCATGCTACTATAATTCTTGTCGTTTTTCTCAGCATTTCTCAAACGACGACTGGCATAAGCAATAACTCTCTTCCTGGATCCTTGTTGTTGGTACAACACAGCTCCTAATCCCTGATTGCTAGCATCGGTCTCAACAATAAAAGGACTGGTGAAATCAGCAAATCCTAATATTGGAGCAGTCGTCAGTTTCTCTTTCAGCACTTCAAATGCCATTTGACACTCTGGCGTCCAAGATTGACACATCATCTGGTTCACCTGAGATGGATATCCAGCATTTAGGCATCTGTTCACTAAGTCATGAAGTGGCCCAGCAAGTCTAGAAAAGTGTTCCACAAACCTTCTGTAGTACCCACAGAACCCCAAAAATGATCTCAATTCCCTCAGGGTCTTGGGCACTGGCCACTGTTTAACTGCGGCTATCTTTCCTTCATCTGTCTCGATTCCCTCCGCTGAGACAAACTCCCATGGGCATGCGCAAATATTCAAACAACCCAAAAGGTGTTGAAAATGCAGTTTTGCAACGATCGCTCTCCTTAACAGCCACTTGGTGATAACCACTTGCAAGATCAATTGTCGAGAAGAACTTTGAGCCTTGCAGTGCATCAAAACTCTCGTCAATCCGTGGTAACGGAAAAGCATCTTTCTTAGTCTTCTGGTTGAGTTTACGGTAGTCCACGCATAATCTGATGCTTCCATCTGTCTTCCTCACCACCACGACAGGGGATGCATAAGAACTGGTGCTTTCCTGAATTACTCCTTTTTTTAGTAACTGTGAAATATGTTCTTTAACTTCATTGTACTGATTCGGTGGAATGTGACGATAAGGTATGTTCACTGGCACGTCATCCACTAGTTCAATCTCATGGGTGACTCGATCTGTGTAACCCAAGTCATCATCAGTCACAGCAAAGACTTCAGGAAATCTAGACAGCAATGTTTTCAACTGCAGCTGTTCTTCTTCAGTACCACCAATATCCAATTTATCCAGTAAACTCTCAATACTAGGATTGGACTGGCTGTGTGAATGAACTGAAACTTCCTCTGTACTGCAGGAAACACGCTGAAATTTCACATTGACTTGAGTCTCTTCATTCAAACATGAAAGAGGTGAAAGGATACCAAGCCGGGTTCTAGGATGCAGCCACACATCCTCTTGAGAAAAGTTTACCACCTGCACAGGTACCGTATGACTGCTAACCTCCACTACAGTCGGCAGGACCACCACACCACCTGGCAAAGGAACTTTTAATGGCTCTAACAAACTTTGACAAGCGACTTCAGATTTCTGTGGTGATCCTTTGGCAATAACAGTAACCACAGATGCTGCAGGGATATAAACTTGATCTCGACCTGCCACTCTAGACACTGTTTGTCTCCTGATCACACACTCCTGTGTCTGTTGAAAAACACTTCTCCAATCTGAATCAAGTTTTCCTTCCAGAGTGGTCTCAAACTCCTCATGAACCAGCTGACGACATTGACTAATAATGTTCATTCCAACAATGATGGATTCAGACGCTGTGGAACCAGGTAGGTCTTTCACCACTAAGAAGCCACAATTTGGAATCCTGACACCCACTGTCTCTACGGCCAGCTCTAGATATCCCAAATATGGGATCTCCAGACCGTTTGCCGCAGTGAGTCTAAGCCATCCAGCTGTAGCTAACATGTCCTCATCTGCACCACACAAATGCTCACGGAAAAAGCTTTCAGAAATTGTGCTCACTTGGCTTCCAGTGTCTAACAAACATTTAGTTAGTACACCCCCCACCTTCATCTCCACCACAGGACATGTTCCAACTGCGCGAGACAACAACTGATCCTGTTCTGAGCTGGTTTCTGGTGACTTTATTTTACGTCCTTTCGTCAATCGATTCCTAACAGAATGAGACACCTGACTTCCATGATCAACAACAGCTTCTGACTTGTCAGAGTTCTTACTGCAGTTCCTTGCTATGTGTCCCTCCCCTTGACACTTGAGACATATTGGCTTTCCATCTTCAGTAAATTTTAATTGCGTTCGATATTTATTACGAGGTGGAGCTCTTGTACTCATTGCCTGAGTGGTAAGTGACTTGACTGCAGCTGTCAACTCACCTATCTGTTTCCCTTGCTCAGCCACAACTTTGAAAAGTTCGTCCACACTCACAGATCGTCGTTCCTCCGACCTAACTGCAGAACATCTGATATTTCAATCCAAACTGTCAGAAACCTTGCTTCTGCTCTTTAAACTTTTGTTTGCGGTAGTATCTTCCATTGACCACAAAGAGGCTTCTTCCCTGACATCAATCATTGAACAGTCTGGGTGTGATCTAACAAACTTTCGTAGCTCTCTTTTTAGAACTGGATCCCTCAGACCTTGAATGAATTGGTCTCTCAGTGTTTGTCTATCATCAGCTACTACATTGGCATCGTTATTCAACACAGATCTTAGCAGCTGACATAAGGCGTGTGAATATTCAATCACATCTTCAAAATCCTTTTGCTTCCGATTATAAAAGTCCTGTAACAGTTGTGTAACACATCTCTTGTCCCTGAATGCTTCAATGAGATATTCAAATAAGTCTCTTACATGAGTGGACCCATAACTGCTTCTGAGTCTTACTTCCTCTAATGCTGATCCTCTGAGCAATGACACAACAAAATCATACTGATCACCTTCAGATTGATTTCTAGCACGCAGAACACGATCTACTTCTTCAATGAAGTCATCTACTGTTCGGCCATCTTTGACATAATCACCACTGAACGGTGTGATATGACGTTCCCGGGGAACATAAACATAAGATTTTGTCTGTGCATCTCGACTCAGGGAGGCAATAGTGTCCATGGCTTGTTGATGTTTCCTTTGCAACTCAGCAATTTGTTCTTGCACATCGACATTATCAACTTCAGTCTCTATCTCCAGTGATTCCATGATTTCAGTTTTACTTGCGTTGTAGGAAAGCCGTGAGTCGGTAGGAGTGATGAACTGGTTCAGTCCTGTGCCCAAGTGATGTCACGTCCTCGCTGAATCCTTGGCGATGTAACGTCCGGAAGTTCCTCTCAGTCTGCTCGGAGTTCTGAACACCTCCAGCAGCTCTGGGACGTTCTCCCTTCTCTGCAGTTTTGTATACCACTACCGGTGATTACTATACTGTGTTCCACTTTTCCAAAATAAAACTAATAGATAGATCCCACTTCTGACACCAAAATATGTGGGCAAAAAAAACAGAACTGGACAACAAATAACGTTTGGGATCGTTTGTCTATTAGATCCTCATAGGATTTTTTACATAATAACAAAAAGATGAAGAAAATGAACCTGACACACTAAAACAAACCGGTAGTGGTATTGCAGAGGACACTTTTCTCTTTTGTTTGAACCGCTCTTAATCACACACGTGTGTCTGCTCCCGTTCACTGTTTTCTTATGATGCAGGATGACAAAACACTGAACACACCGACGTAGACTTCAGCACTCATTCTCTGCAGGCTGCTCAGACTGACGTAATGACGCAACACACGCACATAACACGGTGACATCTATAACTTTGTTAAAGTGACACTGAACATTTTCCAACTGGTTACAATAACTTTGGAAAAACACTTCAGACAGTTTAGATTTGATGTGCAACTACTAGAAAGACCCTTTCTGCTATAGTGGGAGGTTAAAATTTCATGTTCTGAAGCTTCCCTGAAAAGTTATGGCACAATGCACAAAAACGCTTTTCAGCCTGAGATAAGGTGGGTTTCGGAACGCCAAACATAAAAGTGTTAATAACTTTGGAAAAACACTTCAGACAGTTTAGATTTGGTGTGCAACTACTAGAAAGACCCTTTCTGCTATAGTGGGAGGTTAAAATTTCATGTTCTGAAGGTTCCCTGAAAAGTTATGGCACAATGCACAAAAACGCTTTTCAGCCTGAGATAAGGTGGGTTTCGGAACGCCAAACATAAAAGTGTTGATAACTTTCGAAAAACACTTCAGACAGCTGAGATTTGATGTGCACCTACTAGAAAGACCCTTTCTGCTATAGTGGGAGATTAAAATTTCATGTTCTGAAGCTTCCCTGAAAAGTTATGGCACAATGCGTAAAAACGCTTTTCAGCCTGAGATAAGGTGGGTTTCGGAACGCCAAACATAAAAGTGTTGATAACTTTCGAAAAACACTTCAGACAGTTTAGATTTGATGTGCAACTACTAGAAAGACCCTTTCTGCTATAGTGGGAGGTTAAAATATCATGTTCTGATGCTTCCCTGAAAAGTTATGGCACAATGCACAAAAACGCTTTTCAGCCTGAGATAAGGTGGGTTTCGGAACGCCAAACATAAAAGTGTTTATAACTTTGGAAAAACACTTCAGACAGTTTAGATTTGATGTGCAACTACTAGAAAGACCCTTTCTGCTATAGTGGGAGGTTAAAATTTCATGTTCTGAAGCTTCCCTGAAAAGTTATGGCACAATGCACAAAAACGCTTTTCAGCCTGAGATAAGGTGGGTTTCGGAACGCCAAACATAAAAGTGTTAATAACTTTGGAAAAACACTTCAGACAGTTTAGATTTGATGTGCACCTACTAGAAAGACCCTTTCTGCTCTAGTGGGAGGTTAAAATTTCATGTTCTGAAGGTTCCCTGAAAAGTTATGGCACAATGCACAAAAACGCTTTTCAGCCTGAGATAAGGTGGGTTTCGGAACGCCAAACATAAAAGTGTTGATAACTTTCGAAAAACACTTCAGACAGCTGAGATTTGATGTGCACCTACTAGAAAGACCCTTTCTGCTATAGTGGGAGATTAAAATTTCATGTTCTGAAGCTTCCCTGAAAAGTTATGGCACAATGCGTAAAAACGCTTTTCAGCCTGAGATAAGGTGGGTTTCGGAACGCCAAACATAAAAGTGTTGATAACTTTCGAAAAACACTTCAGACAGTTTAGATTTGATGTGCAACTACTAGAAAGACCCTTTCTGCTATAGTGGGAGGTTAAAATATCATGTTCTGATGCTTCCCTGAAAAGTTATGGCACAATGCACAAAAACGCTTTTCAGCCTGAGATAAGGTGGGTTTCGGAACGCCAAACATAAATGTGTTAATAACTTTGGAAAAACACTTCAGACAGTTTAGATTTGATGTGCAACTACTAGAAAGACCCTTTCTGCTTTAGTGGGAGGTTAAAATTTCATGTTCTGAAGCTTCCCTGAAAAGTTATGGCACAATGCACAAAAACGCTTTTCAGCCTGAGATAAGGTGGGTTTCGGAACGCCAAACATAAAAGTGTTAATAACTTTGGAAAAACACTTCAGACAGTTTAGATTTGATGTGCACCTACTAGAAAGACCCTTTCTGCTCTAGTGGGAGGTTAAAATTTCATGTTCTGAAGCTTCCCTGAAAAGTTATGGCACTGTAGCCGAGCTGTTCTGCAGAAGAGGAATTGAGGACTCAAGAACTAGATTGTTTCATTGAACAGCGGCCCCGAACGTTGCCGCTCCTTTATTGTCAACACCAATCAACCGTTCCACATTTCCGTTACCCCTCCAAAATAAAACGGACCCGTGCGTAGCGACAGAGACAAACAACAAATATAACTCCTTACAGTTCTCCCCCCCTTCGAGAAAGAAACGTCCCCGTTTCACCGCATGAAAAGGCAATACCATTCCAAACACTGTGCCCACAGAAATACAATGAATATATATATACACATATGCACACAATCACTTAGAACCTTGGTATTAGGAACTACTACTCCCACCTGTCCCTATATACCAGATTAGCTGATATATGACAGATTTAAAACACACCAAGGAATGATATATGTCTGACAGGTTTGACATGAAGCATAACTGTATCTTAACAGAACATTAACAGAACACCATTAAGACATAACAAAGTTATCAAAGTGGGATGGGACCCTAACTCGTCTCCCTGCACGAGTCACAGCCTGAGGAGGCCCCCTTGTGGCATTCTCCGGAATGGGGTTATCACTCTCCATCCCAACATTTTCAATGCACTCAGCCTGCTCGTTTTGCTGTGAAGGCAAAAAAACAATGGGGTTTTCAACAGGAACAGGCAATGTATATGGTTTTAGACGATCATAATGAACAACTTGAGTACGACCGTCCAGCTCGAATGCATCACCGATTTGATAGGTCAATCCTGTTTCTCCCTGCGTTTCACACACAGACATGACACGATATGGACCTTTCCAATGTGCAGCAAGTTTCAAACGACCCTCTGTCGGATTGTTCAACCACACCAAATCCCCAACAGCATATGAATGATGTCTAACTGTTGAGTCATAATACAGTTTCTGTTCCTCATGGGCGACCATATTGTTTAGCCGGGCCACCTTGAACGCAGTGTCAAGTTTCAATGCTAATGAGGTGACAAAGTCAGGGTGCGTCAGCCCCTGATGTTGTCGACCAATTGGCACGAGCATATCCATGGGTGTTCTAGCCTCCCTTCCGTGTGTCAGGTAAAAAGGAGTGAAGCGTGTTGATGCATGGACTGAAGTGTTGTACGCCAACGCCACATGTTTCACGAAGTCATCCCATTCACCACCACAGTCAAGCAATGCTCTGGCCAGTTGGTTGATGAGAGTCCTGTTAAAACGTTCAACCATGCCATCCGATTTCGGATTATAAGGGCAGGTGCGTGTCTTCTTGATACCCAAAAGCATGCACAGTTTTTGGACAACCTCTGATTCAAACTGTCTACCTTGATCACTATGCAGAACTTCTGGAACCCCATGTGCCAGAACATAATCCTCGAATAAGCAGCCAGCAACAGTCTGAGCCGTTTGATTAGCCAGAGCATATAGATTGACATATTTAGTGAAATAATCTTCCACCACCAGCACATATCTATTGCCCTTTGAAGTTACAGGTAATTCAAGAATGTCCATCGCCACCCTCTGAAAAGGCCGTCCTGTTTGTACACCCCCCATGGGCGCACGATGCTTCGGTGTAGGAGTTTTGCGAGTCTGACAGGGAACACATTGTTCGCACCACTGACGAATGTCCTTAAACATGTAAGGCCAATAGCAGGAGACTCTCGCTTTCTCCCAAACTCTGTCAGCCCCAAAATGTGCTGCTAACGGACCACCATGTAGTTGCTTTAATACCTCCTCCACCATTGAGGAGGGAATCACTACTTGGCAGAGAGCCTCGCCAGTGAGTGAAGATGTCAAAGACCGGCAGAGCAGACCATCCTGGAGTGACAAGCGTGAAAACTCTGTCCACAACTTACGCAACCATCGTGAACTGCCCCTCATCTGAAACCTCGTAGGCCGGGACACATTCTCAGAAATCCATTTCACAACGACTCGGATATCTGGATCAGACTGTTGGCGCTGAATCAGAATATTTCTGTCAATAGAAAGTTCTTGTTGGAAAGAACTTGGCACGTCTGTTAGTTCATCAGCATTCAGCTCTGCATTTAGCGAAGCATCCGCTGAAGGGTCCAATAATGCCGCATCAACAGGAGAAGATTCCTCATCCGGTTGAGTCATGACATAATTCACCCCTGATGAGACTTGCGGTGAGAAACCACCCTCAACCACACACGACCTGACTTGAGGGCGTCTCGACAGAGCATCTGCATTAATATTCAACTCTCCTTTTTTGTATTTGAGGACCCAGTTAAATGGATCTAGCTCCAAAATCCACCTAGCCCTCTTTCCAGACGGATCTTTATCAATGGCCATAGTACGAAGGTTCAATAGCGGTCTGTGGTCAGTGAAGATTGTGAACTCTGCCGACCCCAAGTAATGTCTAAACTGACGCACCGCCCACACAATCGCCCACAACTCCCTATCAAATGTAGACCAGCGTTTCTCAGTGGAGGTTAGTGCTTGACTAGCATAAGCAACCACTCCTTCTAACCCATCATGATCCTGAGCTAGTACTGCCCCCACAGCCATCAAAGACGCATCAGTGTACACCTTGAAAGGAAGTGTAAAGTCAGGCATCAATACCACAGGCGGAGACGTCAACACTTTTCTGAGATATTGAAAAGCAGCATCACATTCGGGAGTCCAGTTGAAGGGTGTGTCTTTGCAAGTCAGTTTATGAAGTGGAGCTGCATGCAAAGCAAAGTCTTTCACAAAACGTCTATAATATGAACATAATCCGACAAAAGCCCTGACTTCTGTAGGATTTTGGGGTGTGGGCCATGAACAGACCTTTTCAACATTACGGGGATCAGGCTGGAGCCCCTGATTCGATACCACATGTCCTAGGAACACCACATGGTTTTGTGCAAAATGACACTTGCTAGGATTCAGCTTCAGTCCTGCCTTTTGAATCCGGGACAATACCTCACGCAGAGTCAACAGGTGATGCTCGAAGGTAGGACTGTACACCAGCACATCATCCAGGTAAACCATACACACCTGCCATGGCAACCCTCTCAACACCAACTCCATCATGCGTTGAAACGTAGCAGGAGCGTTGGTCAAGCCCATAGGCATCGAGCGCCATTGATAGAGGCCCCTGCCGGTGGAAAATGCTGTCTTTTCTCTGTCTTCTTCCGCCACCTCAACTTGCCAGTAACCATTTGCAAAGTCCAATGTGCTGAACCAGCAAGCGCCAGCCAATGCATCCAGTGTATCATCCACCCTGGGAAGAGGATGAGAGTCTCTTATGGTGATACTGTTCAGGCGACGATAATCAATACAAAACCTCCAGTCGCCATTCTTTTTCTTCACCAACACTACAGGTGAGGCCCACGGACTGCAGCTCTCCTCAATAACCCCCTGAGACAAAAGGGTCGCCACCTGGTTGTCAATCTCCTTTCTCTTCTCCGGTGAAGTTCTGTAAGCTTGTTGCCGAAGTGGGGCATGATTACCAGTTCTAATATGGTGTTTTACCAGTGAACATTTACCTGCCACAGCTTTCGATACATTAAAGATGTCCTGGAACTCTTCAAGTAATTCCATCAACTGGATCTTCTGATGCCCCTCAGCTGGAGATTCCCGTAATGACTCCATAATACGGTCTTTATTTGGCATCACTGCTTCAGCCACACAAAGAGGTTGTGGAAGTGACAGCACTTCGGTCTCGTTCCTTGAAAAAAACTCACCAAGGTGCATGCCTTTCTTCAACACCATGTCTTGATCTGTTGGATTCAAGATTCTTGCAGTGGTGACTCCATCTTTTACGTGAGTAACGGTATGAGCCACAACACATTCACATGTAGAAGGTAAGTTAGGGGATAGATACCCCACAAAGTCCATGTTCTTATCTCTACCCACAGCAGCAGAAACACTTACTGGCAGGAGTGTCTCACTGAGGGGAGGCAAAGTCACGTCCGATGATACTGAGACATTGCAACATAAAGGGATCAAGTCCTTGTCCTGCATAAGGGGGACGACCACATCCCATAACTGTAGTCTTTGATGGGTATAATCCAAAAGAGCGTGATTCAAAATAAGGAAGTCCAGTCCAAGTATTGCAGATTGGGATGACTCTCTTAGCACGTAAAACCTTTGTTGCCAAGAGTGCTCACCAATGCGCAGAGTCACAGTTATTGAGCCTAATGTGTCCAGCATCTGTCCATTCACAGCATGAGCCACCACAACAGCAGTCTGTAGGGGTCGTTTGCGCAAAGAAGGAACTGACATGCGAAAATCTGCACTAATGAACGACTCAGTGGACCCAGAGTCAACCAAAATGTTCACTTCAGTGCCCTCAACGCTGCCCCTAATATATGACGTGCAGCAGTGTTGCTCCCTGGAAAGTTGATGCAGGTCTCCATGTAACTCAGGGCCCCTGGTGACCGTAGCTGGTGTCTGGCCCACAACATCAGCTACTGAGCATTTCCCGACTGATTGCCCGCTTCCCCTCTCCTGGGAGAAAGAAAACGCACACCTCCCCGTCTCGGAGTGTTTCCACCTGTCGCCTCTGGACTGCGCCGGCTGGGGGACCGGCCTCGGTCTCCAGCATTATGCACTCTCTCCTGACTGGGTTCCCGGTTCCTTTCCCGCCAGCGCCGGTCGGACAAAGTTGACTGACAGTCCAATTCTCCACAAGTGCATCTACACCTTCGTCCACGGTTTGACCACTCACACTCTTTCCTGTTTGCCTGCCTTCTCAATCTGTCATTTTCCTCCATTATTTTCTTCATCTCCACTCTCATTTCCCTCATCTCATCCAGTAAACGATCCAATGATGACTGTGTACAAATAGAATTCACAGTACCAGCTGCTTGCAGAACAGGGGCGGAGCGTCGATAAGGGGTCCCGTAATCCATCTTTAGAGCTTCCCTGGCCATCTCGCACCTGCTCGCGATCATCAAAGCTTCTTCCAGATCTGTTGCCCCCTGTTCATGGCACTTTGCTCTTAAAGCCGGGTCAAGTCCAGCTAAGAACCGGCGGTACTTCTCCTCCCTCTGTGCCACCTGTCCATAGTTTGGGAATGCTTCATGCACGAGTCGACTAATGTCCGCAGCATAAACGTCCAAACTCTCACCGGGGGCACGCATCCGGGCGGACAGATTCGTTCTGAAGCGGTCCAGAAAGTAGCCATGACCAAACGCCTCCATCAATCTCGCCTTCACGGCCGCATAGTCCCTCTGCACTGCCCTCGGTAGGCTGTCCCACAGTAGGAAGGCAGCTTTCGTCAGTCGAGTTGGCAAAATGTGACTCAGTTCATCTTCACATTCCTGGTCATTATTCCCAACCAACGCACTCACGGCCACCTCATACTGTCGGACCCAGCATGGGAAGCCCTGCTCCTCGTCTCCGGCGAAGGGCGGGGGTAGTTCGATGCGAACGTTGCCTGAGTAGTAACGGTCACGGCGTTCGAACTTGGTGTCTGTTGAGTCGTCCACTTGTTCCCACATCTTCCTCAGGTCCAAGCTCTCGAACAACTAACGACCTGGCTACACGCGGTATTTTTCTTCCACGTGCTGTCTGAAAACTTCACACTACCTACAGCGGTTAGCAGGTGCTAACTCTAACTTCCACACTGCAGCTTAAGCGACGAATTCTCACCCGCACGGTATCCCACCGCTGCCACCAATGTAGCCGAGCTGTTCTGCAGAAGAGGAATTGAGGACTCAAGAACTAGATTGTTTCATTGAACAGCGGCCCCGAACGTTGCCGCTCCTTTATTGTCAACACCAATCAACCGTTCCACATTTCCGTTACCCCTCCAAAATAAAACGGACCCGTGCGTAGCGACAGAGACAAACAACAAATATAACTCCTTACAGCACAATGCACAAAAACGCTTTTCAGCCTGAGATAAGGTGGGTTTCGGAACGCCAAACATAAAAGTGTTGATAACTTTCGAAAAACACTTCAGACAGATTAGATTTGATGTGCACCTACTAGAAAGACCCTTTCTGCTATAGTGGGAGGTTAAAATTTCATGTTCTGAAGCTTCCCTGAAAAGTTATGGCACAATGCACAAAAACGCTTTTCAGCCTGAGATAAGGTGGGTTTCGGAACACCAAACATAAAAGTGTTGATAACTTTGGAAAAACACTTCAGACAGTTTAGATTTGATGTGCAACTACTAGAAAGACCCTTTCTGCTATAGTGGGAGGTTAAAATTTCATGTTCTGAAGCTTCCCTGAAAAGTTATGGCACAAAGCACAAAAACGGTTTTCAGCCTGAGATAAGGTGGGTTTCGGAACGCCAAACATAAAAGTGTTGATAACTTTCGAAAAACACTTCAGAGAGCTTAGATTTGATGTGCACCTACTAGAAAGACCCTTTCTGCTATAGTGGGAGGTTAAAATTTCATGTTCTGAATCTTCCCTGAAAAGGTATGGCACAATGCACAAAAACGCTTTTCAGCCTGAGATAAGGTGGGTTTCGGAACGCCAAACATAAAAGTGTTGATAACTTTGGAAAAACACTTCAGACAGTTTAGATTTGATGTGCAACTACTAGAAAGACCTTTTCTGCTATAGTGGGAGGTTAAATTTTCATGTTCTGAAGCTTCCCTGAAAAGTTATGGCACAATGCACAAAAACGCTTTTCAGCCTGAGATAAGGTGGGTTTCGGAAGGCCAAACATAAAAGTGTTAATAACTTTGGAAAAACACTTCAGACAGTTTAGATTTGATGTGCAACTACTAGAAAGACCCTTTCTGCTATAGTGGGAGGTTAAAATTTCATGTTCTGAAGCTTCCCTGAAAAGTTATGGCACAATGCACAAAAACGCTTTTCAGCCTGAGATAAGGTGGGTTTCGGAACGCCAAACATAAAAGTGTTAATAACTTTGGAAAAACACTTCAGACAGTTTAGATTTGATGTGCAACTACTAGAAAGACCCTTTCTGCTATAGTGGGAGGTTAAAATTTCATGTTCTGAAGCTTCCCTGTAAAGTTATGGCACAATGCACAAAAACGCTTTTCAGCCTGAGATAAGGTGGGTTTCGGAACGCCAAACCTAAAAGTGTTGATAACTTTTGAAAAACACTTCAGACAGCTTAGATTTGATGTGCAACTACTAGAAAGACCCTTTCTGCTATAGTGGGAGGTTAAAATTTCATGTTCTGAAGCTTCCCTGAAAAGTTATGGCACAATGCGTAAAAACGCTTTTCAGCCTGAGATAAGGTGGGTTTCGGAACGCCAAACATAAAAGTGTTGATAACTTTGGAAAAACACTTCAGACAGTTTAGATTTGATGTGCAACTACTAGAAAGACCCTTTCTGCTATAGTGGGAGGTTAAAATTTCATGTTCTGAAGCTTCCCTGAAAAGTTATGGCACAATGCACAAAAACGCTTTTCAGCCTGAGATAAGGTGGGTTTCGGAACGCCAAATATAAAAGTGTTAATAACTTTGGAAAAACACTTCAGACAGTTTAGATTTGATGTGCAACTACTAGAAAGACCCTTTCTGCTATAGTGGGAGGTTAAAATTTCATGTTCTGAAGCTTCCCTGAAAAGTTATGGCACAATGCACAAAAACGCTTTTCAGCCTGAGATAAGGTGGGTTTCGGAACGCCAAACATAAAAGTGTTGATAACTTTCGAAAAACACTTCAGACAGCTTAGATTTGATGTGCACCTACTAGAAAGACCCTTTCTGCTATAGTGGGAGGTTAAAATTTCATGTTCTGAAGCTTCCCTGAAAAGTTATGGCACAATGCGTAAAAACGCTTTTCAGCCTGAGATAAGGTGGGTTTCGGAACGCCAAACATAAAAGTGTTGATAACTTTTGAAAAACACTTCAGACAGTTTAGATTTGATGTGCAACTACTAGAAAGACCCTTTCTGCTATAGTGGGAGGTTAAAATTTCATGTTCTGAAGCTTCCCTGAAAAGTTATGGCACAATGCACAAAAACGCTTTTCAGCCTGAGATAAGGTGGGTTTCGGAACGCCAAACATAAAAGTGTTGATAACTTTCGAAAAACACTTCAGAGAGCTTAGATTTGATGTGCGCCTACTAGAAAGACCCTTTCTGCTATAGTGGGAGGTTAAAATTTCATGTTCTGAAGCTTCCCTGAAAAGTTATGGCACAATGCACAAAAACGCTTTTCAGTCTGAGATAAGGTGGGTTTCGGAACGCCAAACATAAAAGTGTTGATAACTGTGGAAAAACACTTCAGACAGTTTAGATTTGATGTGCAACCACTAGAAAGACCCTTTCTGCTATAGTGGGAGGTTAAAATTTCATGTTCTGAAGCTTCCCTGAAAAGTTATGGCACAATGCACAAAAACGCTTTTCAGCCTGAGATAAGGTGGGTTTCGGAACGCCAAACATAAAAGTGTTAATAACTTTGGAAAAACACTTCAGACAGTTTAGATTTGATGTGCAACTACTAGAAAGACCCTTTCTGCTATAGTGGGAGGTTAAAATTTCATGTTCTGAAGCTTCCCTGAAAAGTTATGGCACAATGCACAAAAACGCTTTTCAGCCTGAGATAAGGTGGGTTTCGGAACGCCAAACATAAAAGTGTTAATAACTTTGGAAAAACACTTCAGACAGTTTAGATTTGATGTGCAACAACTAGAAAGACCCTTTCTGCTATAGTGGGAGGTAAAAATTTCATGTTCAGAAGCTTCCCTGAAAAGTTATGGCACAATGCACAAAAACGCTTTTCAGCCTGAGATAAGGTGGGTTTCGGAACGCCAAACATAAAAGTGTTGATAACTTTTGAAAAACACTTCAGACAGCTTAGATTTGATGTGCAACTACTAGAAAGACCCTTTCTGCTATAGTGGGAGGTTAAAATTTCATGTTCTGAAGCTTCCCTGAAAAGTTATGGCACAATGCACAAAAACGCTTTTCAGCCTGAGATAAGGTGGGTTTCGGAACGCCAAACATAAAAGTGTTGATAACTTTGGAAAAACACTTCAGACAGTTTAGATTTGATGTGCAACTACTAGAAAGACCCTTTCTGCTATAGTGGGAGGTTAAAATTTCATGTTCTGAAGCTTCCCTGAAAAGTTATGGCACAATGCGTAAAAACGCTTTTCAGCCTGAGATAAGGTGGGTTTCGGAACGCCAAACATAAAAGTGTTGATAACTTTGGAAAAACTCTTCAGACAGTTTAGATTTGATGTGCAACTACTAGAAAGACCCTTTCTGCTACAGTGGGAGGTTAAAATTTCATGTTCTGAAGCTTCCCTGAAAAGTTATGGCACAATTCACAAAAACGCTTTTCAGCCTGAGATTAGGTGGGTTTCGGAACGCCAAACATAAAAGTGTTAATAACTTTGGAACAACACTTCAGACAGTTTAGATTTGATGTGCAACTACTAGAAAGACCCTTTCTGCTATAGTGGGAGGTTAAAATTTCATGTTCTGAAGCTTCCCTGAAAAGTTATGGCACAATGCGTAAAAACGCTTTTCAGCCTGACATAAGGTGGGTTTCGGAACGCCAAACATAAAAGTGTTGATAACTTTGGAAAAACACTTCAGACAGTTTAGATTTGATGTGCAACTACTAGAAAGACCCTTTCTGCTATAGTGGGAGGTTAAAATTTCATGTTCTGAAGCTTCCCTGAAAAGTTATGGCACAATGCACAAAAACGCTATTCAGCCTGAGATAAGGTGGGTTTCGGAACGCCAAACATAAAAGTGTTAATAACTTTGGAACAACACTTCAGACAGTTAAGATTTGATGTGCAACTACTAGAAAGACCCTTTCTGCTATAGTGGGAGGTTTAAATTTCATGTTCTGAAGCTTCCCTGAAAAGTTATGGCACAATGCACAAAAACGCTTTTCAGCCTGAGATAAGGTGGGTTTCGGAACGCCAAACATAAAAGTGTTGATAACTTTCGAAAAACACTTCAGACAGCTTAGATTTGTTGTGCACCTACTAGAAAGACCCTTTCTGCTATAGTGGGAGGTTAAAATTTCATGTTCTGAAACTTCCCTGAAAAGTTATGGCACAATGCGTAAAAACGCTTTTCGGCCTGAGATAAGGTGGGTTTCATAACGCCAAACATAAAAGTGTTGATAACTATGGAAAAACACTTCAGACAGTTTAGATTTGATGTGCAACTACTAGAAAGACCCTTTCTGCTATAGTGGGAGGTTAAAATTTCATGTTCTGAAGCTTCCCTGAAAAGTTATGGCACAATGCACAAAAACGCTTTTAAGCCTGAGATAAGGTGGGTTTCGGAACGCCAAACATAAAAGTGTTAATAACTTTGGAAAAACACTTCAGACAGTTTAGATTTGATGTGCAACTACTAGAAAGACCCTTTCTGCTATAGTGGGAGGTTAAAATTTCATGTTCTGAAGCTTCCCTGAAAAGTAATGGCACAATGCACAAAAACGCGTTTTCAGCCTGAGATAAGGTGGGTTTCGGAACGCCAAACATAAAAGTGTTGATAACTTTCGAAAAACACTTCAGACAGCTTAGATTTGATGTGCACCTACTAGAAAGACCCTTTCTGCTATAGTGGGAGGTTAAAATTTCATGTTCTGAAGCTTCCCTGAAAAGTTATGGCACAATGCACAAAAACGCTTTTCAGCCTGAGATAAGGTGGGTTTCGGAACGCCAAACATAAAAGTGTTGATAACTTTGGAAAAACACTTCAGACAGTTTAGATTTGATGTGCAACTACTAGAAAGACCCTTTCTGCTATAGTGGGAGGTTAAAATTTCATGTTCTGAAGCTTCCCTGAAAAGTTATGGCACAATGCACAAAAACGCTTTTCAGCCTGAGATAAGGTGGGTTTCGGAACGCCAAACATAAAAGTGTTAATAACTTTGGAAAAACACTTCAGACAGTTTAGATTTGATGTGCAACTACTAGAAAGACCCTTTCTGCTATAGTGGGAGGTTAAAATTTCATGTTCTGAAGCTTCCCTGAAAAGTTATGGCACAATGCACAAAAACGCTTTTCAGCCTGAGATAAGGTGGGTTTCGGAACGCCAAACATAAAAGTGTTAATAACTTTGGAAAAACACTTCAGACAGTTTAGATTTGATGTGCAACTACTAGAAAGACCCTTTCTGCTATAGTGGGAGGTTAAAATTTCATGTTCTGAAGCTTCCCTGAAAAGTTATGGCACAATGCACAAAAACGCTTTTCAGCCTGAGATAAGGTGGGTTTCGGAACGCCAAACATAAAAGTGTTGATAACTTTCGAAAAACACTTCAGACAGCTTAGATTTGATGTGCACCTACTAGAAAGACCCTTTCTGCTATAGTGGGAGGTTAAAATTTCATGTTCTGAAGCTTCCCTGAAAAGTTATGGCACAATGCGTAAAAACGCTTTTCAGCCTGAGATAAGGTGGGTTTCGGAACGCCAAACATAAAAGTGTTGATAACTTTGGAAAAACACTTCAGACAGTTTAGATTTGATGTGCAACTACCAGAAAGACCCTTTCTGCTATAGTGGGAGGTTAAAATTTCATGTTCTGAATCTTCCCTGAAAAGTTATGGCACAATGCACAAAAACGCTTTTCAGCCTGAGATAAGGTGGGTTTCGGAACGCCAAACATAAAAGTGTTGATAACTTTCGAAAAACACTTCAGACAGCTTCGATTTGATGTGCACCTACTAGAAAGACCCTTTCTGCTATAGTGGGAGGTTAAAATTTCATGTTCTGAAGGTTCCCTGAAAAGTTATGGCACAATGCACAAAAACGCTTTTCAGCCTGAGATAAGGTGGGTTTCGGAACGCCAAACATAAAAGTGTTGATAACTTTCGAAAAACACTTCAGACAGCTGAGATTTGATGTGCACCTACTAGAAAGACCCTTTCTGCTATAGTGGGAGATTAAAATTTCATGTTCTGAAGCTTCCCTGAAAAGTTATGGCACAATGCGTAAAAACGCTTTTCAGCCTGAGATAAGGTGGGTTTCGGAACGCCAAACATAAAAGTGTTGATAACTTTCGAAAAACACTTCAGACAGTTTAGATTTGATGTGCAAATACTAGAAAGACCCTTTCTGCTATAGTGGGAGGTTAAAATTTCATGTTCTGAAGCTTCCCTGAAAAGTTATGGCACAATGCACAAAAACGCTTTTCAGCCTGAGATAAGGTGGGTTTCGGAACGCCAAACATAAAAGTGTTAATAACTTTGGAAAAACACTTCAGACAGTTTAGATTTGATGTGCACCTACTAGAAAGACCCTTTCTGCTCTAGTGGGAGGTTAAAATTTCATGTTCTGAAGCTTCCCTGAAAAGTTATGGCACAATGCACAAAAACGCTTTTCAGCCTGAGATAAGGTGGGTTTCGGAACGCCAAACATAAAAGTGTTGATAACTTTCGAAAAACACTTCAGACAGATTAGATTTGATGTGCACCTACTAGAAAGACCCTTTCTGCTATAGTGGGAGGTTAAAATTTCATGTTCTGAAGCTTCCCTGAAAAGTTATGGCACAATGCACAAAAACGCTTTTCAGCCTGAGATAAGGTGGGTTTCGGAACGCCAAACATAAAAGTGTTGATAACTTTGGAAAAACACTTCAGACAGTTTAGATTTGATGTGCAACTACTAGAAAGACCCTTTCTGCTATAGTGGGAGGTTAAAATTTCATGTTCTGAAGCTTCCCTGAAAAGTTATGGCACAAAGCAAAAAAACGCTTTTCAGCCTGAGATAAGGTGGGTTTCGGAACGCCAAACATAAAAGTGTTGATAACTTTCGAAAAACACTTCAGAGAGCTTAGATTTGATGTGCACCTACTAGAAAGACCCTTTCTGCTATAGTGGGAGGTTAAAATTTCATGTTCTGAATCTTCCCTGAAAAGTTATGGCACAATGCACAAAAACGCTTTTCAGCCTGAGATAAGGTGGGTTTCGGAATGCCAAACATAAAAGTGTTGATAACTTTGGAAAAACACTTCAGACAGTTTAGATTTGATGTGCAACTACTAGAAAGACCTTTTCTGCTATAGTGGGAGGTTAAATTTTCATGTTCTGAAGCTTCCCTGAAAAGTTATGGCACAACGCACAAAAACGCTTTTCAGCCTGAGATAAGGTGGGTTTCGGAACGCCAAACATAAAAGTGTTAATAACTTTGGAAAAACACTTCAGACAGTTTAGATTTGATGTGCAACTACTAGAAAGACCCTTTCTGCTATAGTGGGAGGTTAAAATTTCATGTTCTGAAGCTTCCCTGAAAAGTTATGGCACAATGCACAAAAACGCTTTTCAGCCTGAGATAAGGTGGGTTTCGGAACGCCAAACCTAAAAGTGTTGATAACTTTTGAAAAACACTTCAGACAGCTTAGATTTGATGTGCAACTACTAGAAAGACCCTTTCTGCTATAGTGGGAGGTTAAAATTTCATGTTCTGAAGCTTCCCTGAAAAGTTATGGCACAATGCGTAAAAACGCTTTTCAGCCTGAGATAAGGTGGGTTTCGGAACGCCAAACATAAAAGTGTTGATAACTTTGGAAAAACACTTCAGACAGTTTAGATTTGATGTGCAACTACTAGAAAGACCCTTTCTGCTATAGTGGGAGGTTAAAATTTCATGTTCTGAAGCTTCCCTGAAAAGTTATGGCACAATGCACAAAAACGCTTTTCAGCCTGAGATAAGGTGGGTTTCGGAACGCCAAATATAAAAGTGTTAATAACTTTGGAAAAACACTTCAGACAGTTTAGATTTGATGTGCAACTACTAGAAAGACCCTTTCTGCTATAGTGGGAGGTTAAAATTTCATGTTCTGAAGCTTCCCTGAAAAGTTATGGCACAATGCACAAAAACGCTTTTCAGCCTGAGATAAGGTGGGTTTCGGAACGCCAAACATAAAAGTGTTGATAACTTTCGAAAAACACTTCAGAGAGCTTAGATTTGATGTGCGCCTACTAGAAAGACCCTTTCTGCTATAGTGGGAGGTTAAAATTTCATGTTCTGAAGCTTCCCTGAAAAGTTATGGCACAATGCACAAAAACGCTTTTCAGCCTGAGATAAGGTGGGTTTCGGAACGCCAAACATAAAAGTGTTGATAACTTTGGAAAAACACTTCAGACAGTTTAGATTTGATGTGCAACTACTAGAAAGACCCTTTCTGCTATAGTGGGAGGTTAAAATTTCATGTTCTGAAGCTTCCCTGAAAAGTTATGGCACAATGCGTAAAAACGCTTTTCAGCCTGAGATAAGGTGGGTTTCGGAACGCCAAACATAAAAGTGTTGATAACTTTGGAAAAACTCTTCAGACAGTTTAGATTTGATGTGCAACTACTAGAAAGACCCTTTCTGCTACAGTGGGAGGTTAAAATTTCATGTTCTGAAGCTTCCCTGAAAAGTTATGGCACAATTCACAAAAACGCTTTTCAGCCTGAGATTAGGTGGGTTTCGGAACGCCAAACATAAAAGTGTTAATAACTTTGGAACAACACTTCAGACAGTTTAGATTTGATGTGCAACTACTAGAAAGACCCTTTCTGCTATAGTGGGAGGTTAAAATTTCATGTTCTGAAGCTTCCCTGAAAAGTTATGGCACAATGCGTAAAAACGCTTTTCAGCCTGACATAAGGTGGGTTTCGGAACGCCAAACATAAAAGTGTTGATAACTTTGGAAAAACACTTCAGACAGTTTAGATTTGATGTGCAACTACTAGAAAGACCCTTTCTGCTATAGTGGGAGGTTAAAATTTCATGTTCTGAAGCTTCCCTGAAAAGTTATGGCACAATGCACAAAAACGCTATTCAGCCTGAGATAAGGTGGGTTTCGGAACGCCAAACATAAAAGTGTTAATAACTTTGGAACAACACTTCAGACAGTTAAGATTTGATGTGCAACTACTAGAAAGACCCTTTCTGCTATAGTGGGAGGTTTAAATTTCATGTTCTGAAGCTTCCCTGAAAAGTTATGGCACAATGCACAAAAACGCTTTTCAGCCTGAGATAAGGTGGGTTTCGGAACGCCAAACATAAAAGTGTTGATAACTTTCGAAAAACACTTCAGACAGCTTAGATTTGTTGTGCACCTACTAGAAAGACCCTTTCTGCTATAGTGGGAGGTTAAAATTTCATGTTCTGAAACTTCCCTGAAAAGTTATGGCACAATGCGTAAAAACGCTTTTCAGCCTGAGATAAGGTGGGTTTCATAACGCCAAACATAAAAGTGTTGATAACTTTGGAAAAACACTTCAGACAGTTTAGATTTGATGTGCAACTACTAGAAAGACCCTTTCTGCTATAGTGGGAGGTTAAAATTTCATGTTCTGAAGCTTCCCTGAAAAGTTATGGCACAATGCACAAAAACGCTTTTCAGCCTGAGATAAGGTGGGTTTCGGAACGCCAAACATGAAAGTGTTAATAACTTTGGAAAAACACTTCAGACAGTTTAGATTTGATGTGCAACTACCAGAAAGACCCTTTCTGCTATAGTGGGAGGTTAAAATTTCATGTTCTGAATCTTCCCTGAAAAGTTATGGCACAATGCACAAAAACGCTTTTCAGCCTGAGATAAGGTGGGTTTCGGAACGCCAAACATAAAAGTGTTGATAACTTTCGAAAAACACTTCAGACAGCTTCGATTTGATGTGCACCTACTAGAAAGACCCTTTCTGCTATAGTGGGAGGTTAAAATTTCATGTTCTGAAGGTTCCCTGAAAAGTTATGGCACAATGCACAAAAACGCTTTTCAGCCTGAGATAAGGTGGGTTTCGGAACGCCAAACATAAAAGTGTTGATAACTTTCGAAAAACACTTCAGACAGCTGAGATTTGATGTGCACCTACTAGAAAGACCCTTTCTGCTATAGTGGGAGATTAAAATTTCATGTTCTGAAGCTTCCCTGAAAAGTTATTGCACAATGCGTAAAAACGCTTTTCAGCCTGAGATAAGGTGGGTTTCGGAACGCCAAACATAAAAGTGTTGATAACTTTCGAAAAACACTTCAGACAGTTTAGATTTGATGTGCAACTACTAGAAAGACCCTTTCTGCTATAGTGGGAGGTTAAAATATCATGTTCTGATGCTTCCCTGAAAAGTTATGGCACAATGCACAAAAACGCTTTTCAGCCTGAGATAAGGTGGGTTTCGGAACGCCAAACATAAAAGTGTTAATAACTTTGGAAAAACACTTCAGACAGTTTAGATTTGATGTGCAACTACTAGAAAGACCCTTTCTGCTATAGTGGGAGGTTAAAATTTCATGTTCTGAAGCTTCCCTGAAAAGTTATGGCACAATGCACAAAAACGCTTTTCAGCCTGAGATAAGGTGGGTTTCGGAACGCCAAACATAAAAGTGTTAATAACTTTGGAACAACACTTCAGACAGTTAAGATTTGATGTGCAACTACTAGAAAGACCCTTTCTGCTATAGTGGGAGGTTTAAATTTCATGTTCTGAAGCTTCCCTGAAAAGTTATGGCACAATGCACAAAAACGCTTTTCAGCCTGAGATAAGGTGGGTTTCATAACGCCAAACATAAAAGTGTTGATAACTTTGGAAAAACACTTCAGACAGTTTAGATTTGATGTGCAACTACTAGAAAGACCCTTTCTGCTATAGTGGGAGGTTAAAATTTCATGTTCTGAAGCTTCCCTGAAAAGTTATGGCACAATGCACAAAAACGCTTTTCAGCCTGAGATAAGGTGGGTTTCGGAACGCCAAACATGAAAGTGTTAATAACTTTGGAAAAACACTTCAGACAGTTTAGATTTGATGTGCAACTACCAGAAAGACCCTTTCTGCTATAGTGGGAGGTTAAAATTTCATGTTCTGAATCTTCCCTGAAAAGTTATGGCACAATGCACAAAAACGCTTTTCAGCCTGAGATAAGGTGGGTTTCGGAACGCCAAACATAAAAGTGTTGATAACTTTCGAAAAACACTTCAGACAGCTTCGATTTGATGTGCACCTACTAGAAAGACCCTTTCTGCTATAGTGGGAGGTTAAAATTTCATGTTCTGAAGGTTCCCTGAAAAGTTATGGCACAATGCACAAAAACGCTTTTCAGCCTGAGATAAGGTGGGTTTCGGAACGCCAAACATAAAAGTGTTGATAACTTTCGAAAAACACTTCAGACAGCTGAGATTTGATGTGCACCTACTAGAAAGACCCTTTCTGCTATAGTGGGAGATTAAAATTTCATGTTCTGAAGCTTCCCTGAAAAGTTATGGCACAATGCGTAAAAACGCTTTTCAGCCTGAGATAAGGTGGGTTTCGGAACGCCAAACATAAAAGTGTTGATAACTTTCGAAAAACACTTCAGACAGTTTAGATTTGATGTGCAACTACTAGAAAGACCCTTTCTGCTATAGTGGGAGGTTAAAATATCATGTTCTGATGCTTCCCTGAAAAGTTATGGCACAATGCACAAAAACGCTTTTCAGCCTGAGATAAGGTGGGTTTCGGAACGCCAAACATAAAAGTGTTAATAACTTTGGAAAAACACTTCAGACAGTTTAGATTTGATGTGCAACTACTAGAAAGACCCTTTCTGCTATAGTGGGAGGTTAAAATTTCATGTTCTGAAGCTTCCCTGAAAAGTTATGGCACAATGCACAAAAACGCTTTTCAGCCTGAGATAAGGTGGGTTTCGGAACGCCAAACATAAAAGTGTTAATAACTTTGGAAAAACACTTCAGACAGTTTAGATTTGATGTGCACCTACTAGAAAGACCCTTTCTGCTCTAGTGGGAGGTTAAAATTTCATGTTCTGAAGCTTCCCTGAAAAGTTATGGCACAATGCACAAAAACGCTTTTCAGCCTGAGATAAGGTGGGTTTCGGAACGCCAAACATAAAAGTGTTGATAACTTTCGAAAAACACTTCAGACAGATTAGATTTGATGTGCACCTACTAGAAAGACCCTTTCTGCTATAGTGGGAGGTTAAAATTTCATGTTCTGAAGCTTCCCTGAAAAGTTATGGCACAATGCACAAAAACGCTTTTCAGCCTGAGATAAGGTGGGTTTCGGAACGCCAAACATAAAAGTGTTGATAACTTTGGAAAAACACTTCAGACAGTTTAGATTTGATGTGCAACTACTAGAAAGACCCTTTCTGCTATAGTGGGAGGTTAAAATTTCATGTTCTGAAGCTTCCCTGAAAAGTTATGGCACAAAGCAAAAAAACGCTTTTCAGCCTGAGATAAGGTGGGTTTCGGAACGCCAAACATAAAAGTGTTGATAACTTTCGAAAAACACTTCAGAGAGCTTAGATTTGATGTGCACCTACTAGAAAGACCCTTTCTGCTATAGTGGGAGGTTAAAATTTCATGTTCTGAATCTTCCCTGAAAAGTTATGGCACAATGCACAAAAACGCTTTTCAGCCTGAGATAAGGTGGGTTTCGGAATGCCAAACATAAAAGTGTTGATAACTTTGGAAAAACACTTCAGACAGTTTAGATTTGATGTGCAACTACTAGAAAGACCTTTTCTGCTATAGTGGGAGGTTAAATTTTCATGTTCTGAAGCTTCCCTGAAAAGTTATGGCACAATGCACAAAAACGCTTTTCAGCCTGAGATAAGGTGGGTTTCGGAACGCCAAACATAAAAGTGTTAATAACTTTGGAAAAACACTTCAGACAGTTTAGATTTGATGTGCAACTACTAGAAAGACCCTTTCTGCTATAGTGGGAGGTTAAAATTTCATGTTCTGAAGCTTCCCTGAAAAGTTATGGCACAATGCACAAAAACGCTTTTCAGCCTGAGATAAGGTGGGTTTCGGAACGCCAAACATAAAAGTGTTAATAACTTTGGAAAAACTCTTCAGACAGTTTAGATTTGATGTGCAACTACTAGAAAGACCCTTTCTGCTATAGTGGGAGGTTAAAATTTCATGTTCTGAAGCTTCCCTGAAAAGTTATGGCACAATGCACAAAAACGCTTTTCAGCCTGAGATAAGGTGGGTTTCGGAACGCCAAACCTAAAAGTGTTGATAACTTTTGAAAAACACTTCAGACAGCTTAGATTTGATGTGTAACTACTAGAAAGACCCTTTCTGCTATAGTGGGAGGTTAAAATTTCATGTTCTGAAGCTTCCCTGAAAAGTTATGGCACAATGCGTAAAAACGCTTTTCAGCCTGAGATAAGGTGGGTTTCGGAACGCCAAACATAAAAGTGTTGATAACTTTGGAAAAACACTTCAGACAGTTTAGATTTGATGTGCAACTACTAGAAAGACCCTTTCTGCTATAGTGGGAGGTTAAAATTTCATGTTCTGAAGCTTCCCTGAAAAGTTATGGCACAATGCACAAAAACGCTTTTCAGCCTGAGATAAGGTGGGTTTCGGAACGCCAAATATAAAAGTGTTAATAACTTTGGAAAAACACTTCAGACAGTTTAGATTTGATGTGCAACTACTAGAAAGACCCTTTCTGCTATAGTGGGAGGTTAAAATTTCATGTTCTGAAGCTTCCCTGAAAAGTTATGGCACAATGCACAAAAACGCTTTTCAGCCTGAGATAAGGTGGGTTTCGGAACGCCAAACATAAAAGTGTTGATAACTTTCGAAAAACACTTCAGAGAGCTTAGATTTGATGTGCGCCTACTAGAAAGACCCTTTCTGCTATAGTGGGAGGTTAAAATTTCATGTTCTGAAGCTTCCCTGAAAAGTTATGGCACAATGCACAAAAACGCTTTTCAGCCTGAGATAAGGTGGGTTTCGGAACGCCAAACATAAAAGTGTTGATAACTTTGGAAAAACACTTCAGACAGTTTAGATTTGATGTGCAACTACTAGAAAGACCCTTTCTGCTATAGTGGGAGGTTAAAATTTCATGTTCTGAAGCTTCCCTGAAAAGTTATGGCACAATGCGTAAAAACGCTTTTCAGCCTGAGATAAGGTGGGTTTCGGAACGCCAAACATAAAAGTGTTGATAACTTTGGAAAAACTCTTCAGACAGTTTAGATTTGATGTGCAACTACTAGAAAGACCCTTTCTGCTACAGTGGGAGGTTAAAATTTCATGTTCTGAAGCTTCCCTGAAAAGTTATGGCACAATTCACAAAAACGCTTTTCAGCCTGAGATTAGGTGGGTTTCGGAACGCCAAACATAAAAGTGTTAATAACTTTGGAACAACACTTCAGACAGTTTAGATTTGATGTGCAACTACTAGAAAGACCCTTTCTGCTATAGTGGGAGGTTAAAATTTCATGTTCTGAAGCTTCCCTGAAAAGTTATGGCACAATGCGTAAAAACGCTTTTCAGCCTGACATAAGGTGGGTTTCGGAACGCCAAACATAAAAGTGTTGATAACTTTGGAAAAACACTTCAGACAGTTTAGATTTGATGTGCAACTACTAGAAAGACCCTTTCTGCTATAGTGGGAGGTTAAAATTTCATGTTCTTTAGCTTCCCTGAAAAGTTATGGCACAATGCACAAAAACGCTATTCAGCCTGAGATAAGGTGGGTTTCGGAACGCCAAACATAAAAGTGTTAATAACTTTGGAACAACACTTCAGACAGTTAAGATTTGATGTGCAACTACTAGAAAGACCCTTTCTGCTATAGTGGGAGGTTTAAATTTCATGTTCTGAAGCTTCCCTGAAAAGTTATGGCACAATGCACAAAAACGCTTTTCAGCCTGAGATAAGGTGGGTTTCGGAACGCCAAACATAAAAGTGTTGATAACTTTCGAAAAACACTTCAGACAGCTTAGATTTGTTGTGCACCTACTAGAAAGACCCTTTCTGCTATAGTGGGAGGTTAAAATTTCATGTTCTGAAACTTCCCTGAAAAGTTATGGCACAATGCGTAAAAACGCTTTTCAGCCTGAGATAAGGTGGGTTTCATAACGCCAAACATAAAAGTGTTGATAACTTTGGAAAAACACTTCAGACAGTTTAGATTTGATGTGCAACTACTAGAAAGACCCTTTCTGCTATAGTGGGAGGTTAAAATTTCATGTTCTGAAGCTTCCCTGAAAAGTTATGGCACAATGCACAAAAACGCTTTTCAGCCTGAGATAAGGTGGGTTTCGGAACGCCAAACATGAAAGTGTTAATAACTTTGGAAAAACACTTCAGACAGTTTAGATTTGATGTGCAACTACTAGAAAGACCCTTTCTGCTATAGTGGGAGGTTAAAATTTCATGTTCTGAAGCTTCCCTGAAAAGTAATGGCACAATGCACAAAAACGCGTTTTCAGCCTGAGATAAGGTGGGTTTCGGAACGCCAAACATAAAAGTGTTGATAACTTTCGAAAAACACTTCAGACAGCTTAGATTTGATGTGCACCTACTAGAAAGACCCTTTCTGCTATAGTGGGAGGTTAAAATTTCATGTTCTGAAGCTTCCCTGAAAAGTTATGGCACAATGCACAAAAACGCTTTTCAGCCTGAGATAAGGTGGGTTTCGGAACGCCAAACATAAAAGTGTTGATAACTTTGGAAAAACACTTCAGACAGTTTAGATTTGATGTGCAACTACTAGAAAGACCCTTTCTGCTATAGTGGGAGGTTAAAATTTCATGTTCTGAAGCTTCCCTGAAAAGTTATGGCACAATGCACAAAAACGCTTTTCAGCCTGAGATAAGGTGGGTTTCGGAACGCCAAACATAAAAGTGTTAATAACTTTGGAAAAACACTTCAGACAGTTTAGATTTGATGTGCAACTACTAGAAAGACCCTTTCTGCTATAGTGGGAGGTTAAAATTTCATGTTCTGAAGCTTCCCTGAAAAGTTATGGCACAATGCACAAAAACGCTTTTCAGCCTCAGATAAGGTGGGTTTCGGAACGCCAAACATAAAAGTGTTAATAACTTTGGAAAAACACTTCAGACAGTTTAGATTTGATGTGCAACTACTAGAAAGACCCTTTCTGCTATAGTGGGAGGTTAAAATTTCGTGTTCTGAAGCTTCCCTGAAAAGTTATGGCACAATGCACAAAAACGCTTTTCAGCCTGAGATAAGGTGGGTTTCGGAACGCCAAACATAAAAGTGTTGATAACTTTCGAAAAACACTTCAGACAGCTTAGATTTGATGTGCACCTACTAGAAAGACCCTTTCTGCTATAGTGGGAGGTTAAAATTTCATGTTCTGAAGCTTCCCTGAAAAGTTATGGCACAAAGCAAAAAAACGCTTTTCAGCCTGAGATAAGGTGGGTTTCGGAACGCCAAACATAAAAGTGTTGATAACTTTCGAAAAACACTTCAGAGAGCTTAGATTTGATGTGCACCTACTAGAAAGACCCTTTCTGCTATAGTGGGAGGTTAAAATTTCATGTTCTGAATCTTCCCTGAAAAGTTATGGCACAATGCACAAAAACGCTTTTCAGCCTGAGATAAGGTGGGTTTCGGAACGCCAAACATAAAAGTGTTGATAACTTTGGAAAAACACTTCAGACAGTTTAGATTTGATGTGCAACTACTAGAAAGACCTTTTCTGCTATAGTGGGAGGTTAAATTTTCATGTTCTGAAGCTTCCCTGAAAAGTTATGGAAAAATGCACAAAAACGCTTTTCAGCCTGAGATAAGGTGGGTTTCGGAACGCCAAACATAAAAGTGTTAATAACTTTGGAAAAACACTTCAGACAGTTTAGATTTGATGTGCAACTACTAGAAAGACCCTTTCTGCTATAGTGGGAGGTTAAAATTTCATGTTCTGAAGCTTCCCTGAAAAGTTATGGCACAATGCACAAAAACGCTTTTCAGCCTGAGATAAGGTGGGTTTCGGAACGCCAAACATAAAAGTGTTAATAACTTTGGAAAAACTCTTCAGACAGTTTAGATTTGATGTGCAACTACTAGAAAGACCCTTTCTGCTATAGTGGGAGGTTAAAATTTCATGTTCTGAAGCTTCCCTGAAAAGTTATGGCACAATGCACAAAAACGCTTTTCAGCCTGAGATAAGGTGGGTTTCGGAACGCCAAACCTAAAAGTGTTGATAACTTTTGAAAAACACTTCAGACAGCTTAGATTTGATGTGCAACTACTAGAAAGACCCTTTCTGCTATAGTGGGAGGTTAAAATTTCATGTTCTGAAGCTTCCCTGAAAAGTTATGGCACAATGCGTAAAAACGCTTTTCAGCCTGAGATAAGGTGGGTTTCGGAACGCCAAACATAAAAGTGTTGATAACTTTGGAAAAACACTTCAGACAGTTTAGATTTGATGTGCAACTACTAGAAAGACCCTTTCTGCTATAGTGGGAGGTTAAAATTTCATGTTCTGAAGCTTCCCTGAAAAGTTATGGCACAATGCACAAAAACGCTTTTCAGCCTGAGATAAGGTGGGTTTCGGAACGCCAAATATAAAAGTGTTAATAACTTTGGAAAAACACTTCAGACAGTTTAGATTTGATGTGCAACTACTAGAAAGACCCTTTCTGCTATAGTGGGAGGTTAAAATTTCATGTTCTGAAGCTTCCCTGAAAAGTTATGGCACAATGCACAAAAACGCTTTTCAGCCTGAGATAAGGTGGGTTTCGGAACGCCAAACATAAAAGTGTTGATAACTTTTGAAAAACACTTCAGACAGCTTAGATTTGATGTGCACCTACTAGAAAGACCCTTTCTGCTTTAGTGGGAGGTTAAAATTTCATGTTCTGAAGCTTCCCTGAAAAGTTATGGCACAATGCGTAAAAACGCTTTTCAGCCTGAGATAAGGTGGGTTTCGGAACGCCAAACATAAAAGTGTTGATAACTTTTGAAAAACACTTCAGACAGTTTAGATTTGATGTGCAACTACTAGAAAGACCCTTTCTGCTATAGTGGGAGGTTAAAATTTCATGTTCTGAAGCTTCCCTGAAAAGTTATGGCACAATGCACAAAAACGCTTTTCAGCCTGAGATAAGGTGGGTTTCGGAACGCCAAACATAAAAGTGTTGATAACTTTCGAAAAACACTTCAGAGAGCTTAGATTTGATGTGCGCCTACTAGAAAGACCCTTTCTGCTATAGTGGGAGGTTAAAATTTCATGTTCTGAAGCTTCCCTGAAAAGTTATGGCACAATGCACAAAAACGCTTTTCAGTCTGAGATAAGGTGGGTTTCGGAACGCCAAACATAAAAGTGTTGATAACTTTGGAAAAACACTTCAGACAGTTTAGATTTGATGTGCAACCACTAGAAAGACCCTTTCTGCTTTAGTGGGAGGTTAAAATTTCATGTTCTGAAGCTTCCCTGAAAAGTTATGGCACAATGCACAAAAACGCTTTTCAGCCTGAGATAAGGTGGGTTTCGGAACGCCAAACATAAAAGTGTTAAAAACTTTGGAAAAACACTTCAGACAGTTTAGATTTGATGTGCAACTACTAGAAAGACCCTTTCTGCTATAGTGGGAGGTTAAAATTTCATGTTCTGAAGCTTCCCTGAAAAGTTATGGCACAATGCACAAAAACGCTTTTCAGCCTGAGATAAGGTGGGTTTCGGAACGCCAAACATAAAAGTGTTAATAACTTTGGAAAAACACTTCAGACAGTTTAGATTTGATGTGCAACTACTAGAAAGACCCTTTCTGCTATAGTGGGAGGTTAAAATTTCATGTTCTGAAGCTTCCCTGAAAAGTTATGGCACAATGCACAAAAACGCTTTTCAGCCTGAGATAAGGTGGGTTTCGGAACGCCAAACATAAAAGTGTTGATAACTTTTGAAAAACACTTTAGACAGCTTAGATTTGATGTGCACCTACTAGAAAGACCCTTTCTGCTATAGTGGGAGGTTAAAATTTCATGTTCTGAAGCTTCCCTGAAAAGTTATGGCACAATGCGTAAAAACGCTTTTCAGCCTGAGATAAGGTGGGTTTCGGAACGCCAAACATAAAAGTGTTGATAACTTTTGAAAAACACTTCAGACAGTTTAGATTTGATGTGCAACTACTAGAAAGACCCTTTCTGCTATAGTGGGAGGTTAAAATTTCATGTTCTGAAGCTTCCCTGAAAAGTTATGGCACAATGCACAAAAACGCTTTTCAGCCTGAGATAAGGTGGGTTTCGGAACGCCAAACATAAAAGTGTTGATAACTTTCGAAAAACACTTCAGAGAGCTTAGATTTGATGTGCGCCTACTAGAAATACCCTTTCTGCTATAGTGGGAGGTTAAAATTTCATGTTCTGAAGCTTCCCTGAAAAGTTATGGCACAATGCACAAAAACGCTTTTCAGTCTGAGATAAGGTGGGTTTCGGAACGCCAAACATAAAAGTGTTGATAACTTTGGAAAAACACTTCAGACAGTTTAGATTTGATGTGCAACCACTAGAAAGACCCTTTCTGCTATAGTGGGAGGTTAAAATTTCATGTTCTGATGCTTCCCTGAAAAGTTATGGCACAATGCACAAAAACGCTTTTCAGCCTGAGATAAGGTGGGTTTCGGAACGCCAAACATAAAAGTGTTAAAAACTTTTGAAAAACACTTCAGACAGTTTAGATTTGATGTGCAACTACTAGAAAGACCCTTTCTGCTATAGTGGGAGGTTAAAATTTCATTTTCTGAAGCTTCCCTGAAAAGTTATGGCACAATGCACAAAAACGCTTTTCAGCCTGAGATAAGGTGGGTTTCGGAACGCCAAACATAAAAGTGTTAATAACTTTGGAAAAACACTTCAGACAGTTTAGATTTGATGTGCAACTACTAGAAAGACCCTTTCTGCTATAGTGGGAGGTTAAAATTTCATGTTCTGAAGCTTCCCTGAAAAGTTATGGCACAATGCACAAAAACGCTTTTCAGCCTGAGATAAGGTGGGTTTCGGAACGCCAAACCTAAAAGTGTTGATAACTTTTGAAAAACACTTCAGACAGCTTAGATTTGATGTGCAACTACTAGAAAGACCCTTTCTGCTATAGTGGGAGGTTAAAATTTCATGTTCTGAAGCTTCCCTGAAAAGTTATGGCACAATGCACAAAAACGCTTTTCAGCCTGAGATAAGGTGGGTTTCGGAACGCCAAACATAAAAGTGTTGATAACTTTCGAAAAACACTTCAGACAGCTTAGATTTGATGTGCACCTACTAGAAAGACCCTTTCTGCTATAGTGGGAGGTTAAAATTTCATGTTCTGAAGCTTCCCTGAAAAGTTATGGCACAATGCGTAAAAACGCTTTTCAGCCTGAGATAAGGTGGGTTTCGGAACGCCAAACATAAAAGTGTTGATAACTTTTGAAAAACACTTCAGACAGTTTAGATTTGATGTGCAACCACTAGAAAGACCCTTTCTGCTATAGTGGGAGGTTAAAATTTCATGTTCTGATGCTTCCCTGAAAAGTTATGGCACAATGCACAAAAACGCTTTTCAGCCTGAGATAAGGTGGGTTTCGGAACGCCAAACATAAAAGTGTTAAAAACTTTGGAAAAACACTTCAGACAGTTTAGATTTGATGTGCAACTACTAGAAAGACCCTTTCTGCTATAGTGGGAGGTTAAAATTTCATTTTCTGAAGCTTCCCTGAAAAGTTATGGCACAATGCACAAAAACGCTTTTCAGCCTGAGATAAGGTGGGTTTCGGAACGCCAAACATAAAAGTGTTAATAACTTTGGAAAAACACTTCAGACAGTTTAGATTTGATGTGCAACTACTAGAAAGACCCTTTCTGCTATAGTGGGAGGTTAAAATTTCATGTTCTGAAGCTTCCCTGAAAAGTTATGGCACAATGCACAAAAACGCTTTTCAGCCTGAGATAAGGTGGGTTTCGGAACGCCAAACCTAAAAGTGTTGATAACTTTTGAAAAACACTTCAGACAGCTTAGATTTGATGTGCAACTACTAGAAAGACCCTTTCTGCTATAGTGGGAGGTTAAAATTTCATGTTCTGAAGCTTCCCTGAAAAGTTATGGCACAATGCACAAAAACGCTTTTCAGCCTGAGATAAGGTGGGTTTCGGAACGCCAAACATAAAAGTGTTGATAACTTTCGAAAAACACTTCAGACAGCTTAGATTTGATGTGCACCTACTAGAAAGACCCTTTCTGCTATAGTGGGAGGTTAAAATTTCATGTTCTGAAGCTTCCCTGAAAAGTTATGGCACAATGCGTAAAAACGCTTTTCAGCCTGAGTTAAGGTGGGTTTCGGAACGCCAAACATAAAAGTGTTGATAACTTTTGAAAAACACTTCAGACAGTTTAGATTTGATGTGCAACTACTAGAAAGACCCTTTCTGCTATAGTGGGAGGTTAAAATTTCATGTTCTGAAGCTTCCCTGAAAAGTTATGGCACAATGCACAAAAACGCTTTTCAGCCTGAGATAAGGTGGGTTTCGGAACGCCAAACATAAAAGTGTTGATAACTTTCGAAAAACACTTCAGAGAGCTTAGATTTGATGTGCGCCTACTGGAAAGACCCTTTCTGCTATAGTGGGAGGTTAAAATTTCATGTTCTGAAGCTTCCCTGAAAAGTTATGGCACAATGCACAAAAACGCTTTTCAGTCTGAGATAAGGTGGGTTTCGGAACGCCAAACATAAAAGTGTTGATAACTTTGGAAAAACACTTCAGACAGTTTAGATTTGATGTGCAACCACTAGAAAGACCCTTTCTGCTATAGTGGGAGGTTAAAATTTCATGTTCTTAAGCTTCCCTGAAAAGTTATGGCACAATGCACAAAAACGCTTTTCAGCCTGAGATAAGGTGGGTTTCGGAACGCCAAACATAAAAGTGTTAATAACTTTGGAAAAACACTTCAGACAGTTTAGATTTGATGTGCAACTACTAGAAAGACCCTTTCTGCTATAGTGGGAGGTTAAAATTTCATGTTCTGAAGCTTCCCTGAAAAGTTATGGCACAATGCACAAAAACGCTTTTCAGCCTGAGATAAGGTGGGTTTCGGAACGCCAAACATAAAAGTGTTAATAACTTTGGAAAAACACTTCAGACAGTTTAGATTTGATGTGCAACTACTAGAAAGACCCTTTCTGCTATAGTGGGAGGTTAAAATTTCATGTTCTGAAGCTTCCCTGAAAAGTTATGGCACAATGCACAAAAACGCTTTTCAGCCTGAGATAAGGTGGGTTTCGGAACGCCAAACATAAAAGTGTTGATAACTTTTGAAAAACACTTCAGACAGCTTAGATTTGATGTGCAACTACTAGAAAGACCCTTTCTGCTATAGTGGGAGGTTAAAATTTCATGTTCTGAAGCTTCCCTGAAAAGTTATGGCACAATGCACAAAAACGCTTTTCAGCCTGAGATAAGGTGGGTTTCGGAACGCCAAACATAAAAGTGTTGATAACTTTGGAAAAACACTTCAGACAGTTTAGATTTGATGTGCAACTACTAGAAAGACCCTTTCTGCTATAGTGGGAGGTTAAAATTTCATGTTCTGAAGCTTCCCTGAAAAGTTATGGCACAATGCATGAAAACGCTTTTCAGCCTGAGATAAGGTGGGTTTCGGAACGCCAAACATAAAAGTGTTGATAACTTTGGAAAAACACTTCAGACAGTTTAGATTTGATGTGCAACTACTAGAAAGACCCTTTCTGCTACAGTGGGAGGTTAAAATTTCATGTTCTGAAGCTTCCCTGAAAAGTTATGGCACAATTCACAAAAACGCTTTTCAGCCTGAGATTAGGTGGGTTTCGGAACGCCAAACATAAAAGTGTTAATAACTTTGGAACAACACTTCAGACAGTTTAGATTTGATGTGCAACTACTAGAAAGACCCTTTCTGCTATAGTGGGAGGTTAAAATTTCATGTTCTGAAGCTTCCCTGAAAAGTTATGGCACAATGCGTAAAAACGCTTTTCAGCCTGACATAAGGTGGGTTTCGGAACGCCAAACATAAAAGTGTTGATAACTTTGGAAAAACACTTCAGACAGTTTAGATTTGATGTGCTATAGTGGGAGGTTAAAATTTCATGTTCTGAAGCTTCCCTGAAAAGTTATGGCACAATGCACAAAAACGCTTTTCAGCCTGAGATAAGGTGGGTTTCGGAACGCCAAACATAAAAGTGTTGATAACTTTTGAAAAACACTTCAGACAGCTTAGATTTGATGTGCACCTACTAGAAAGACCCTTTCTGCTATAGTGGGAGGTTAAAATTTCATGTTCTGAAGCTTCCCTGAAAAGTTATGGCACAATGCGTAAAAACGCTTTTCAGCCTGACATAAGGTGGGTTTCGGAACGCCAAACATAAAAGTGTTGATAACTTTGGAAAAACACTTCAGACAGTTTAGATTTGATGTGCAACTACTAGAAAGACCCTTTCTGCTATAGTGGGAGGTTAAAATTTCATGTTCTGAAGCTTCCCTGAAAAGTTATGGCACAATGCACAAAAACGCTATTCAGCCTGAGATAAGGTGGGTTTCGGAACGCCAAACATAAAAGTGTTAATAACTTTGGAACAACACTTCAGACAGTTAAGATTTGATGTGCAACTACTAGAAAGACCCTTTCTGCTATAGTGGGAGGTTTAAATTTCATGTTCTGAAGCTTCCCTGAAAAGTTATGGCACAATGCACAAAAACGCTTTTCAGCCTGAGATAAGGTGGGTTTCGGAACGCCAAACATAAAAGTGTTGATAACTTTCGAAAAACACTTCAGACAGCTTGGATTTGTTGTGCACCTACTAGAAAGACCCTTTCTGCTATAGTGGGAGGTTAAAATTTCATGTTCTGAAGCTTCCCTGAAAAGTTATGGCACAATGCGTAAAAACGCTTTTCAGCCTGAGATAAGGTGGGTTTCATAACGCCAAACATAAAAGTGTTGATAACTTTGGAAAAACACTTCAGACAGTTTAGATTTGATGTGCAACTACTAGAAAGACCCTTTCTGCTATAGTGGGAGGTTAAAATTTCATGTTCTGAAGCTTCCCTGAAAAGTTATGGCACAATGCACAAAAACGCTTTTCAGCCTGAGATAAGGTGGGTTTCGGAACGCCAAACATAAAAGTGTTAATAACTTTGGAAAAACACTTCAGACAGTTTAGATTTGATCTGCAACTACTAGAAAGACCCTTTCTGCTATAGTGGGAGGTTAAAATTTCATGTTCTGAAGCTTCCCTGAAAAGTTATGGCACAATGCACAAAAACGCTTTTCAGCCTGAGATTAGGTGGGTTTCGGAACGCCAAACATAAAAGTGTTAATAACTTTGGAAAAACACTTCAGACAGTTTAGATTTGATGTGCAACTACTAGAAAGACCCTTTCTGCTATAGTGGGAGGTTAAAATTTCATGTTCTGAAGCTTCCCTGAAAAGTTATGGCACAATGCACAAAAACGCTTTTCAGCCTGAGATAAGGTGGGTTTCGGAACGCCAAACATAAAAGTGTTGATAACTTTTGAAAAACACTTCAGACAGTTTAGATTTGATGTGCAACTACTAGAAAGACCCTTTCTGCTATAGTGGGAGGTTAAAATTTCATGTTCTGAAGCTTCCCTGAAAAGTTATGGCACAATGCACAAAAACGCTTTTCAGCCTGAGATAAGGTGGGTTTCGGAACGCCAAACATAAAAGTGTTAATAACTTTGGAAAAACACTTCAGACAGTTTAGATTTGATGTGCAACTACTAGAAAGACCCTTTCTGCTATAGTGGGAGGTTAAAATTTCATGTTCTGAAGCTTCCCTGAAAAGTTATGGCACAATGCACAAAAACGCTTTTCTGCCTGAGATAAGGTGGGTTTCGGAACGCCAAACATAAAAGTGTTGATAACTTTTGAAAAACACTTCAGACAGCTTAGATTTGATGTGCAACTACTAGAAAGACCCTTTCTGCTATAGTGGGAGGTTAAAATTTCATGTTCTGAAGCTTCCCTGAAAAGTTATGGCACAATGCACAAAAACGCTTTTCAGCCTGAGATAAGGTGGGTTTCGGAACGCCAAACATAAAAGTGTTGATAACTTTGGAAAAACACTTCAGACAGTTTAGATTTGATGTGCAACCACTAGAAAGACCCTTTCTGCTATAGTGGGAGGTTAAAATTTCATGTTCTGAAGCTTCCCTGAAAAGTTATGGCACAATGCACAAAAACGCTTTTCAGCCTGAGATAAGGTGGGTTTCGGAACGCCAAACATAAAAGTGTTAAAAACTTTGGAAAAACACTTCAGACAGTTTAGATTTGATGTGCAACTACTAGAAAGACCCTTTCTGCTACAGTGGGAGGTTAAAATTTCATGTTCTGAAGCTTCCCTGAAAAGTTATGGCACAATGCACAAAAACGCTTTTCAGCCTGAGATAAGGTGGGTTTCGGAACGCCAAACATAAAAGTGTTAATAACTTTGGAAAAACACTTCAGACAGTTTAGATTTGATGTGCAACTACTAGAAAGACCCTTTCTGCTATAGTGGGAGGTTAAAATTTCATGTTCTGAAGCTTCCCTGAAAAGTTATGGCACAATGCACAAAAACGCTTTTCTGCCTGAGATAAGGTGGGTTTCGGAACGCCAAACATAAAAGTGTTGATAACTTTTGAAAAACACTTCAGACAGCTTAGATTTGATGTGCAACTACTAGAAAGACCCTTTCTGCTATAGTGGGAGGTTAAAATTTCATGTTCTGAAGCTTCCCTGAAAAGTTATGGCACAATGCACAAAAACGCTTTTCAGCCTGAGATAAGGTGGGTTTCGGAACGCCAAACATAAAAGTGTTGATAACTTTGGAAAAACACTTCAGACAGTTTAGATTTGATGTGCAACTACTAGAAAGACCCTTTCTGCTATAGTGGGAGGTTAAAATTTCATGTTCTGAAGCTTCCCTGAAAAGTTATGGCACAATGCGTAAAAACGCTTTTCAGCCTGAGATAAGGTGGGTTTCGGAACGTCAAACATAAAAGTGTTGATAACTTTGGAAAAACACTTCAGACAGTTTAGATTTGATGTGCAACTACTAGAAAGACCCTTTCTGCTACAGTGGGAGGTTAAAATTTCATGTTCTGAAGCTTCCCTGAAAAGTTATGGCACAATTCACAAATACGCTTTTCAGCCTGAGATTAGGTGGGTTTCGGAACGCCAAACATAAAAGTGTTAATAACTTTGGAACAACACTTCAGACAGTTTAGATTTGATGTGCAACTACTAGAAAGACCCTTTCTGCTATAGTGGGAGGTTAAAATTTCATGTTCTGAAGCTTCCCTGAAAAGTTATGGCACAATGCGTAAAAACGCTTTTCAGCCTGACATAAGGTGGGTTTCGGAACGCCAAACATAAAAGTGTTAATAACTTTGGAAAAACACTTCAGACAGTTTAGATTTGATGTGCAACTACTAGAAAGACCCTTTCTGCTGTAGTGGGAGGTTAAAATTTCATGTTCTGAAGCTTCCCTGAAAAGTTATGGCACAATGCACAAAAACGCTTTTCAGCCTGAGATAAGGTGGGTTTCGGAACGCCAAACATAAAAGTGTTAATAACTTTGGAACAACACTTCAGACAGTTTAGATTTGATGTGCAACTACTAGAAAGACCCTTTCTGCTATAGTGGGAGGTTAAAATTTCATGTTCTGAAGCTTCCCTGAAAAGTTATGGCACAATGCACAAAAACGCGTTTTCAGCCTGAGATAAGGTGGGTTTCGGAACGCCAAACATAAAAGTGTTGATAACTTTCGAAAAACACTTCAGACAGCTTAGATTTGATGTGCACCTACTAGAAAGACCCTTTCTGCTATAGTGGGAGGTTAAAATTTCATGTTCTGAAGCTTCCCTGAAAAGTTATGGCACAATGCACAAAAACGCTTTTCAGCCTGAGATAAGGTGGGTTTCGGAACGCCAAACATAAAAGTGTTGATAACTTTGGAAAAACACTTCAGACAGTTTAGATTTGATGTGCAACTACTAGAAAGACCCTTTCTGCTATAGTGGGAGGTTAAAATTTCATGTTCTGAAGCTTCCCTGAAAAGTTATGGCACAATGCACAAAAACGCTTTTCAGCCTCAGATAAGGTGGGTTTCGGAACGCCAAACATAAAAGTGTTAATAACTTTGGAAAAACACTTCAGACAGTTTAGATTTGATGTGCAACTACTAGAAAGACCCTTTCTGCTATAGTGGGAGGTTAAAATTTCATGTTCTGAAGCTTCCCTGAAAAGTTATGGCACAATGCACAAAAACGCTTTTCAGCCTGAGATAAGGTGGGTTTCGGAACGCCAAACATAAAAGTGTTGATAACTTTCGAAAAACACTTCAGACAGCTTAGATTTGATGTGCACCTACTAGAAAGACCCTTTCTGCTATAGTGGGAGGTTAAAATTTCATGTTCTGAAGCTTCCCTGAAAAGTTATGGCACAATGCGTAAAAACGCTTTTCAGCCTGAGATAAGGTGGGTTTCGGAACGCCAAACATAAAAGTGTTAATAACTTTGGAAAAACACTTCAGACAGTTTAGATTTGATGTGCAACTACTAGAAAGACCCTTTCTGCTATAGTGGGAGGTTAAAATTTCATGTTCTGAAGCTTCCCTGAAAAGTTATGGCACAATGCACAAAAACGCTTTTCAGCCTGAGATAAGGTGGGTTTCGGAACGCCAAACATAAAAGTGTTGATAACTTTTGAAAAACACTTCAGACAGCTTAGATTTGATGTGCAACTACTAGAAAGACCCTTTCTGCTATAGTGGGAGGTTAAAATTTCATGTTCTGAAGCTTCCCTGAAAAGTTATGGCACAATGCACAAAAACGCTTTTCAGCCTGAGATAAGGTGGGTTTCGGAACGCCAAACATAAAAGTGTTGATAACTTTGGAAAAACACTTCAGACAGTTTAGATTTGATGTGCAACTACTAGAAAGACCCTTTCTGCTATAGTGGGAGGTTAAAATTTCATGTTCTGAAGCTTCCCTGAAAAGTTATGGCACAATGCGTAAAAACGCTTTTCAGCCTGAGATAAGGTGGGTTTCGGAACGCCAAACATAAAAGTGTTGATAACTTTGGAAAAACACTTCAGACAGTTTAGATTTGATGTGCAACTACTAGAAAGACCCTTTCTGCTACAGTGGGAGGTTAAAATTTCATGTTCTGAAGCTTCCCTGAAAAGTTATGGCACAATTCACAAAAACGCTTTTCAGCCTGAGATTAGGTGGGTTTCGGAACGCCAAACATAAAAGTGTTAATAACTTTGGAACAACACTTCAGACAGTTTAGATTTGATGTGCAACTACTAGAAAGACCCTTTCTGCTATAGTGGGAGGTTAAAATTTCATGTTCTGAAGCTTCCCTGAAAAGTTATGGCACAATGCGTAAAAACGCTTTTCAGCCTGACATAAGGTGGGTTTCGGAACGCCAAACATAAAAGTGTTAATAACTTTGGAAAAACACTTCAGACAGTTTAGATTTGATGTGCAACTACTAGAAAGACCCTTTCTGCTATAGTGGGAGGTTAAAATTTCATGTTCTGAAGCTTCCCTGAAAAGTTATGGCACAATGCACAAAAACGCTTTTCAGCCTGAGATAAGGTGGGTTTCGGAACGCCAAACATAAAAGTGTTAATAACTTTGGAACAACACTTCAGACAGTTAAGATTTGATGTGCAACTACTAGAAAGACCCTTTCTGCTATAGTGGGAGGTTTAAATTTCATGTTCTGAAGCTTCCCTGAAAAGTTATGGCACAATGCACAAAAACGCTTTTCAGCCTGAGATAAGGTGGGTTTCGGAACGCCAAACATAAAAGTGTTGATAACTTTCGAAAAACACTTCAGACAGCTTAGATTTGTTGTGCACCTACTAGAAAGACCCTTTCTGCTATAGTGGGAGGTTAAAATTTCATGTTCTGAAGCTTCCCTGAAAAGTTATGGCACAATGCGTAAAAACGCTTTTCAGCCTGAGATAAGGTGGGTTTCATAACGCCAAACATAAAAGTGTTGATAACTTTGGAAAAACACTTCAGACAGTTTAGATTTGATGTGCAACTACTAGAAAGACCCTTTCTGCTATAGTGGGAGGTTAAAATTTCATGTTCTGAAGCTTCCCTGAAAAGTTATGGCACAATGCACAAAAACGCGTTTTCAGCCTGAGATAAGGTGGGTTTCGGAACGCCAAACATAAAAGTGTTGATAACTTTCGAAAAACACTTCAGACAGCTTAGATTTGATGTGCACCTACTAGAAAGACCCTTTCTGCTATAGTGGGAGGTTAAAATTTCATGTTCTGAAGCTTCCCTGAAAAGTTATGGCACAATGCACAAAAACGCTTTTCAGCCTGAGATAAGGTGGGTTTCGGAACGCCAAACATAAAAGTGTTGATAACTTTGGAAAAACACTTCAGACAGTTTAGATTTGATGTGCAACTACTAGAAAGACCCTTTCTGCTATAGTGGGAGGTTAAAATTTCATGTTCTGAAGCTTCCCTGAAAAGTTATGGCACAATGCACAAAAACGCTTTTCAGCCTGAGATAAGGTGGGTTTCGGAACGCCAAACATAAAAGTGTTAATAACTTTGGAAAAACACTTCAGACAGTTTAGATTTGATGTGCAACTACTAGAAAGACCCTTTCTGCTATAGTGGGAGGTTAAAATTTCATGTTCTGAAGCTTCCCTGAAAAGTTATGGCACAATGCACAAAAACGCTTTTCAGCCTCAGATAAGGTGGGTTTCGGAACGCCAAACATAAAAGTGTTAATAACTTTGGAAAAACACTTCAGACAGTTTAGATTTGATGTGCAACTACTAGAAAGACCCTTTCTGCTATAGTGGGAGGTTAAAATTTCATGTTCTGAAGCTTCCCTGAAAAGTTATGGCACAATGCACAAAAACGCTTTTCAGCCTGAGATAAGGTGGGTTTCGGAACGCCAAACATAAAAGTGTTGATAACTTTCGAAAAACACTTCAGACAGCTTAGATTAGATGTGCACCTACTAGAAAGACCCTTTCTGCTATAGTGGGAGGTTAAAATTTCATGTTCTGAAGCTTCCCTGAAAAGTTATGGCACAATGCGTAAAAACGCTTTTCAGCCTGAGATAAGGTGGGTTTCGGAACGCCAAACATAAAAGTGTTGATAACTTTGGAAAAACACTTCAGACAGTTTAGATTTGATGTGCAACTACCAGAAAGACCCTTTCTGCTATAGTGGGAGGTTAAAATTTCATGTTCTGAAGCTTCCCTGAAAAGTTATGGCACAATGCACAAAAACGCTTTTCAGCCTGAGATAAGGTGGGTTTCGGAACGCCAAACATAAAAGTGTTGATAACTTTCGAAAAACACTTCAGACAGCTTAGATTTGATGTGCACCTACTAGAAAGACCCTTTCTGCTATAGTGGGAGGTTAAAATTTTATGTTCTGAAACTTCCCTGAAAAGTTATGGCACAATGCGTAAAAACGCTTTTCAGCCTGAGATAAGGTGGGTTTCGGAACGCCAAACATAAAAGTGTTGATAACTTTGGAAAAACACTTCAGACAGTTTAGATTTGATGTGCAACTACCAGAAAGACCCTTTCTGCTATAGTGGGAGGTTAAAATTTCATGTTCTGAAGCTTCCCTGAAAAGTTATGGCACAATGCACAAAAACGCTTTTCAGCCTGAGATAAGGTGGGTTTCGAAACGCCAAACATAAAAGTGTTAATAACTTTGGAAAAAAACTTCAGACAGTTTAGATTTGATGTGCAACTACTAGAAAGACCCTTTCTGCTATAGTGGGAGGTTAAAATTTCATGTTCTGAAGCTTCCCTGAAAAGTTATGGCACAATGCACAAAAACGCTTTTCAGCCTGAGATAAGGTGGGTTTCGGAACGCCAAACATAAAAGTGTTAATAACTTTGGAAAAACACTTCAGACAGTTTAGATTTGATGTGCAACTACTAGAAAGACCCTTTCTGCTATAGTGGGAGGTTAAAATTTCATGTTCTGATGCTTCCCTGAAAAGTTATGGCACAATGCACAAAAACGCTTTTCAGCCTGAGATAAGGTGGGTTTCGGAACGCCAAACAAAAAAGTGTTAATAACTTTGGAAAAACACTTCAGACAGTTTAGATTTAATGTGCAACTACTAGAAAGACTCTTTCTGCTATAGTGGGAGGTTAAAATTTCATGTTCTGAAGCTTCCCTGAAAAGTTATGGCACAATGCACAAAAACGCTTTTCAGCCTGAGATAAGGTGGATTTCGGAACGCCAAACATAAAAGTGTTAATAACTTTGGAAAAACACTTCAGACAGTTTAGATTTGATGTGCAACTACTGGAAAGACTCTTTCTGCTATAGTGGGAGGTTAAAATTTCATGTTCTGAAGCTTCCCTGAAAAGTTATGGCACAATGCACAAAAACGCTTTTCAGCCTGAGATAAGGTGCATTTCGGAACGCCAAACATAAAAGTGTTGATAACTTTTGAAAAACACTTCAGACAGCTTAGATTTGATGTGCAACTACTAGAAAGACCCTTTCTGCTATAGTGGGAGGTTAAAATTTCATGTTCTGAAGCTTCCCTGAAAAGTTATGGCACAATGCACAAAAACGCTTTTCAGCCTGAGATAGGGTGGGTTTCGGAACGCCAAACATAAAAGTGTTGATAACTTTCGAAAAACACTTCAGACAGCTTAGATTTGATGTGCACCTACTAGAAAGAACCTTTCTGCTATAGTGGGAGGTTAAAATTTCATGTTCTGAAGCTTCCCTGAAAAGTTATGGCACAATGCGTAAAATCGCTTTTCAGCCTGAGATAAGGTGGGTTTCGGAACGCCAAACATAAAAGTGTTGATAACTTTGGAAAAACACTTCAGACAGTTTAGATTTGATGTGCAACTACTAGAAAGACCCTTTCTGCTATAGTGGGAGGTTAAAATTTCATGTTCTGAAGCTTCCCTGAAAAGTCATGGCACAATGCACAAAAACGCTTTTCAGTCTGAGATAAGGTGGGTTTCGGAACGCCAAACATAAAAGTGTTAATAACTTTGGAAAAACACTTCAGACAGTTTAGATTTGATGTGCAACTACAAGAAAGACCCTTTCTGCTATAGTGGGAGGTTAAAATTTCATGTTCTGAAGCTTCCCTGAAAAGTTATGGCACAATGCACAAAAGCGCTTTTCAGCCTGAGATAAGGAGGGTTTCGGAACGCCAACCATAAAAGTGTTGATAACTTTCGAAAAACACTTCAGACAGCTTAGATTTGATGTGCAACTACTAGAAAGACCCTTTCTGCTATAGTGGGAGGTTAAAATTTCATGTTCTGAAGCTTCCCTGAAAAGTTATGGCACAATGCGTAAAAACGCTTTTCAGCCTGAGATAAGGTGGGTTTCGGAACGCCTAACATAAAAGTGTTGATAACTTTGGAAAAACACTTCAGACAGTTTAGATTTGATGTGCAACTACTAGAAAGACCCTTTCTGCTATAGTGGGAGGTTAAAATTTCATGTTCTGAAGCTTCCCTGAAAAGTTATGGCACAATGCACAAAAAGGCTTTTCAGCCTGAGATAAGGTGGGTTTCGGAACGCCAAACATAAAAGTGTTGATAACTTTCGAAAAACACTTCAGACAGCTTAGATTTGATGTGCACCTACTAGAAAGACCCTTTCTGCTATAGTGGGAGGTTAAAATTTCATGTTCTGAAGCTTCCCTGAAAAGTTATGGCACAATGCTTAAAAACGCTTTTCAGCCTGAGATAAGGTGGGTTTCGGAACGCCAAACATAAAAGTGTTAATAACTTTGGAAAAACACTTCAGACAGTTTAGATTTGATGTGCAACTACTAGAAAGACCCTTTCTGCTATAGTGGGAGGTTAAAATTTCATGTTCTGAAGCTTCCCTGAAAAGTTATGGCACAATGCACAAAAACGCTTTTCAGCCTGAGATAAGGTGGGTTTCGGAACGCCAAACATAAAAGTGTTGATAACTTTCGAAAAACACTTCAGACAGCTTAGATTTGATGTGCACCTACTAGAAAGACCCTTTCTGCTATAGTGGGAGGTTAAAATTTCATGTTCTGAAGCTTCCCTGAAAAGTTATGGCACAATGCGTAAAAACGCTTTTCAGCCTGAGATAAGGTGGGTTTCGGAACGCCAAACATAAAAGTGTTAATAACTTTGGAAAAACACTTCAGACAGTTTAGATTTGATGTGCAACTACTAGAAAGACCCTTTCTGCTATAGTGGGAGGTTAAAATTTCATGTTCTGAAGCTTCCCTGAAAAGTTATGGCACAATGCACAAAAACGCTTTTCAGCCTGAGATAAGGTGGGTTTCGGAACGCCAAACATAAAAGTGTTGATAACTTTCGAAAAACACTTCAGAGAGCTTAGATTTGATGTGCACCTACTAGAAAGACCCTTTCTGCTATAGTGGGAGGTTAAAATTTCATGTTCTGAAGCTTCCCTGAAAAGCTATGGCACAATGCACAAAAACGCTTTTCAGCCTGAGATAAGGTGGGTTTCGGAACGCCAAACATAAAAGTGTTGATAACTTTGGAAAAACACTTCAGACAGTTTAGATTTGATGTGCAACTACTAGAAAGACCCTTTCTGCTATAGTGGGAAGTTAAAATTTCATGTTCTGAAGCTTCCCTGAAAAGTTATGGCACAATGCACAAAAACGCTTTTCAGCCTGAGATAAGGTGGGTTTCGGAACGCCAAACATAAAAGTGTTAATAACTTTGGAAAAACACTTCAGACAGTTTAGATTTGATGTGCAACTACTAGAAAGACCCTTTCTGCTATAGTGGGAGGTTAAAATTTCATGTTCTGAAGCTTCCCTGAAAAGTTATGGCACAATGCACAAAAACGCTTTTCAGCCTGAGATAAGGTGGGTTTCGGAACGCCAAACATAAAAGTGTTAATAACTTTGGAAAAACACTTCAGACAGTTTAGATTTGATGTGCAACTACTAGAAAGACCCTTTCTGCTATAGTGGGAGGTTAAAATTTCATGTTCTGAAGCTTCCCTGAAAAGTTATGGCACAATGCACAAAAACGCTTTTCAGCCTGAGATAAGGTGGGTTTCGGAACGCCAAACATAAAAGTGTTGATAACTTTGGAAAAACACTTCAGACAGTTTAGATTTGATGTGCAACTACTAGAAAGACCCTTTCTGCTATAGTGGGAGGTTAAAATTTCATGTTCTGAAGCTTCCCTGAAAAGTTATGGCACAATTCACAAAAACGCTTTTCAGCCTGAGATAAGGTGGGTTTCGGAACGCCAAACATAAAAGTGTTAATAACTTTGGAACAACACTTCAGACAGTTTAGATTTGATGTGCAACTGCTAGAAAGACCCCTTCTGCTATAGTGGGAGGTTAAAATTTCATGTTCTGAAGCTTCCCTGAAAAGTTATGGCACAATGCGTAAAAACGTTTTTCAGCCTGAGATAAGGTGGGTTTCGGAACGCCAAACATAAAAGTGTTGATGACTTTGGAAAAACACTTCAGACAGTTTAGATTTGATGTGCAACTACTAGAAAGACCCTTTCTGCTATAGTGGGAGGTTAAAATTTCATGTTCTGAAGCTTCCCTGAAAAGTTATGGCACAATGCACAGAAACGCTTTTCAGCCTGAGATAAGGTGGGTTTCGGAACGCCAAACATAAAAGTGTTAATAACTTTGGAAAAACACTTCAGACAGTTTAGATTTGATGTGCAACTACTAGAAAGACCCTTTCTGCTATAGTGGGAGGTTAAAATTTCAAGTTTTGAAGCTTCCCTGAAAAGTTATGGCACAATGCACAAAAACGCTTTTCAGCCTGAGATAAGGTGGGTTTCGGAACGCCAAACATAAAAGTGTTGATAACTTTTGAAAAACACTTCAGACAGTTTAGATTTGATGTGCAACTACTAGAAAGACCCTTTCTGCTATAGTGGGAGGTTAAAATTTCATGTTCTGAAGCTTCCCTGAAAAGTTATGGCACAATGCGTAAAAACGCTTTTCAGCCTGAGATAAGGTGGGTTTCGGAACGCCAAACATAAAAGTGTTGATAACTTTGGAAAAACACTTCAGACAGTTTAGATTTGATATGCAACTACTAGAAAGACCCTTTCTGCTATAGTGGGAGGTTAAAATTTCATGTTCTGAAGCTTCACTGAAAAGTTATGGCACTATGCGTAAAAACGCTTTTCAGCCTGAGATAAGGTGGGTTTCGGAACGCCAAACATAAAAGTGTTGATAACTTTGGAAAAGCACTTCAGACAGTTTAGATTTGATGTGCAACTACTAGAAAGACCCTTTCTGCTATAGTGGGAGGTTAAAATTTCATGTTCTGAAGCTTCCCTGAAAAGTTATGGCACAATTCACAAAAACGCTTTTCAGCCTGAGATAAGGTGGGTTTCGGAACGCCAAACATAAAAGTGTTAATAACTTTGGAACAACACTTCAGACAGTTTAGATTTGATGTGCAACTACTAGAAAGACCCCTTCTGCTATAGTGGGAGGTTAAAATTTCATGTTCTGAAGCTTCCCTGAAAAGTTATGGCACAATGCGTAAAAACGTTTTTCAGCCTGAGATAAGGTGGGTTTCGGAACGCCAAACATAAATGTGTTGATAACTTTGGAAAAGCACTTCAGACAGTTTAGATTTGATGTGCAACTACTAGAAAGACCCTTTCTGCTATAGTGGGAGGTTAAAATTTCATGTTCTGAAGCTTCCCTGAAAAGTTATGGCACAATGCACAAAAACGCTTTTCAGCCTGAGATAAGGTGGGTTTCGGAACGCCAAACATAAAAGTGTTGATAACTTTCGAAAAACACTTCAGAGAGCTTAGATTTGATGTGCACCTACTAGAAAGACCCTTTCTGCTATAGTGGGAGGTTAAAATTTCATGTTCTGAAGCTTCCCTGAAAAGCTATGGCACAATGCACAAAAACGCTTTTCAGCCTGAGATAAGGTGGGTTTCGGAACGCCAAACATAAAAGTGTTGATAACTTTGGAAAAACACTTCAGACAGTTTAGATTTGATGTGCAACTACTAGAAAGACCCTTTCTGCTATAGTGGGAGGTTAAAATTTCATGTTCTGAAGCTTCCCTGAAAAGTTATGGCACAATGCACAAAAACGCTTTTCAGCCTGAGATAAGGTGGGTTTCGGAACGCCAAACATAAAAGTGTTAATAACTTTGGAAAAACACTTCAGACAGTTTAGATTTGATGTGCAACTACTAGAAAGACCCTTTCTGCTATAGTGGGAGGTTAAAATTTCATGTTCTGAAGCTTCCCTGAAAAGTTATGGCACAATGCACAAAAACGCTTTTCAGCCTGAGATAAGGTGGGTTTCGGAACGCCAAACATAAAAGTGTTAATAACTTTGGAAAAACACTTCAGACAGTTTAGATTTGATGTGCAACTACTAGAAAGACCCTTTCTGCTATAGTGGGAGGTTAAAATTTCATGTTCTGAAGCTTCCCTGAAAAGTTATGGCACAATGCACAAAAACGCTTTTCAGCCTGAGATAAGGTGGGTTTCGGAACGCCAAACATAAAAGTGTTGATAACTTTGGAAAAACACTTCAGACAGTTTAGATTTGATGTGCAACTACTAGAAAGACCCTTTCTGCTATAGTGGGAGGTTAAAATTTCATGTTCTGAAGCTTCCCTGAAAAGTTATGGCACAATTCACAAAAACGCTTTTCAGCCTGAGATAAGGTGGGTTTCGGAACGCCAAACATAAAAGTGTTAATAACTTTGGAACAACACTTCAGACAGTTTAGATTTGATGTGCAACTGCTAGAAAGACCCCTTCTGCTATAGTGGGAGGTTAAAATTTCATGTTCTGAAGCTTCCCTGAAAAGTTATGGCACAATGCGTAAAAACGTTTTTCAGCCTGAGATAAGGTGGGTTTCGGAACGCCAAACATAAAAGTGTTGATGACTTTGGAAAAACACTTCAGACAGTTTAGATTTGATGTGCAACTACTAGAAAGACCCTTTCTGCTATAGTGGGAGGTTAAAATTTCATGTTCTGAAGCTTCCCTGAAAAGTTATGGCACAATGCACAGAAACGCTTTTCAGCCTGAGATAAGGTGGGTTTCGGAACGCCAAACATAAAAGTGTTAATAACTTTGGAAAAACACTTCAGACAGTTTAGATTTGATGTGCAACTACTAGAAAGACCCTTTCTGCTATAGTGGGAGGTTAAAATTTCAAGTTTTGAAGCTTCCCTGAAAAGTTATGGCACAATGCACAAAAACGCTTTTCAGCCTGAGATAAGGTGGGTTTCGGAACGCCAAACATAAAAGTGTTGATAACTTTTGAAAAACACTTCAGACAGTTTAGATTTGATGTGCAACTACTAGAAAGACCCTTTCTGCTATAGTGGGAGGTTAAAATTTCATGTTCTGAAGCTTCCCTGAAAAGTTATGGCACAATGCGTAAAAACGCTTTTCAGCCTGAGATAAGGTGGGTTTCGGAACGCCAAACATAAAAGTGTTGATAACTTTGGAAAAACACTTCAGACAGTTTAGATTTGATATGCAACTACTAGAAAGACCCTTTCTGCTATAGTGGGAGGTTAAAATTTCATGTTCTGAAGCTTCACTGAAAAGTTATGGCACTATGCGTAAAAACGCTTTTCAGCCTGAGATAAGGTGGGTTTCGGAACGCCAAACATAAAAGTGTTGATAACTTTGGAAAAGCACTTCAGACAGTTTAGATTTGATGTGCAACTACTAGAAAGACCCTTTCTGCTATAGTGGGAGGTTAAAATTTCATGTTCTGAAGCTTCCCTGAAAAGTTATGGCACAATTCACAAAAACGCTTTTCAGCCTGAGATAAGGTGGGTTTCGGAACGCCAAACATAAAAGTGTTAATAACTTTGGAACAACACTTCAGACAGTTTAGATTTGATGTGCAACTACTAGAAAGACCCCTTCTGCTATAGTGGGAGGTTAAAATTTCATGTTCTGAAGCTTCCCTGAAAAGTTATGGCACAATGCGTAAAAACGTTTTTCAGCCTGAGATAAGGTGGGTTTCGGAACGCCAAACATAAATGTGTTGATAACTTTGGAAAAGCACTTCAGACAGTTTAGATTTGATGTGCAACTACTAGAAAGACCCTTTCTGCTATAGTGGGAGGTTAAAATTTCATGTTCTGAAGCTTCCCTGAAAAGTTATGGCACAATTCACAAAAACGCTTTTCAGCCTGAGATAAGGTGGGTTTCGGAACGCCAAACATAAAAGTGTTAATAACTTTGGAACAACACTTCAGACAGTTTAGATTTGATGTGCAACTACTAGAAACACCCCTTCTGCTATAGTGGGAGGTTAAAATTTCATGTTCTGAAGCTTCCCTGAAAAGTTATGGCACAATGCGTAAAAACGCTTTTCAGCCTGAGATAAGGTGGGTTTCGGAACGCCAAACATAAAAGTGTTGATAACTTTGGAAAAACACTTCAGACAGTTTGGATTTGATGTGCAACTACTAGAAAGACCCTTTCTGCTATAGTGGGAGGTTAAAATTTCATGTTCTGAAGCTTCCCTGAAAAGTTATGGCACAATGCACAAAAATGCTTTTCGGCCTGATATAAGGTGGGTTTCGGAACGCCAAACATAAAAGTGTTAATAACTTTGGAAAAACACTTCAGACAGTTTAGATTCGATGTGCAACTACTAGAAAGACCCCTTCTGCTATAGTGGGAGGTTAAAATTTCATGTTCTGAAGCTTCCCTGAAAAGTTATGGCACAATGCACAAAAACGCTTTTCAGCCTGAGATAAGGTGGGTTTCGGAACGCCAAACATAAAAGTGTTGATAACTTTCGAAAAACACTTCAGACAGCTTAGATTTGTTGTGCAACTACTAGAAAGACCCTTTCTGCTATAGTGGGAGGTTAAAATTTCATGTTCTGAAGCTTCCCTGAAAAGTTATGGCACAATGCGTAAAAACGCTTTTCAGCCTGAGATAAGGTGGGTTTCGGAACGCCATACATAAAAGTGTTGATAACTTTGGAAAAACACTTCAGACAGTTTAGATTTGATGTGCAACTACTAGAAAGACCCTTTCTGCTATAGTGGGAGGTTAAAATTTCATGTTCTGAAGCTTCCCTGAAAAGTTATGGCACAATGCACAAAAACGCTTTTCAGCCTGAGATAAGGTGGGTTTCGGAACGCCAAACATAAAAGTGTTGATAACTTTGGAAAAACACTTCAGACAGTTTAGATTTGATGTGCAACTACTAGAAAGACCCTTTCTGCTATAGTGGGAGGTTAAAATTTCATGTTCTGAAGCTTCCCTGAAAAGTTATGGCACAATGCACAAAAACGCTTTTCAGCCTGAGATAAGGTGGGTTTCGGAACGCCAAACATAAAAGTGTTGATAACTTTTGAAAAACACTTCAGACAGTTTAGATTTGATGTGCAACTACTAGAAAGACCCTTTCTGCTATAGTGGGAGGTTAAAATTTCATGTTCTGAAGCTTCCCTGAAAAGCTATGGCACAATGCACAAAAACGCTTTTCAGCCTGAGATAAGGTGGGTTTCGGAACGCCAAACATAAAAGTGTTGATAACTTTCGAAAAACACTTCAGAGAGCTTAGATTTGATGTGCACCTACTAGAAAGACCCTATCTGCTATAGTGGGAGGTTAAAATTTCATGTTCTGAAGCTTCCCTGAAAAGTTATGGCACAATGCACAAAAACGCTTTTCAGCCTGAGATAAGGTGGGTTTCGGAACGCCAAACATAAAAGTGTTGTTAACTTTGGAAAAACACTTCAGACAGTTTAGATTTGTTGTGCAACTACTAGAAAGATCCTTTCTGCTATAGTGGGAGGTTAAAATTTCATGTTCTGAAGCTTCCCTGAAAAGTTATGGCACAATGCACAAAAACGCTTTTCAGCCTGAGATAAGGTGGGTTTCGGAACGCCAAACATAAAAGTGTTAACTTTGGAAAAACACTTCAGACAGTTTAGATTTGATGTGCAACTACTAGAAAGACCCTTTCTGCTATAGTGGGAGGTTAAAATTTCATGTTCTGAAGCTTCCCTGAAAAGTTATGGCACAATGCACAAAAACGCTTTTCAGCCTGAGATAAGGTGGGTTTCGGAACGCCAAACATAAAAGTGTTAATAACTTTGGAAAAACACTTCAGACAGTTTAGATTTGATGTGCAACTACTAGAAAGACCCTTTCTGCTATAGTGGGAGGTTAAAATTTCATGTTCTGAAGCTTCCCTGAAAAGTTATGGCACAATGCACAAAAACGCTTTTCAGCCTGAGATAAGGTGGGTTTCGGAACGCCAAACATAAAAGTGTTGATAACTTTGGAAAAACACTTCAGACAGTTTAGATTTGATGTGCAACTACTAGAAAGACCCTTTCTGCTATAGTGGGAGGTTAAAATTTCATGTTCTGAAGCTTCACTGAAAAGTTATGGCACTATGCGTAAAAACGCTTTTCAGCCTGAGATAAGGTGGGTTTCGGAACGCCAAACATAAAAGTGTTGATAACTTTGGAAAAGCACTTCAGACAGTTTAGATTTGATGTGCAACTACTAGAAAGACCCTTTCTGCTATAGTGGGAGGTTAAAATTTCATGTTCTGAAGCTTCCCTGAAAAGTTATGGCACAATTCACAAAAACGCTTTTCAGCCTGAGATAAGGTGGGTTTCGGAACGCCAAACATAAAAGTGTTAATAACTTTGGAAAAACACTTCAGACAGTTTAGATTTGATGTGCAACTACTAGAAAGACCCCTTCTGCTATAGTGGGAGGTTAAAATTTCATGTTCTGAAGCTTCCCTGAAAAGTTATGGCACAATGCGTAAAAACGCTTTTCAGCCTGAGATAAGGTGGGTTTCGGAACGCCAAACATAAAAGTGTTGATAACTTTGGAAAAGCACATCAGACAGTTTAGATTTGATGTGCAACTACTAGAAAGACCCTTTCTGCTATAGTGGGAGGTTAAAATTTCATGTTCTGAAGCTTCCCTGAAAAGTTATGGCACAATTCACAAAAACGCTTTTCAGCCTGAGATAAGGTGGGTTTCGGAACCCCAAACATAAAAGTGTTAATAACTTTGGAACAACACTTCAGACAGTTTAGATTTGATGTGCAACTACTAGAAAGACCCCTTCTGCTATAGTGGGAGGTTAAAATTTCATGTTCTGAAGCGTCCCTGAAAAGTTATGGCACAATGCGTAAAAACGCTTTTCAGCCTGAGATAAGGTGGGTTTCGGAACGCCAAACATAAAAGTGTTGATAACTTTGGAAAAACACTTCAGACAGTTTGGATTTGATGTGCAACTACTAGAAAGACCCTTTCTGCTATAGTGGGAGGTTAAAATTTCATGTTCTGAAGCTTCCCTGAAAAGTTATGGCACAATGCACAAAAACGCTTTTCAGCCTGAGATAAGGTGGGTTTCGGAACGCCAAACATAAAAGTGTTAATAACTTTGGAAAAACACTTCAGACAGTTTAGATTTGATGTGCAACTACTAGAAAGACCCTTTCTGCTATACTGGGAGGTTAAAATTTCATGTTCTGAAGCTTCCCTGAAAAGTTATGGCACAATGCACAAAAACGCTTTTCAGCCTGAGATAAGGTGGGTTTCGGAACGCCAAACATAAAAGTGTTGATAACTTTCGAAAAACACTTCAGACAGCTTAGATTTGTTGTGCAACTACTAGAAAGACCCTTTCTGCTATAGTGGGAGGTTAAAATTTCATGTTCTGAAGCTTCCCTGAAAAGTTATGGCACAATGCGTAAAAACGCTTTTCAGCCTGAGATAAGGTTGGTTTCGGAACGCCATACATAAAAGTGTTGATAACTTTGGAAAAACACTTCAGACAGTTTAGATTTGATGTGCAACTACTAGAAAGACCCTTTCTGCTATAGTGGGAGGTTAAAATTTCATGTTCTGAAGCTTCCCTGAAAAGTTATGGCACAATGCACAAAAACGCTTTTCAGCCTGAGATAAGGTGGGTTTCGGAACGCCAAACATAAAAGTGTTGATAACTTTCGAAAAACACTTCAGACAGCTTAGATTTGATGTGCACCTACTAGAAAGACCCTTTCTGCTATAGTGGGAGGTTAAAATTTCATGTTCTGAAGCTTCCCTGAAAAGTTATGGCACAATTCACAAAAACGCTTTTCAGCCTGAGATAAGGTGGGTTTCGGAACGCCAAACATAAAAGTGTTAATAACTTTGGAACAACACTTCAGACAGTTTAGATTTGATGTGCAACTACTAGAAAGACCCCTTCTGCTATAGTGGGAGGTTAAAATTTCATGTTCTGAAGCTTCCCTGAAAAGTTATGGCACAATGCGTAAAAACGCTTTTCAGCCTGAGATAAGGTGGGTTTCGGAACGCCAAACATAAAAGTGTTGATAACTTTGGAAAAACACTTCAGACAGTTTGGATTTGATGTGCAACTACTAGAAAGACCCTTTCTGCTATAGAGGGAGGTTAAAATTTCATGTTCTGAAGCTTCCCTGAAAAGTTATGGCACAATGCACAAAAACGCTTTTCAGCCTGAGATAAGGTGGGTTTCGGAACGCCAAACATAAAAGTGTTAATAACTTTGGAAAAACACTTCAGACAGTTTAGATTTGATGTGCAACTACTAGAAAGACCCTTTCTGCTATACTGGGAGGTTAAAATTTCATGTTCTGAAGCTTCCCTGAAAAGTTATGGCACAATGCACAAAAACGCTTTTCAGCCTGAGATAAGGTGGGTTTCGGAACGCCAAACATAAAAGTGTTGATAACTTTCGAAAAACACTTCAGACAGCTTAGATTTGTTGTGCAACTACTAGAAAGACCCTTTCTGCTATAGTGGGAGGTTAAAATTTCATGTTCTGAAGCTTCCCTGAAAAGTTATGGCACAATGCGTAAAAACGCTTTTCAGCCTGAGATAAGGTTGGTTTCGGAACGCCATACATAAAAGTGTTGATAACTTTGGAAAAACACTTCAGACAGTTTAGATTTGATGTGCAACTACTAGAAAGACCCTTTCTGCTATAGTGGGAGGTTAAAATTTCATGTTCTGAAGCTTCCCTGAAAAGTTATGGCACAATGCACAAAAAGGCTTTTCAGCCTGAGATAAGGTGGGTTTCGGAACGCCAAACATAAAAGTGTTGATAATTTTCGAAAAACACTTCAGACAGCTTAGATTTGATGTGCACCTACTAGAAAGACCCTTTCTGCTATAGTGGGAGGTTAAAATTTCATGTTCTGAAGCTTCCCTGAAAAGTTATGGCACAATGCGTAAAAACGCTTTTCAGCCTGAGATAAGGTGGGTTTCGGAACGCCAAACATAAAAGTGTTAATAACTTTGGAAAAACACTTCAGACAGTTTAGATTTGATGTGCAACTACTAGAAAGACCCTTTCTGCTATAGTGGGAGGTTAAAATTTCAAGTTTTGAAGCTTCCCTGAAAAGTTATGGCACAATGCACAAAAACGCTTTTCAGCCTGAGATAAGGTGGGTTTCGGAACGCCAAACATAGAAGTGTTGATAACTTTCGAAAAACACTTCAGACAGCTTAGATTTGATGTGCACCTACTAGAAAGACCCTTTCTGCTATAGTGGGAGGTTAAAATTTCATGTTCAGAAGCTTCCCTGAAAAGTTATGGCACAATGCACAAAAACGCTTTTCAGCCTGAGATAAGGTGGGTTTCTGAACGCCAAACATAAAAGTGTTGATAACTTTGGAAAAACACTTCAGACAGTTTAGATTTGATGTGCAACTACTAGAAAGACCCTTTCTGCTATAGTGGGAGGTTAAAATTTCATGTTCTGAAGCTTCCCTGAAAAGTTATGGCACAATGCACAAAAACGCTTTTCAGCCTGAGATAAGGTGGGTTTCGGAACGCCAAACATAAAAGTGTTGATAACTTTTGAAAAACACTTCAGACAGTTTAGATTTGATGTGCAACTACTAGAAAGACCCTTTCTGCTATAGTGGGAGGTTAAAATTTCATGTTCTGAAGCTTCCCTGAAAAGTTATGGCACAATGCACAAAAACGCTTTTCAGCCTGAGATAAGGTGGGTTTCGGAACGCCAAACATAAAAGTGTTGATAACTTTCGAAAAACACTTCAGAGAGCTTAGATTTGATGTGCACCTACAAGAAAGACCCTTTCTGCTATAGTGGGAGGTTAAAATTTCATGTTCTGAAGCTTCCCTGAAAAGTTATGGCACAATGCACAAAAACGCTTTTCAGCCTGAGATAAGGTGGGTTTCGGAACGCCAAACATAAGTGTTGATAACTTTGGAAAAACACTTCAGACAGTTTAGATTTGATGTGCAACTACTAGAAAGACCCCTTCTGCTATAGTGGGAGGTTAAAATTTCATGTTCTGAAGCTTCCCTGAAAAGTTATGGCACAATGCGTAAAAACGCTTTTCAGCCTGAGATAAGGTGGGTTTCGGAACGCCAAACATAAAAGTGTTGATAACTTTGGAAAAGCACTTCAGACAGTTTAGATTTGATGTGCAACTACTAGAAAGACCCTTTCTGCTATAGTGGGAGGTTAAAATTTCATGTTCTGAAGCTTCCCTGAAAAGTTATGGCACAATTCACAAAAACGCTTTTCAGCCTGAGATAAGGTGGGTTTCGGAACGCCAAACATAAAAGTGTTAATAACTTTGGAACAACACTTCAGACAGTTTAGATTTGATGTGCAACTACTAGAAAGACCCCTTCTGCTATAGTGGGAGGTTAAAATTTCATGTTCTGAAGCTTCCCTGAAAAGTTATGGCACAATGCGTAAAAACGCTTTTCAGGCTGAGATAAGGTGGGTTTCGGAACGCCAAACATAAAAGTGTTGATAACTTTGGAAAAACACTTCAGACAGTTTGGATTTGATGTGCAACGACTAGAAAGACCCTTTCTGCTATAGTGGGAGGTTAAAATTTCATGTTCTGAAGCGTCCCTGAAAAGTTATGGCACAATGCACAAAAACGCTTTTCAGCCTGAGATAAGGTGGGTTTCGGAACGCCAAACATAAAAGTGTTAATAACTTTGGAAAAACACTTCAGACAGTTTAGATTTGATGTGCAACTACTAGAAAGACCCTTTCTGCTATACTGGGAGGTTAAAATTTCATGTTCTGAAGCTTCCCTGAAAAGTTATGGCACAATGCACAAAAACGCTTTTCAGCCTGAGATAAGGTGGGTTTCGGAACGCCAAACATAAAAGTGTTGATAACTTTCGAAAAACACTTCAGACAGCTTAGATTTGTTGTGCAACTACTAGAAAGACCCTTTCTGCTATAGTGGGAGGTTAAAATTTCATGTTCTGAAGCTTCCCTGAAAAGTTATGGCACAATGCGTAAAAACGCTTTTCAGCCTGAGATAAGGTGGGTTTCGGAACGCCATACATAAAAGTGTTAATAACTTTGGAAAAACACTTCAGACAGTTTAGATTTGATGTGCAACTACTAGACAGACCCTTTCTGCTATAGTGGGAGGTTAAAATTTCATGTTCTGAAGCTTCCCTGAAAAGTTATGGCACAATGCACAAAAACGCTTTTCAGCCTGAGATAAGGTGGGTTTCGGAACGCCAAACATAAAAGTGTTGATAACTTTCGAAAAACACTTCAGACAGCTTAGATTTGATGTGCACCTACTAGAAAGACCCTTTCTGCTATAGTGGGAGGTTAAAATTTCATGTTCTGAAGCTTCCCTGAAAAGTTATGGCACAATGCGTAAAAACGCTTTTCAGCCTGAGATAAGGTGGGTTTCGGAACGCCAAACATAAAAGTGTTAATAACTTTGGAAAAACACTTCAGACAGTTTAGATTTGATGTGCAACTACTAGAAAGACCCTTTCTGCTATAGTGGGAGGTTAAAATTTCAAGTTTTGAAGCTTCCCTGAAAAGTTATGGAACAATGCACAAAAACGCTTTTCAGCCTGAGATAAGGTGGGTTTCGGAACGCCAAACATAAAAGTGTTAATAACTTTGGAAAAACACTTCAGACAGTTTAGATTTGATGTGCAACTACTAGAAAGACCCTTTCTGCTATAGTGGGAGGTTAAAATTTCATGTTCTGAAGCTTCCCTGAAAAGTTATGGCACAATGCACAAAAACGCTTTTCAGCCTGAGATAAGGTGGGTTTCGGAACGCCAAACATAAAAGTGTTGATAACTTTTGAAAAACACTTCAGACAGTTTAGATTTGATGTGCAACTACTAGAAAGACCCTTTCTGCTATAGTGGGAGGTTAAAATTTCATGTTCTGAAGCTTCCCTGAAAAGTTATGGCACAATGCGTAAAAACGCTTTTCAGCCTGAGATAAGGTGGGTTTCGCAACGCCAAACATAAAAGTGTTGATAACTTTGGAAAAACACTTCAGACAGTTTAGATTTGATGTGCAACTACTAGAAAGACCCTTTCTGCTATAGTGGGAGGTTAAAATTTCATGTTCTGAAGCTTCCCTGAAAAGTTATGGCACAATGCACAAAAACGCTTTTCAGCCTGAGATAAGGTGGGTTTCGGAACGCCAAACATAAAAGTGTTGATAACTTTCGAAAAACACTTCAGACAGCATAGATTTGATGTGCACCTACTAGAAAGACCCTTTCTGCTATAGTGGGAGGTTAAAATTTCATGTTCTGAAGCTTCCCTGAAAAGTTATGGCACAATGCGTAAAAACGCTTTTCAGCCTGAGATAAGGTGGGTTTCGGAACGCCAAACATAAAAGTGTTAATAACTTTGGAAAAACACTTCAGACAGTTTAGATTTGATGTGCAACTACTAGAAAGACCCTTTCTGCTATAGTGGGAGGTTAAAATTTCATGTTCTGAAGCTTCCCTGAAAAGTTATGGCACAATGCACAAAAACGCTTTTCAGCCTGAGATAAGGTGGGTTTCGGAACGCCAAACATAAAAGTGTTGATAACTTTTGAAAAACACTTCAGACAGTTTAGATTTGATGTGCAACTACTAGAAAGACCCTTTCTGCTATAGTGGGAGGTTAAAATTTCATGTTCTGAAGCTTCCCTGAAAAGTTATGGCACAATGCGTAAAAACGCTTTTCAGCCTGAGATAAGGGGGGTTTCGGAACGCCAAACATAAAAGTGTTGATAACTTTGGAAAAACACTTCAGACAGTTTAGATTTGATGTGCAACTACTAGAAAGACCCTTTCTGCTATAGTGGGAGGTTAAAATTTCATGTTCTGAAGCTTCCCTGAAAAGTTATGGCACAATGCACAAAAACGCTTTTCAGCCTGAGATAAGGTGGGTTTCGGAACGCCAAACATAAAAGTGTTGATAACTTTCGAAAAACACTTCAGACAGCTTAGATTTGATGTGCACCTACTAGAAAGACCCTTTCTGCTATAGTGGGAGGTTAAAATTTCATGTTCTGAAGCTTCCCTGAAAAGTTATGGCACAATGCGTAAAAACGCTTTTCAGCCTGAGATAAGGTGGGTTTCGGAACGCCAAACATAAAAGTGTTAATAACTTTGGAAAAACACTTCAGACAGTTTAGATTTGATGTGCAACTACTAGAAAGACCCTTTCTGCTATAGTGGGAGGTTAAAATTTCATGTTCTGAAGCTTCCCTGAAAAGTTATGGCACAATGCACAAAAACGCTTTTCAGCCTGAGATAAGGTGGGTTTCGGAACGCCAAACATAAAAGTGTTGATAACTTTTGAAAAACACGTCCGACAGTTTAGATTTGATGTGCAACTACTAGAAAGACCCTTTCTGCTATAGTGGGAGGTTAAAATTTCATGTTCTGAAGCTTCCCTGAAAAGTTATGGCACAATGCACAAAAACGCTTTTCAGCCTGAGATAAGGTGGGTTTCGGAACGCCAAACATAAAAGTGTTGATAACTTTCGAAAAACACTTCAGAGAGCTTAGATTTGATGTGCACCTACTAGAAAGACCCTTTCTGCTATAGTGGGAGGTTAAAATTTCATGTTCTGAAGCTTCCCTGAAAAGTTATGGCACAATGCACAAAAACGCTTTTCAGCCTGAGATAAGGTGGGTTTCGGAACGCCAAACATAAAAGTGTTGATAACTTTTGAAAAACACTTCAGACAGTTTAGATTTGATGTGCAACTACTAGAAAGACCCTTTCTGCTATAGTGGGAGGTTAAAATTTCATGTTCTGAAGCTTCCCTGAAAAGTTATGGCACAATGCACAAAAACGCTTTTCAGCCTGAGATAAGGTGGGTTTCGGAACGCCAAACATAAAAGTGTTGATAACTTTCGAAAAACACTTCAGAGAGCTTAGATTTGATGTGCACCTACAAGAAAGACCCTTTCTGCTATAGTGGGAGGTTAAAATTTCATGTTCTGAAGCTTCCCTGAAAAGTTATGGCACAATGCACAAAAACGCTTTTCAGCCTGAGATAAGGTGGGTTTCGGAACGCCAAACATAAGTGTTGATAACTTTGGAAAAACACTTCAGACAGTTTAGATTTGATGTGCAACTACTAGAAAGACCCCTTCTGCTATAGTGGGAGGTTAAAATTTCATGTTCTGAAGCTTCCCTGAAAAGTTATGGCACAATGCGTAAAAACGCTTTTCAGCCTGAGATAAGGTGGGTTTCGGAACGCCAAACATAAAAGTGTTGATAACTTTGGAAAAGCACTTCAGACAGTTTAGATTTGATGTGCAACTACTAGAAAGACCCTTTCTGCTATAGTGGGAGGTTAAAATTTCATGTTCTGAAGCTTCCCTGAAAAGTTATGGCACAATTCACAAAAACGCTTTTCAGCCTGAGATAAGGTGGGTTTCGGAACGCCAAACATAAAAGTGTTAATAACTTTGGAACAACACTTCAGACAGTTTAGATTTGATGTGCAACTGCTAGAAAGACCCCTTCTGCTATAGTGGGAGGTTAAAATTTCATGTTCTGAAGCTTCCCTGAAAAGTTATGGCACAATGCGTAAAAACGCTTTTCAGGCTGAGATAAGGTGGGTTTCGGAACGCCAAACATAAAAGTGTTGATAACTTTGGAAAAACACTTCAGACAGTTTGGATTTGATGTGCAACGACTAGAAAGACCCTTTCTGCTATAGTGGGAGGTTAAAATTTCATGTTCTGAAGCTTCCCTGAAAAGTTATGGCACAATGCACAAAAACGCTTTTCAGCCTGAGATAAGGTGGGTTTCGGAACGCCAAACATAAAAGTGTTAATAACTTTGGAAAAACACTTCAGACAGTTTAGATTTGATGTGCAACTACTAGAAAGACCCTTTCTGCTATACTGGGAGGTTAAAATTTCATGTTCTGAAGCTTCCCTGAAAAGTTATGGCACAATGCACAAAAACGCTTTTCAGCCTGAGATAAGGTGGGTTTCGGAACGCCAAACATAAAAGTGTTGATAACTTTCGAAAAACACTTCAGACAGCTTAGATTTGTTGTGCAACTACTAGAAAGACCCTTTCTGCTATAGTGGGAGGTTAAAATTTCATGTTCTGAAGCTTCCCTGAAAAGTTATGGCACAATGCGTAAAAACGCTTTTCAGCCTGAGATAAGGTGGGTTTCGGAACGCCATACATAAAAGTGTTAATAACTTTGGAAAAACACTTCAGACAGTTTAGATTTGATGTGCAACTACTAGACAGACCCTTTCTGCTATAGTGGGAGGTTAAAATTTCATGTTCTGAAGCTTCCCTGAAAAGTTATGGCACAATGCACAAAAACGCTTTTCAGCCTGAGATAAGGTGGGTTTCGGAACGCCAAACATAAAAGTGTTGATAACTTTCGAAAAACACTTCAGACAGCTTAGATTTGATGTGCACCTACTAGAAAGACCCTTTCTGCTATAGTGGGAGGTTAAAATTTCATGTTCTGAAGCTTCCCTGAAAAATTATGGCACAATGCGTAAAAACGCTTTTCAGCCTGAGATAAGGTGGGTTTCGGAACGCCAAACATAAAAGTGTTAATAACTTTGGAAAAACACTTCAGACAGTTTAGATTTGATGTGCAACTACTAGAAAGACCCTTTCTGCTATAGTGGGAGGTTAAAATTTCAAGTTTTGAAGCTTCCCTGAAAAGTTATGGAACAATGCACAAAAACGCTTTTCAGCCTGAGATAAGGTGGGTTTCGGAACGCCAAACATAAAAGTGTTAATAACTTTGGAAAAACACTTCAGACAGTTTAGATTTGATGTGCAACTACTAGAAAGACCCTTTCTGCTATAGTGGGAGGTTAAAATTTCATGTTCTGAAGCTTCCCTGAAAAGTTATGGCACAATGCACAAAAACGCTTTTCAGCCTGAGATAAGGTGGGTTTCGGAACGCCAAACATAAAAGTGTTGATAACTTTTGAAAAACACTTCAGACAGTTTAGATTTGATGTGCAACTACTAGAAAGACCCTTTCTGCTATAGTGGGAGGTTAAAATTTCATGTTCTGAAGCTTCCCTGAAAAGTTATGGCACAATGCGTAAAAACGCTTTTCAGCCTGAGATAAGGTGGGTTTCGCAACGCCAAACATAAAAGTGTTGATAACTTTGGAAAAACACTTCAGACAGTTTAGATTTGATGTGCAACTACTAGAAAGACCCTTTCTGCTATAGTGGGAGGTTAAAATTTCATGTTCTGAAGCTTCCCTGAAAAGTTATGGCACAATGCACAAAAACGCTTTTCAGCCTGAGATAAGGTGGGTTTCGGAACGCCAAACATAAAAGTGTTGATAACTTTTGAAAAACACTTCAGACAGTTTAGATTTGATGTGCAACTACTAGAAAGACCCTTTCTGCTATAGTGGGAGGTTAAAATTTCATGTTCTGAAGCTTCCCTGAAAAGTTATGGCACAATGCGTAAAAACGCTTTTCAGCCTGAGATAAGGTGGGTTTCGCAACGCCAAACATAAAAGTGTTGATAACTTTGGAAAAACACTTCAGACAGTTTAGATTTGATGTGCAACTACTAGAAAGACCCTTTCTGCTATAGTGGGAGGTTAAAATTTCATGTTCTGAAGCTTCCCTGAAAAGTTATGGCACAATGCACAAAAACGCTTTTCAGCCTGAGATAAGGTGGGTTTCGGAACGCCAAACATAAAAGTGTTGATAACTTTCGAAAAACACTTCAGACAGCATAGATTTGATGTGCACCTACTAGAAAGACCCTTTCTGCTATAGTGGGAGGTTAAAATTTCATGTTCTGAAGCTTCCCTGAAAAGTTATGGCACAATGCGTAAAAACGCTTTTCAGCCTGAGATAAGGTGGGTTTCGGAACGCCAAACATAAAAGTGTTAATAACTTTGGAAAAACACTTCAGACAGTTTAGATTTGATGTGCAACTACTAGAAAGACCCTTTCTGCTATAGTGGGAGGTTAAAATTTCATGTTCTGAAGCTTCCCTGAAAAGTTATGGCACAATGCACAAAAACGCTTTTCAGCCTGAGATAAGGTGGGTTTCGGAACGCCAAACATAAAAGTGTTGATAACTTTTGAAAAACACTTCAGACAGTTTAGATTTGATGTGCAACTACTAGAAAGACCCTTTCTGCTATAGTGGGAGGTTAAAATTTCATGTTCTGAAGCTTCCCTGAAAAGTTATGGCACAATGCGTAAAAACGCTTTTCAGCCTGAGATAAGGGGGGTTTCGGAACGCCAAACATAAAAGTGTTGATAACTTTGGAAAAACACTTCAGACAGTTTAGATTTGATGTGCAACTACTAGAAAGACCCTTTCTGCTATAGTGGGAGGTTAAAATTTCATGTTCTGAAGCTTCCCTGAAAAGTTATGGCACAATGCACAAAAACGCTTTTCAGCCTGAGATAAGGTGGGTTTCGGAACGCCAAACATAAAAGTGTTGATAACTTTCGAAAAACACTTCAGACAGCTTAGATTTGATGTGCACCTACTAGAAAGACCCTTTCTGCTATAGTGGGAGGTTAAAATTTCATGTTCTGAAGCTTCCCTGAAAAGTTATGGCACAATGCGTAAAAACGCTTTTCAGCCTGAGATAAGGTGGGTTTCGGAACGCCAAACATAAAAGTGTTAATAACTTTGGAAAAACACTTCAGACAGTTTAGATTTGATGTGCAACTACTAGAAAGACCCTTTCTGCTATAGTGGGAGGTTAAAATTTCATGTTCTGAAGCTTCCCTGAAAAGTTATGGCACAATGCACAAAAACGCTTTTCAGCCTGAGATAAGGTGGGTTTCGGAACGCCAAACATAAAAGTGTTGATAACTTTTGAAAAACACGTCCGACAGTTTAGATTTGATGTGCAACTACTAGAAAGACCCTTTCTGCTATAGTGGGAGGTTAAAATTTCATGTTCTGAAGCTTCCCTGAAAAGTTATGGCACAATGCACAAAAACGCTTTTCAGCCTGAGATAAGGTGGGTTTCGGAACGCCAAACATAAAAGTGTTGATAACTTTCGAAAAACACTTCAGAGAGCTTAGATTTGATGTGCACCTACTAGAAAGACCCTTTCTGCTATAGTGGGAGGTTAAAATTTCATGTTCTGAAGCTTCCCTGAAAAGTTATGGCACAATGCACAAAAACGCTTTTCAGCCTGAGATAAGGTGGGTTTCGGAACGCCAAACATAAAAGTGTTGATAACTTTGGAAAAACACTTCAGACAGTTTAGATTTGATGTGCAACTACTAGAAAGACCCTTTCTGCTATAGTGGGAGGTTAAAATTTCATGTTCTGAAGCGTCCCTGAAAAGTTATGGCACAATGCACAAAAACGCTTTTCAGCCTGAGATAAGGTGGGTTTCGGAACGCCAAACATAAAAGTGTTAATAACTTTGGAAAAACACTTCAGACAGTTTAGATTTGATGTGCAACTACTAGAAAGACACTTTCTGCTATAGTGGGAGGTTAAAATTTCATGTTCTGAAGCTTCCCTGAAAAGTTATGGCACAATGCACAAAAACGCTTTTCAGCCTGAGATAAGGTGGGTTTCGGAACGCCAAACATAAAAGTGTTAATAACTTTGGAAAAACACTTCAGACAGTTTAGATTTGATGTGCAACTACTAGAAAGACCCTTTCTGCTATAGTGGGAGGTTAAAATTTCATGTTCTGAAGCTTCCCTGAAAAGTTATGGCACAATGCGTAAAAACGCTTTTCAGCCTGAGATAAGGTGGGTTTCGGAACGCCAAACATAAAAGTGTTGATAACTTTGGAAAAGCACTTCAGACAGTTTAGATTTGATGTGCAACTACAAGAAAGACCCTTTCTGCTATAGTGGGAGGTTAAAATTTCATGTTCTGAAGCTTCCCTGAAAAGTTATGGCACAATTCACAAAAACGCTTTTCAGCCTGAGATAAGGTGGGTTTCGGAACGCCAAACATAAAAGTGTTAATAACTTTGGAACAACACTTCAGACAGTTTAGATTTGATGTGCAACTACTAGAAAGACCCCTTCAGCTATAGTGGGAGGTTAACATTTCATGTTCTGAAGCTTCCCTGAAAAGTTATGGCACAATGCGTAAAAACGCTTTTCAGCCTGAGATAAGGTGGGTTTCGGAACGCCAAACATAAAAGTGTTGATAACTTTGGAAAAACACTTCAGACAGTTTAGATTTGATGTGCAACTACTAGAAAGACCCTTTCTGCTATAGTGGGAGGTTAAAATTTCATGTTCTGAAGCTTCCCTGAAAAGTTATGGCACAATGCACAAAAACGCTTTTCAGCCTGAGATAAGGTGGGTTTCGGAACGCCAAACATAAAAGTGTTAATAACTTTGGAAAAACACTTCAGACAGTTTAGATTTGATGTGCAACTACTAGAAAGACCCTTTCTGCTATAGTGGGAGGTTAAAATTTCATGTTCTGAAGCTTCCCTGAAAAGTTATGGCACAATGCACAAAAACGCTTTTCAGCCTGAGATAAGGTGGGTTTCGGAACGCCAAACATAAAAGTGTTGATAACTTTCGAAAAACACTTCAGACAGCTTAGATTTGATGTGCAACTACTAGAAAGACCCTTTCTGCTATAGTGGGATGCTAAAATTTCATGTTCTGAAGCTTCCCTGAAAAGTTATGGCACAATGCGTAAAAACGCTTTTCAGCCTGAGATAAGGTGGGTTTCGGAACGGCATACATAAAAGTGTTGATAACTTTGGAAAAACACTTCAGACAGTTTAGATTTGATGTGCAACTACTAGAAAGACCCTTTCTGCTATAGTGGGAGGTTAAAATTTCATGTTCTGAAGCGTCCCTGAAAAGTTATGGCACAATGCACAAAAACGCTTTTCAGCCTGAGATAAGGTGGGTTTCGGAACGCCAAACATAAAAGTGTTAATAACTTTGGAAAAACACTTCAGACAGTTTAGATTTGATGTGCAACTACTAGAAAGACCCTTTCTGCTATAGTGGGAGGTTAAAATTTCATGTTCTGAAGCTTCCCTGAAAAGTTATGGCACAATGCACAAAAACGCTTTTCAGCCTGAGATAAGGTGGGTTTCGGAACGCCAAACATAAAAGTGTTAATAACTTTGGAAAAACACTTCAGACAGTTTAGATTTGATGTGCAACTACTAGAAAGACCCTTTCTGCTATAGTGGGAGGTTAAAATTTCATGTTCTGAAGCTTCCCTGAAAAGTTATGGCACAATGCGTAAAAACGCTTTTCAGCCTGAGATATGGTGGGTTTCGGAACGCCAAACATAAAAGTGTTGATAACTTTGGAAAAGCACTTCAGACAGTTTAGATTTGATGTGCAACTACTAGAAAAACCCTTTCTGCTATAGTGGGAGGTTAAAATTTCATGTTCTGAAGCTTCCCTGAAAAGTTATGGCACAATTCACAAAAACGCTTTTCAGCCTGAGATAAGGTGGGTTTCGGAACGCCAAACATAAAAGTGTTAATAACTTTGGAACAACACTTCAGACAGTTTAGATTTGATGTGCAACTACTAGAAAGACCCCTTCAGCTATAGTGGGAGGTTAAAATTTCATGTTCTGAAGCTTCCCTGAAAAGTTATGGCACAATGCGTAAAAACGCTTTTCAGCCTGAGATAAGGTGGGTTTCGGAACGCCAAACATAAAAGTGTTGATAACTTTGGAAAAACACTTCAGACAGTTTAGATTTGATGTGCAACTACTAGAAAGACCCTTTCTGCTATAGTGGGAGGTTAAAATTTCATGTTCTGAAGCTTCCCTGAAAAGTTATGGCACAATGCACAAAAACGCTTTTCAGCCTGAGATAAGGTGGGTTTCGGAACGCCAAACATAAAAGTGTTAATAACTTTGGAAAAACACTTCAGACAGTTTAGATTTGATGTGCAACTACTAGAAAGACCCTTTCTGCTATAGTGGGAGGTTAAAATTTCATGTTCTGAAGCTTCCCTGAAAAGTTATGGCACAATGCACAAAAACGCTTTTCAGCCTGAGATAAGGTGGGTTTCGGAACGCCAAACATAAAAGTGTTGATAACTTTCGAAAAACACTTCAGACAGCTTAGATTTGATGTGCAACTACTAGAAAGACCCTTTCTGCTATAGTGGGATGCTAAAATTTCATGTTCTGAAGCTTCCCTGAAAAGTTATGGCACAATGCGTAAAAACGCTTTTCAGCCTGAGATAAGGTGGGTTTCGGAACGGCATACATAAAAGTGTTGATAACTTTGGAAAAACACTTCAGACAGTTTAGATTTGATGTGCAACTACTAGAAAGACCCTTTCTGCTATAGTGGGAGGTTAAAATTTCATGTTCTGAAGCTTCCCTGAAAAGTTATGGCACAATGCACAAAAACGCTTTTCAGCCTGAGATAAGGTGGGTTTCGGAACGCCAAACATAAAAGTGTTGATAACTTTCGAAAAACACTTCAGACAGCTTAGATTTGATGTGCAACTACTAGAAAGACCCTTTCTGCTATAGTGGGAGGTTAAAATTTCATGTTCTGAAGCTTCCCTGAAAAGTTATGGCACAATGCGTAAAAACGCTTTTCAGCCTGAGATAAGGTGGGTTTCGGAACGCCAAACATAAAAGTGTTGATAACTTTGGAAAAACACTTCAGACAGTTTAGATTTGATGTGCAACTACTAGAAAGACCCTTTCTGCCATAGTGGGAGGTTAAAATTTCATGTTCTGAAGCTTCCCTGAAAAGTTATGGCACAATGCACAAAAACGCTTTTCAGCCTGAGATAAGGTGGGTTTCGGAACGCCAAACATAAAAGTGTTGATAACTTTCGAAAAACACTTCAGACAGCTTAGATTTGATGTGCACCTACTAGAAAGACCCTTTCTGCTATAGTGGGAGGTTAAAATTTCATGTTCTGAAGCTTCCCTGAAAAGTTATGGCACAATGCGTAAAAACGCTTTTCAGCCTGAGATAAGGTGGGTTTCGAAACGCCAAACATAAAAGTGTTAATAACTTTGGAAAAACACTTCAGACAGTTTAGATTTGATGTGCAACTACTAGAAAGACCCTTTCTGCTATAGTGGGAGGTTAAAATTTCATGTTCTGAAGCTTCCCTGAAAAGTTATGGCACAATGCACAAAAACGCTTTTCAGCCTGAGATAAGGTGGGTTTCGGAACGCCAAACATAAAAGTGTTGATAACTTTTGAAAAACACTTCAGACAGTTTAGATTTGATGTGCAACTACTTGAAAGACCCTTTCTGCTATAGTGGGAGGTTAAAATTTCATGTTCTGAAGCTTCCCTGAAAAGTTATGGCACAATGCACAAAAACGCTTTTCAGCCTGAGATAAGGTGGGTTTCGGAACGCCAAACATAAAAGTGTTGATAACTTTCGAAAAACACTTCAGACAGTTTAGATTTGATGTGCAACTACTAGAAAGACCCTTTCTGCTATAGTGGGAGGTTAAAATTTCATGTTCTGAAGCGTCCCTGAAAAGTTATGGCACAATGCACAAAAACGCTTTTCAGCCTGAGATAAGGTGGGTTTCGAAACGCCAAACATAAAAGTGTTAATAACTTTGGAAAAACACTTCAGACAGTTTAGATTTGATGTGCAACTACTAGAAAGACCCTTTCTGCTATAGTGGGAGGTTAAAATTTCATGTTCTGAAGCTTCCCTGAAAAGTTATGGCACAATGCACAAAAACGCTTTTCAGCCTGAGATAAGGTGGGTTTCGGAACGCCAAACATAAAAGTGTTGATAACTTTTGAAAAACACTTCAGACAGTTTAGATTTGATGTGCAACTACTTGAAAGACCCTTTCTGCTATAGTGGGAGGTTAAAATTTCATGTTCTGAAGCTTCCCTGAAAAGTTATGGCACAATGCACAAAAACGCTTTTCAGCCTGAGATAAGGTGGGTTTCGGAACGCCAAACATAAAAGTGTTGATAACTTTCGAAAAACACTTCAGACAGTTTAGATTTGATGTGCAATTACTAGAAAGACCCTTTCTGCTATAGTGGGAGGTTAAAATTTCATGTTCTGAAGCGTCCCGGAAAAGTTATGGCACAATGCACAAAAACGCTTTTCAGCCTGAGATAAGGTGGGTTTCGGAACGCCAAACATAAAAGTGTTAATAACTTTGGAAAAACACTTCAGACAGTTTAGATTTGATGTGCAACTACTAGAAAGACCCTTTCTGCTATAGTGGGAGGTTAAAATTTCATGTTCTGAAGCTTCCCTGAAAAGTTATGGCACAATGCACAAAAACGCTTTTCAGCCTGAGATAAGGTGGGTTTAGGAACGCCAAACATAAAAGTGTTAATAACTTTGGAAAAACACTTCAGACAGTTTAGATTTGATGTGCAACTACTAGAAAGACCCTTTCTGCTATAGTGGGAGGTTAAAATTTCATGTTCTGAAGCTTCCCTGAAAAGTTATGGCACAATGCACAAAAACGCTTTTCAGCCTGAGATAAGGTGGGTTTCGGAACGCCAAACATAAAAGTGTTGATAACTTTTGAAAAACACTTCAGACAGTTTAGATTTGATGTGCAACTACTAGAAAGACCCTTTCTGCTATAGTGGGAGGTTAAAATTTCATGTTCTGAAGCTTCCCTGAAAAGTTATGGCACAATGCGTAAAGACGCTTTTCAGCCTGAGATAAGGGGGGTTTCGGAACGCCAAACATAAAAGTGTTGATAACTTTGGAAAAACACTTCAGACAGTTTAGATTTGATGTGCAACTACTAGAAAGACCCTTTCTGCTATAGTGGGAGGTTAAAATTTCATGTTCTGAAGCTTCCCTGAAAAGTTATGGCACAATGCACAAAAACGCTTTTCAGCCTGAGATAAGGTGGGTTTCGGAACGCCAAACATAAAAGTGTTGATAACTTTCGAAAAACACTTCAGACAGCTTAGATTTGATGTGCACCTACTAGAAAGACCCTTTCTGCTATAGTGGGAGGTTAAAATTTCATGTTCTGAAGCTTCCCTGAAAAGTTATGGCACAATGCGTAAAAACGCTTTTCAGCCTGAGATAAGGTGGGTTTCGGAACGCCAAACATAAAAGTGTTAATAACTTTGGAAAAACACTTCAGACAGTTTAGATTTGATGTGCAACTACTAGAAAGACCCTTTCTGCTATAGTGGGAGGTTAAAATTTCATGTTCTGAAGCTTCCCTGAAAAGTTATGGCACAATGCACAAAAACGCTTTTCAGCCTGAGATAAGGTGGGTTTCGGAACGCCAAACAAAAAAGTGTTGATAACTTTTGAAAAACACGTCCGACAGTTTAGATTTGATGTGCAACTACTAGAAAGACCCTTTCTGCTATAGTGGGAGGTTAAAATTTCATGTTCTGAAGCTTCCCTGAAAAGTTATGGCACAATGCACAAAAACGCTTTTCAGCCTGAGATAAGGTGGGTTTCGGAACGCCAAACATAAAAGTGTTGATAACTTTCGAAAAACACTTCAGAGAGCTTAGATTTGATGTGCACCTACTAGAAAGACCCTTTCTGCTATAGTGGGATGCTAAAATTTCATGTTCTGAAGCTTCCCTGAAAAGTTATGGCACAATGCGTAAAAACGCTTTTCAGCCTGAGATAAGGTGGGTTTCGGAACGGCATACATAAAAGTGTTGATAACTTTGGAAAAACACTTCAGACAGTTTAGATTTGATGTGCAACTACTAGAAAGACCCTTTCTGCTATAGTGGGAGGTTAAAATTTCATGTTCTGAAGCTTCCCTGAAAAGTTATGGCACAATGCACAAAAACGCTTTTCAGCCTGAGATAAGGTGGGTTTCGGAACGCCAAACAAAAAAGTGTTGATAACTTTTGAAAAACACGTCCGACAGTTTAGATTTGATGTGCAACTACTAGAAAGACCCTTTCTGCTATAGTGGGAGGTTAAAATTTCATGTTCTGAAGCTTCCCTGAAAAGTTATGGCACAATGCACAAAAACGCTTTTCAGCCTGAGATAAGGTGGGTTTCGGAACGCCAAACATAAAAGTGTTGATAACTTTCGAAAAACACTTCAGAGAGCTTAGATTTGATGTGCACCTACTAGAAAGACCCTTTCTGCTATAGTGGGAGGTTAAAATTTCATGTTCTGAAGCTTCCCTGAAAAGTTATGGCACAATGCACAAAAACGCTTTTCAGCCTGAGATAAGGTGGGTTTCGGAACGCCAAACATAAAAGTGTTGATAACTTTGGAAAAACACTTCAGACAGTTTAGATTTGATGTGCAACTACTAGAAAGACCCTTTCTGCTATAGTGGGAGGTTAAAATTTCATGTTCTGAAGCGTCCCTGAAAAGTTATGGCACAATGCACAAAAACGCTTTTCAGCCTGAGATAAGGTGGGTTTCGGAACGCCAAACATAAAAGTGTTAATAACTTTGGAAAAACACTTCAGACAGTTTAGATTTGATGTGCAACTACTAGAAAGACCCTTTCTGCTATAGTGGGAGGTTAAAATTTCATGTTCTGAAGCTTCCCTGAAAAGTTATGGCACAATGCACAAAAACGCTTTTCAGCCTGAGATAAGGTGGGTTTCGGAACGCCAAACATAAAAGTGTTAATAACTTTGGAAAAACACTTCAGACAGTTTAGATTTGATGTGCAACTACTAGAAAGACCCTTTCTGCTATAGTGGGAGGTTAAAATTTCATGTTCTGAAGCGTCCCTGAAAAGTTATGGCACAATGCACAAAAACGCTTTTCAGCCTGAGATAAGGTGGGTTTCGGAACGCCAAACATAAAAGTGTTAATAACTTTGGAAAAACACTTCAGACAGTTTAGATTTGATGTGCAACTACTAGAAAGACCCTTTCTGCTATAGTGGGAGGTTAAAATTTCATGTTCTGAAGCTTCCCTGAAAAGTTATGGCACAATGCACAAAAACGCTTTTCAGCCTGAGATAAGGTGGGTTTCGGAACGCCAAACATAAAAGTGTTAATAACTTTGGAAAAACACTTCAGACAGTTTAGATTTGATGTGCAACTACTAGAAAGACCCTTTCTGCTATAGTGGGAGGTAAAATTTTCATGTTCTGAAGCTTCCCTGAAAAGTTATGGCACAATGCACAAAAACGCTTTTCAGCCTGAGATAAGGTGGGTTTCGGAACGCCAAACATAAAAGTGTTGATAACTTTCGAAAAACACTTCAGACAGCTTAGATTTGTTGTGCAACTACTAGAAAGACCCTTTCTGCCATAGTGGGAGGTTAAAATTTCATGTTCTGAAGCTTCCCTGAAAAGTTATGGCACAATGCGTAAAAACGCTTTTCAGCCTGAGATAAGGTGGGTTTCGGAACGCCATACATAAAAGTGTTGATAACTTTGGAAAAACACTTCAGACAGTTTAGATTTGATGTGCAACTACTAGAAAGACCCTTTCTGCTATAGTGGGAGGTTAAAATTGCATGTTCTGAAGCTTCCCTGAAAAGTTATGGCACAATGCACAAAAACGCTTTTCAGCCTGAGATAAGGTGGGTTTCGGAACGCCAAACATAAAAGTGTTGATAACTTTGGAAAAACACTTCAGACAGTTTAGATTTGATGTGCAACTACTAGAAAGACCCTTTCTGCTATAGTGGGAGGTTAAAATTTCATGTTCTGAAGCTTCCCTGAAAAGTTATGGCACAATGCACAAAAACGCTTTTCAGCCTGAGATAAGGTGGGTTTCGGAACGCCAAACATAAAAGTGTTGATAACTTTCGAAAAACACTTCAGACAGCTTAGATTTGTTGTGCAACTACTAGAAAGACCCTTTCTGCTATAGTGGGAGGTTAAAATTTCATGTTCTGAAGCTTCCCTGAAAAGTTATGGCACAATGCGTAAAAACGCTTTTCAGCCTGAGATAAGGTGGGTTTCGGAACGCCAAACATAAAAGTGTTAATAACTTTGGAAAAACACTTCAGACAGTTTAGATTTGATGTGCAACTACTAGAAAGACCCTTTCTGCTATAGTGGGAGGTTAAAATTTCATGTTCTGAAGCTTCCCTGAAAAGTTATGGCACAATGCACAAAAACGCTTTTCAGCCTGAGATAAGGTGGGTTTCGGAACGCCAAACATAAAAGTGTTAATAACTTTGGAAAAACACTTCAGACAGTTTAGATTTGATGTGCAACTACTAGAAAGACCCTTTCTGCTATAGTGGGAGGTTAAAATTTCATGTTCTGAAGCTTCCCTGAAAAGTTATGGCACAATGCGTAAAAACGCTTTTCAGCCTGAGATATGGTGGGTTTCGGAACGCCAAACATAAAAGTGTTGATAACTTTGGAAAAGCACTTCAGACAGTTTAGATTTGATGTGCAACTACTAGAAAAACCCTTTCTGCTATAGTGGGAGGTTAAAATTTCATGTTCTGAAGCTTCCCTGAAAAGTTATGGCACAATTCACAAAAACGCTTTTCAGCCTGAGATAAGGTGGGTTTCGGAACGCCAAACATAAAAGTGTTAATAACTTTGGAACAACACTTCAGACAGTTTAGATTTGATGTGCAACTACTAGAAAGACCCCTTCAGCTATAGTGGGAGGTTAAAATTTCATGTTCTGAAGCTTCCCTGAAAAGTTATGGCACAATGCGTAAAAACGCTTTTCAGCCTGAGATAAGGTGGGTTTCGGAACGCCAAACATAAAAGTGTTGATAACTTTGGAAAAACACTTCAGACAGTTTAGATTTGATGTGCAACTACTAGAAAGACCCTTTCTGCTATAGTGGGAGGTTAAAATTTCATGTTCTGAAGCTTCCCTGAAAAGTTATGGCACAATGCACAAAAACGCTTTTCAGCCTGAGATAAGGTGGGTTTCGGAACGCCAAACATAAAAGTGTTAATAACTTTGGAAAAACACTTCAGACAGTTTAGATTTGATGTGCAACTACTAGAAAGACCCTTTCTGCTATAGTGGGAGGTTAAAATTTCATGTTCTGAAGCTTCCCTGAAAAGTTATGGCACAATGCACAAAAACGCTTTTCAGCCTGAGATAAGGTGGGTTTCGGAACGCCAAACATAAAAGTGTTGATAACTTTCGAAAAACACTTCAGACAGCTTAGATTTGATGTGCAACTACTAGAAAGACCCTTTCTGCTATAGTGGGATGCTAAAATTTCATGTTCTGAAGCTTCCCTGAAAAGTTATGGCACAATGCGTAAAAACGCTTTTCAGCCTGAGATAAGGTGGGTTTCGGAACGGCATACATAAAAGTGTTGATAACTTTGGAAAAACACTTCAGACAGTTTAGATTTGATGTGCAACTACTAGAAAGACCCTTTCTGCTATAGTGGGAGGTTAAAATTTCATGTTCTGAAGCTTCCCTGAAAAGTTATGGCACAATGCACAAAAACGCTTTTCAGCCTGAGATAAGGTGGGTTTCGGAACGCCAAACATAAAAGTGTTGATAACTTTCGAAAAACACTTCAGACAGCTTAGATTTGATGTGCAACTACTAGAAAGACCCTTTCTGCTATAGTGGGAGGTTAAAATTTCATGTTCTGAAGCTTCCCTGAAAAGTTATGGCACAATGCGTAAAAACGCTTTTCAGCCTGAGATAAGGTGGGTTTCGGAACGCCAAACATAAAAGTGTTGATAACTTTGGAAAAACACTTCAGACAGTTTAGATTTGATGTGCAACTACTAGAAAGACCCTTTCTGCCATAGTGGGAGGTTAAAATTTCATGTTCTGAAGCTTCCCTGAAAAGTTATGGCACAATGCACAAAAACGCTTTTCAGCCTGAGATAAGGTGGGTTTCGGAACGCCAAACATAAAAGTGTTGATAACTTTCGAAAAACACTTCAGACAGCTTAGATTTGATGTGCACCTACTAGAAAGACCCTTTCTGCTATAGTGGGAGGTTAAAATTTCATGTTCTGAAGCTTCCCTGAAAAGTTATGGCACAATGCGTAAAAACGCTTTTCAGCCTGAGATAAGGTGGGTTTCGAAACGCCAAACATAAAAGTGTTAATAACTTTGGAAAAACACTTCAGACAGTTTAGATTTGATGTGCAACTACTAGAAAGACCCTTTCTGCTATAGTGGGAGGTTAAAATTTCATGTTCTGAAGCTTCCCTGAAAAGTTATGGCACAATGCACAAAAACGCTTTTCAGCCTGAGATAAGGTGGGTTTCGGAACGCCAAACATAAAAGTGTTGATAACTTTTGAAAAACACTTCAGACAGTTTAGATTTGATGTGCAACTACTTGAAAGACCCTTTCTGCTATAGTGGGAGGTTAAAATTTCATGTTCTGAAGCTTCCCTGAAAAGTTATGGCACAATGCACAAAAACGCTTTTCAGCCTGAGATAAGGTGGGTTTCGGAACGCCAAACATAAAAGTGTTGATAACTTTCGAAAAACACTTCAGACAGTTTAGATTTGATGTGCAACTACTAGAAAGACCCTTTCTGCTATAGTGGGAGGTTAAAATTTCATGTTCTGAAGCGTCCCTGAAAAGTTATGGCACAATGCACAAAAACGCTTTTCAGCCTGAGATAAGGTGGGTTTCGAAACGCCAAACATAAAAGTGTTAATAACTTTGGAAAAACACTTCAGACAGTTTAGATTTGATGTGCAACTACTAGAAAGACCCTTTCTGCTATAGTGGGAGGTTAAAATTTCATGTTCTGAAGCTTCCCTGAAAAGTTATGGCACAATGCACAAAAACGCTTTTCAGCCTGAGATAAGGTGGGTTTCGGAACGCCAAACATAAAAGTGTTGATAACTTTTGAAAAACACTTCAGACAGTTTAGATTTGATGTGCAACTACTTGAAAGACCCTTTCTGCTATAGTGGGAGGTTAAAATTTCATGTTCTGAAGCTTCCCTGAAAAGTTATGGCACAATGCACAAAAACGCTTTTCAGCCTGAGATAAGGTGGGTTTCGGAACGCCAAACATAAAAGTGTTGATAACTTTCGAAAAACACTTCAGACAGTTTAGATTTGATGTGCAATTACTAGAAAGACCCTTTCTGCTATAGTGGGAGGTTAAAATTTCATGTTCTGAAGCGTCCCGGAAAAGTTATGGCACAATGCACAAAAACGCTTTTCAGCCTGAGATAAGGTGGGTTTCGGAACGCCAAACATAAAAGTGTTAATAACTTTGGAAAAACACTTCAGACAGTTTAGATTTGATGTGCAACTACTAGAAAGACCCTTTCTGCTATAGTGGGAGGTTAAAATTTCATGTTCTGAAGCTTCCCTGAAAAGTTATGGCACAATGCACAAAAACGCTTTTCAGCCTGAGATAAGGTGGGTTTAGGAACGCCAAACATAAAAGTGTTAATAACTTTGGAAAAACACTTCAGACAGTTTAGATTTGATGTGCAACTACTAGAAAGACCCTTTCTGCTATAGTGGGAGGTTAAAATTTCATGTTCTGAAGCTTCCCTGAAAAGTTATGGCACAATGCACAAAAACGCTTTTCAGCCTGAGATAAGGTGGGTTTCGGAACGCCAAACATAAAAGTGTTGATAACTTTTGAAAAACACTTCAGACAGTTTAGATTTGATGTGCAACTACTAGAAAGACCCTTTCTGCTATAGTGGGAGGTTAAAATTTCATGTTCTGAAGCTTCCCTGAAAAGTTATGGCACAATGCGTAAAGACGCTTTTCAGCCTGAGATAAGGGGGGTTTCGGAACGCCAAACATAAAAGTGTTGATAACTTTGGAAAAACACTTCAGACAGTTTAGATTTGATGTGCAACTACTAGAAAGACCCTTTCTGCTATAGTGGGAGGTTAAAATTTCATGTTCTGAAGCTTCCCTGAAAAGTTATGGCACAATGCACAAAAACGCTTTTCAGCCTGAGATAAGGTGGGTTTCGGAACGCCAAACATAAAAGTGTTGATAACTTTCGAAAAACACTTCAGACAGCTTAGATTTGATGTGCACCTACTAGAAAGACCCTTTCTGCTATAGTGGGAGGTTAAAATTTCATGTTCTGAAGCTTCCCTGAAAAGTTATGGCACAATGCGTAAAAACGCTTTTCAGCCTGAGATAAGGTGGGTTTCGGAACGCCAAACATAAAAGTGTTAATAACTTTGGAAAAACACTTCAGACAGTTTAGATTTGATGTGCAACTACTAGAAAGACCCTTTCTGCTATAGTGGGAGGTTAAAATTTCATGTTCTGAAGCTTCCCTGAAAAGTTATGGCACAATGCACAAAAACGCTTTTCAGCCTGAGATAAGGTGGGTTTCGGAACGCCAAACAAAAAAGTGTTGATAACTTTTGAAAAACACGTCCGACAGTTTAGATTTGATGTGCAACTACTAGAAAGACCCTTTCTGCTATAGTGGGAGGTTAAAATTTCATGTTCTGAAGCTTCCCTGAAAAGTTATGGCACAATGCACAAAAACGCTTTTCAGCCTGAGATAAGGTGGGTTTCGGAACGCCAAACATAAAAGTGTTGATAACTTTCGAAAAACACTTCAGAGAGCTTAGATTTGATGTGCACCTACTAGAAAGACCCTTTCTGCTATAGTGGGATGCTAAAATTTCATGTTCTGAAGCTTCCCTGAAAAGTTATGGCACAATGCGTAAAAACGCTTTTCAGCCTGAGATAAGGTGGGTTTCGGAACGGCATACATAAAAGTGTTGATAACTTTGGAAAAACACTTCAGACAGTTTAGATTTGATGTGCAACTACTAGAAAGACCCTTTCTGCTATAGTGGGAGGTTAAAATTTCATGTTCTGAAGCTTCCCTGAAAAGTTATGGCACAATGCACAAAAACGCTTTTCAGCCTGAGATAAGGTGGGTTTCGGAACGCCAAACAAAAAAGTGTTGATAACTTTTGAAAAACACGTCCGACAGTTTAGATTTGATGTGCAACTACTAGAAAGACCCTTTCTGCTATAGTGGGAGGTTAAAATTTCATGTTCTGAAGCTTCCCTGAAAAGTTATGGCACAATGCACAAAAACGCTTTTCAGCCTGAGATAAGGTGGGTTTCGGAACGCCAAACATAAAAGTGTTGATAACTTTCGAAAAACACTTCAGAGAGCTTAGATTTGATGTGCACCTACTAGAAAGACCCTTTCTGCTATAGTGGGAGGTTAAAATTTCATGTTCTGAAGCTTCCCTGAAAAGTTATGGCACAATGCACAAAAACGCTTTTCAGCCTGAGATAAGGTGGGTTTCGGAACGCCAAACATAAAAGTGTTGATAACTTTGGAAAAACACTTCAGACAGTTTAGATTTGATGTGCAACTACTAGAAAGACCCTTTCTGCTATAGTGGGAGGTTAAAATTTCATGTTCTGAAGCGTCCCTGAAAAGTTATGGCACAATGCACAAAAACGCTTTTCAGCCTGAGATAAGGTGGGTTTCGGAACGCCAAACATAAAAGTGTTAATAACTTTGGAAAAACACTTCAGACAGTTTAGATTTGATGTGCAACTACTAGAAAGACCCTTTCTGCTATAGTGGGAGGTTAAAATTTCATGTTCTGAAGCTTCCCTGAAAAGTTATGGCACAATGCACAAAAACGCTTTTCAGCCTGAGATAAGGTGGGTTTCGGAACGCCAAACATAAAAGTGTTAATAACTTTGGAAAAACACTTCAGACAGTTTAGATTTGATGTGCAACTACTAGAAAGACCCTGTCTGCTATAGTGGGAGGTAAAATTTTCATGTTCTGAAGCTTCCCTGAAAAGTTATGGCACAATGCACAAAAACGCTTTTCAGCCTGAGATAAGGTGGGTTTCGGAACGCCAAACATAAAAGTGTTGATAACTTTCGAAAAACACTTCAGACAGCTTAGATTTGTTGTGCAACTACTAGAAAGACCCTTTCTGCCATAGTGGGAGGTTAAAATTTCATGTTCTGAAGCTTCCCTGAAAAGTTATGGCACAATGCACAAAAACGTTTTTCAGCCTGAGATAAGGTGGGTTTCGGAACGCCAAACATAAAAGTGTTGATAACTTTGGAAAAACACTTCAGACAGTTTAGATTTGATGTGCAACTACTAGAAAGACCCTTTCTGCTATAGTGGGAGGTTAAAATTTCATGTTCTGAAGCGTCCCTGAAAAGTTATGGCACAATGCACAAAAACGCTTTTCAGCCTGAGATAAGGTGGGTTTCGGAACGCCAAACATAAAAGTGTTAATAACTTTGGAAAAACACTTCAGACAGTTTAGATTTGATGTGCAACTACTAGAAAGACCCTTTCTGCTATAGTGGGAGGTTAAAATTTCATGTTCTGAAGCTTCCCTGAAAAGTTATGGCACAATGCACAAAAACGCTTTTCAGCCTGAGATAAGGTGGGTTTCGGAACGCCAAACATAAAAGTGTTGATAACTTTGGAAAAACACTTCAGACAGTTTAGATTTGATGTGCAACTACTAGAAAGACCCTTTCTGCTATAGTGGGAGGTTAAAATTTCATGTTCTGAAGCGTCCCTGAAAAGTTATGGCACAATGCACAAAAACGCTTTTCAGCCTGAGATAAGGTGGGTTTCGGAACGCCAAACATAAAAGTGTTAATAACTTTGGAAAAACACTTCAGACAGTTTAGATTTGATGTGCAACTACTAGAAAGACCCTTTCTGCTATAGTGGGAGGTTAAAATTTCATGTTCTGAAGCTTCCCTGAAAAGTTATGGCACAATGCACAAAAACGCTTTTCAGCCTGAGATAAGGTGGGTTTCGGAACGCCAAACATAAAAGTGTTAATAACTTTGGAAAAACACTTCAGACAGTTTAGATTTGATGTGCAACTACTAGAAAGACCCTTTCTGCTATAGTGGGAGGTAAAATTTTCATGTTCTGAAGCTTCCCTGAAAAGTTATGGCACAATGCACAAAAACGCTTTTCAGCCTGAGATAAGGTGGGTTTCGGAACGCCAAACATAAAAGTGTTGATAACTTTCGAAAAACACTTCAGACAGCTTAGATTTGTTGTGCAACTACTAGAAAGACCCTTTCTGCCATAGTGGGAGGTTAAAATTTCATGTTCTGAAGCTTCCCTGAAAAGTTATGGCACAATGCGTAAAAACGCTTTTCAGCCTGAGATAAGGTGGGTTTCGGAACGCCATACATAAAAGTGTTGATAACTTTGGAAAAACACTTCAGACAGTTTAGATTTGATGTGCAACTACTAGAAAGACCCTTTCTGCTGTAGTGGGAGGTTAAAATTTCATGTTCTGAAGCTTCCCTGAAAAGTTATGGCACAATGCACAAAAACGCTTTTCAGCCTGAGATAAGGTGGGTTTCGGAACGCCAAACATAAAAGTGTTGATAACTTTGGAAAAACACTTCAGACAGTTTAGATTTGATGTGCAACTACTAGAAAGACCCTTTCTGCTATAGTGGGAGGTTAAAATTTCATGTTCTGAAGCTTCCCTGAAAAGTTATGGCACAATGCACAAAAACGCTTTTCAGCCTGAGATAAGGTGGGTTTCGGAACGCCAAACATAAAAGTGTTGATAACTTTCGAAAAACACTTCAGACAGCTTAGATTTGTTGTGCAACTACTAGAAAGACCCTTTCTGCTATAGTGGGAGGTTAAAATTTCATGTTCTGAAGCTTCCCTGAAAAGTTATGGCACAATGCGTAAAAACGCTTTTCAGCCTGAGATAAGGTGGGTTTCGGAACGCCAAACATAAAAGTGTTAATAACTTTGGAAAAACACTTCAGACAGTTTAGATTTGATGTGCAACTACTAGAAAGACCCTTTCTGCTATAGTGGGAGGTTAAAATTTCATGTTCTGAAGCTTCCCTGAAAAGTTATGGCACAATGCGTAAAAACGCTTTTCAGCCTGAGATAAGGTGGGTTTCGGAACGCCAAACATAAAAGTGTTGATAACTTTGGAAAAACACTTCAGACAGTTTCGATTTGATGTGCAACTACTAGAAAGACCCTTTCTGCTATAGTGGGAGGTTAAAATTTCATGTTCTGAAGCTTCCCTGAAAAGTTATGGCACAATGCACAAAAACGCTTTTCAGCCTGAGATAAGGTGGGTTTCGGAACGCCAAACATAAAAGTGTTGATAACTTTCGAAAAACACTTCAGAGAGCTTAGATTTGATGTGCACCTACTAGAAAGACCCTTTCTGCTATAGTGGGAGGTTAAAATTTCATGTTCTGAAGCTTCCCTGAAAAGTTATGGCACAATGCACAAAAACGCTTTTCAGCCTGAGATAAGGTGGGTTTCGGAACGCCAAACATAAAAGTGTTAATAACTTTGGAAAAACACTTCAGACAGTTTAGATTTGATGTGCAACTACTAGAAAGACCCTTTCTGCTATAGTGGGAGGTTAAAATTTCATGTTCTGAAGCTTCCCTGAAAAGTTATGGCACAATGCACAAAAACGCTTTTCAGCCTGAGATAAGGTGGGTTTCGGAACGCCAAACATAAAAGTGTTAATAACTTTGGAAAAACACTTCAGACAGTTTAGATTTGATGTGCAACTACTAGAAAGACCCTTTCTGCTATAGTGGGAGGTTAAAATTTCATGTTCTGAAGCTTCCCTGAAAAGTTATGGCACAATGCACAAAAACGCTTTTCTGCCTGAGATAAGGTGGGTTTCGGAACGCCAAACATAAAAGTGTTGATAACTTTTGAAAAACACTTCAGACAGCTTAGATTTGATGTGCAACTACTAGAAAGACCCTTTCTGCTATAGTGGGAGGTTAAAATTTCATGTTCTGAAGCTTCCCTGAAAAGTTATGGCACAATGCACAAAAACGCTTTTCAGCCTGAGATAAGGTGGGTTTCGGAACGCCAAACATAAAAGTGTTGATAACTTTGGAAAAACACTTCAGACAGTTTAGATTTGATGTGCAACTACTAGAAAGACCCTTTCTGCTATAGTGGGAGGTTAAAATTTCATGTTCTGAAGCTTCCCTGAAAAGTTATGGCACAATGCGTAAAAACGCTTTTCAGCCTGAGATAAGGTGGGTTTCGGAACGCCAAACATAAAAGTGTTGATAACTTTGGAAAAACACTTCAGACAGTTTAGATTTGATGTGCAACTACTAGAAAGACCCTTTCTGCTACAGTGGGAGGTTAAAATTTCATGTTCTGAAGCTTCCCTGAAAAGTTATGGCACAATTCACAAAAACGCTTTTCAGCCTGAGATTAGGTGGGTTTCGGAACGCCAAACATAAAAGTGTTAATAACTTTGGAACAACACTTCAGACAGTTTAGATTTGATGTGCAACTACTAGAAAGACCCTTTCTGCTATAGTGGGAGGTTAAAATTTCATGTTCTGAAGCTTCCCTGAAAAGTTATGGCACAATGCGTAAAAACGCTTTTCAGCCTGACATAAGGTGGGTTTCGGAACGCCAAACATAAAAGTGTTAATAACTTTGGAAAAACACTTCAGACAGTTTAGATTTGATGTGCAACTACTAGAAAGACCCTTTCTGCTATAGTGGGAGGTTAAAATTTCATGTTCTGAAGCTTCCCTGAAAAGTTATGGCACAATGCACAAAAACGCTTTTCAGCCTGAGATAAGGTGGGTTTCGGAACGCCAAACATAAAAGTGTTAATAACTTTGGAACAACACTTCAGACAGTTTAGATTTGATGTGCAACTACTAGAAAGACCCTTTCTGCTATAGTGGGAGGTTAAAATTTCATGTTCTGAAGCTTCCCTGAAAAGTTATGGCACAATGCACAAAAACGCGTTTTCAGCCTGAGATAAGGTGGGTTTCGGAACGCCAAACATAAAAGTGTTGATAACTTTCGAAAAACACTTCAGACAGCTTAGATTTGATGTGCACCTACTAGAAAGACCCTTTCTGCTATAGTGGGAGGTTAAAATTTCATGTTCTGAAGCTTCCCTGAAAAGTTATGGCACAATGCACAAAAACGCTTTTCAGCCTGAGATAAGGTGGGTTTCGGAACGCCAAACATAAAAGTGTTGATAACTTTGGAAAAACACTTCAGACAGTTTAGATTTGATGTGCAACTACTAGAAAGACCCTTTCTGCTATAGTGGGAGGTTAAAATTTCATGTTCTGAAGCTTCCCTGAAAAGTTATGGCACAATGCACAAAAACGCTTTTCAGCCTCAGATAAGGTGGGTTTCGGAACGCCAAACATAAAAGTGTTAATAACTTTGGAAAAACACTTCAGACAGTTTAGATTTGATGTGCAACTACTAGAAAGACCCTTTCTGCTATAGTGGGAGGTTAAAATTTCATGTTCTGAAGCTTCCCTGAAAAGTTATGGCACAATGCACAAAAACGCTTTTCAGCCTGAGATAAGGTGGGTTTCGGAACGCCAAACATAAAAGTGTTGATAACTTTCGAAAAACACTTCAGACAGCTTAGATTTGATGTGCACCTACTAGAAAGACCCTTTCTGCTATAGTGGGAGGTTAAAATTTCATGTTCTGAAGCTTCCCTGAAAAGTTATGGCACAATGCGTAAAAACGCTTTTCAGCCTGAGATAAGGTGGGTTTCGGAACGCCAAAAATAAAAGTGTTAATAACTTTGGAAAAACACTTCAGACAGTTTAGATTTGATGTGCAACTACTAGAAAGACCCTTTCTGCTATAGTGGGAGGTTAAAATTTCATGTTCTGAAGCTTCCCTGAAAAGTTATGGCACAATGCACAAAAACGCTTTTCAGCCTGAGATAAGGTGGGTTTCGGAACGCCAAACATAAAAGTGTTGATAACTTTTGAAAAACACTTCAGACAGCTTAGATTTGATGTGCAACTACTAGAAAGACCCTTTCTGCTATAGTGGGAGGTTAAAATTTCATGTTCTGAAGCTTCCCTGAAAACTTATGGCACAATGCACAAAAACGCTTTTCAGCCTGAGATAAGGTGGGTTTCGGAACGCCAAACATAAAAGTGTTGATAACTTTGGAAAAACACTTCAGACAGTTTAGATTTGATGTGCAACTACTAGAAAGACCCTTTCTGCTATAGTGGGAGGTTAAAATTTCATGTTCTGAAGCTTCCCTGAAAAGTTATGGCACAATGCGTAAAAACGCTTTTCAGCCTGAGATAAGGTGGGTTTCGGAACGCCAAACATAAAAGTGTTGATAACTTTGGAAAAACACTTCAGACAGTTTAGATTTGATGTGCAACTACTAGAAAGACCCTTTCTGCTACAGTGGGAGGTTAAAATTTCATGTTCTGAAGCTTCCCTGAAAAGTTATGGCACAATTCACAAAAACGCTTTTCAGCCTGAGATTAGGTGGGTTTCGGAACGCCAAACATAAAAGTGTTAATAACTTTGGAACAACACTTCAGACAGTTTAGATTTGATGTGCAACTACTAGAAAGACCCTTTCTGCTATAGTGGGAGGTTAAAATTTCATGTTCTGAAGCTTCCCTGAAAAGTTATGGCACAATGCGTAAAAACGCTTTTCAGCCTGACATAAGGTGGGTTTCGGAACGCCAAACATAAAAGTGTTAATAACTTTGGAAAAACACTTCAGACAGTTTAGATTTGATGTGCAACTACTAGAAAGACCCTTTCTGCTATAGTGGGAGGTTAAAATTTCATGTTCTGAAGCTTCCCTGAAAAGTTATGGCACAATGCACAAAAACGCTATTCAGCCTGAGATAAGGTGGGTTTCGGAACGCCAAACATAAAAGTGTTAATAACTTTGGAACAACACTTCAGACAGTTAAGATTTGATGTGCAACTACTAGAAAGACCCTTTCTGCTATAGTGGGAGGTTTAAATTTCATGTTCTGAAGCTTCCCTGAAAAGTTATGGCACAATGCACAAAAACGCTTTTCAGCCTGAGATAAGGTGGGTTTCGGAACGCCAAACATAAAAGTGTTGATAACTTTCGAAAAACACTTCAGACAGCTTAGATTTGTTGTGCACCTACTAGAAAGACCCTTTCTGCTATAGTGGGAGGTTAAAATTTCATGTTCTGAAGCTTCCCTGAAAAGTTATGGCACAATGCGTAAAAACGCTTTTCAGCCTGAGATAAGGTGGGTTTCATAACGCCAAACATAAAAGTGTTGATAACTTTGGAAAAACACTTCAGACAGTTTAGATTTGATGTGCAACTACTAGAAAGACCCTTTCTGCTATAGTGGGAGGTTAAAATTTCATGTTCTGAAGCTTCCCTGAAAAGTTATGGCACAATGCACAAAAACGCGTTTTCAGCCTGAGATAAGGTGGGTTTCGGAACGCCAAACATAAAAGTGTTGATAACTTTCGAAAAACACTTCAGACAGCTTAGATTTGATGTGCACCTACTAGAAAGACCCTTTCTGCTATAGTGGGAGGTTAAAATTTCATGTTCTGAAGCTTCCCTGAAAAGTTATGGCACAATGCACAAAAACGCTTTTCAGCCTGAGATAAGGTGGGTTTCGGAACGCCAAACATAAAAGTGTTGATAACTTTGGAAAAACACTTCAGACAGTTTAGATTTGATGTGCAACTACTAGAAAGACCCTTTCTGCTATAGTGGGAGGTTAAAATTTCATGTTCTGAAGCTTCCCTGAAAAGTTATGGCACAATGCACAAAAACGCTTTTCAGCCTGAGATAAGGTGGGTTTCGGAACGCCAAACATAAAAGTGTTAATAACTTTGGAAAAACACTTCAGACAGTTTAGGTTTGATGTGCAACTACTAGAAAGACCCTTTCTGCTATAGTGGGAGGTTAAAATTTCATGTTCTGAAGCTTCCCTGAAAAGTTATGGCACAATGCACAAAAACGCTTTTCAGCCTCAGATAAGGTGGGTTTCGGAACGCCAAACATAAAAGTGTTAATAACTTTGGAAAAACACTTCAGACAGTTTAGATTTGATGTGCAACTACTAGAAAGACCCTTTCTGCTATAGTGGGAGGTTAAAATTTCATGTTCTGAAGCTTCCCTGAAAAGTTATGGCACAATGCACAAAAACGCTTTTCAGCCTGAGATAAGGTGGGTTTCGGAACGCCAAACATAAAAGTGTTGATAACTTTCGAAAAACACTTCAGACAGCTTAGATTAGATGTGCACCTACTAGAAAGACCCTTTCTGCTATAGTGGGAGGTTAAAATTTCATGTTCTGAAGCTTCCCTGAAAAGTTATGGCACAATGCGTAAAAACGCTTTTCAGCCTGAGATAAGGTGGGTTTCGGAACGCCAAACATAAAAGTGTTGATAACTTTGGAAAAACACTTCAGACAGTTTAGATTTGATGTGCAACTACCAGAAAGACCCTTTCTGCTATAGTGGGAGGTTAAAATTTCATGTTCTGAAGCTTCCCTGAAAAGTTATGGCACAATGCACAAAAACGCTTTTCAGCCTGAGATAAGGTGGGTTTCGGAACGCCAAACATAAAAGTGTTGATAACTTTCGAAAAACACTTCAGACAGCTTAGATTTGATGTGCACCTACTAGAAAGACCCTTTCTGCTATAGTGGGAGGTTAAAATTTTATGTTCTGAAGCTTCCCTGAAAAGTTATGGCACAATGCGTAAAATCGCTTTTCAGCCTGAGATAAGGTGGGTTTCGGAACGCCAAACATAAAAGTGTTGATAACTTTGGAAAAACACTTCAGACAGTTTAGATTTGATGTGCAACTACCAGAAAGACCCTTTCTGCTATAGTGGGAGGTTAAAATTTCATGTTCTGAAGCTTCCCTGAAAAGTTATGGCACAATGCACAAAAACGCTTTTCAGCCTGAGATAAGGTGGGTTTCGAAACGCCAAACATAAAAGTGTTAATAACTTTGGAAAAAAACTTCAGACAGTTTAGATTTGATGTGCAACTACTAGAAAGACCCTTTCTGCTATAGTGGGAGGTTAAAATTTCATGTTCTGAAGCTTCCCTGAAAAGTTATGGCACAATGCACAAAAACGCTTTTCAGCCTGAGATAAGGTGGGTTTCGGAACGCCAAACATAAAAGTGTTAATAACTTTGGAAAAACACTTCAGACAGTTTAGATTTGATGTGCAACTACTAGAAAGACCCTTTCTGCTATAGTGGGAGGTTAAAATTTCATGTTCTGATGCTTCCCTGAAAAGTTATGGCACAATGCACAAAAACGCTTTTCAGCCTGAGATAAGGTGGGTTTCGGAACGCCAAACAAAAAAGTGTTAATAACTTTGGAAAAACACTTCAGACAGTTTAGATTTAATGTGCAACTACTAGAAAGACTCTTTCTGCTATAGTGGGAGGTTAAAATTTCATGTTCTGAAGCTTCCCTGAAAAGTTATGGCACAATGCACAAAAACGCTTTTCAGCCTGAGATAAGGTGGATTTCGGAACGCCAAACATAAAAGTGTTAATAACTTTGGAAAAACACTTCAGACAGTTTAGATTTGATGTGCAACTACTGGAAAGACTCTTTCTGCTATAGTGGGAGGTTAAAATTTCATGTTCTGAAGCTTCCCTGAAAAGTTATGGCACAATGCACAAAAACGCTTTTCAGCCTGAGATAAGGTGCATTTCGGAACGCCAAACATAAAAGTGTTGATAACTTTTGAAAAACACTTCAGACAGCTTAGATTTGATGTGCAACTACTAGAAAGACCCTTTCTGCTATAGTGGGAGGTTAAAATTTCATGTTCTGAAGCTTCCCTGAAAAGTTATGGCACAATGCACAAAAACGCTTTTCAGCCTGAGATAGGGTGGGTTTCGGAACGCCAAACATAAAAGTGTTGATAACTTTCGAAAAACACTTCAGACAGCTTAGATTTGATGTGCACCTACTAGAAAGAACCTTTCTGCTATAGTGGGAGGTTAAAATTTCATGTTCTGAAGCTTCCCTGAAAAGTTATGGCACAATGCGTAAAATCGTTTTTCAGCCTGAGATAAGGTGGGTTTCGGAACGCCAAACATAAAAGTGTTGATAACTTTGGAAAAACACTTCAGACAGTTTAGATTTGATGTGCAACTACTAGAAAGACCCTTTCTGCTATAGTGGGAGGTTAAAATTTCATGTTCTGAAGCTTCCCTGAAAAGTCATGGCACAATGCACAAAAACGCTTTTCAGTCTGAGATAAGGTGGGTTTCGGAACGCCAAACATAAAAGTGTTAATAACTTTGGAAAAACACTTCAGACAGTTTAGATTTGATGTGCAACTACAAGAAAGACCCTTTCTGCTATAGTGGGAGGTTAAAATTTCATGTTCTGAAGCTTCCCTGAAAAGTTATGGCACAATGCACAAAAGCGCTTTTCAGCCTGAGATAAGGAGGGTTTCGGAACGCCAACCATAAAAGTGTTGATAACTTTCGAAAAACACTTCAGACAGCTTAGATTTGATGTGCAACTACTAGAAAGACCCTTTCTGCTATAGTGGGAGGTTAAAATTTCATGTTCTGAAGCTTCCCTGAAAAGTTATGGCACAATGCGTAAAAACGCTTTTCAGCCTGAGATAAGGTGGGTTTCGGAACGCCTAACATAAAAGTGTTGATAACTTTGGAAAAACACTTCAGACAGTTTAGATTTGATGTGCAACTACTAGAAAGACCCTTTCTGCTATAGTGGGAGGTTAAAATTTCATGTTCTGAAGCTTCCCTGAAAAGTTATGGCACAATGCACAAAAAGGCTTTTCAGCCTGAGATAAGGTGGGTTTCGGAACGCCAAACATAAAAGTGTTGATAACTTTCGAAAAACACTTCAGACAGCTTAGATTTGATGTGCACCTACTAGAAAGACCCTTTCTGCTATAGTGGGAGGTTAAAATTTCATGTTCTGAAGCTTCCCTGAAAAGTTATGGCACAATGCTTAAAAACGCTTTTCAGCCTGAGATAAGGTGGGTTTCGGAACGCCAAACATAAAAGTGTTAATAACTTTGGAAAAACACTTCAGACAGTTTAGATTTGATGTGCAACTACTAGAAAGACCCTTTCTGCTATAGTGGGAGGTTAAAATTTCATGTTCTGAAGCTTCCCTGAAAAGTTATGGCACAATGCACAAAAACGCTTTTCAGCCTGAGATAAGGTGGGTTTCGGAACGCCAAACATAAAAGTGTTGATAACTTTCGAAAAACACTTCAGACAGCTTAGATTTGATGTGCACCTACTAGAAAGACCCTTTCTGCTATAGTGGGAGGTTAAAATTTCATGTTCTGAAGCTTCCCTGAAAAGTTATGGCACAATGCGTAAAAACGCTTTTCAGCCTGAGATAAGGTGGGTTTCGGAACGCCAAACATAAAAGTGTTAATAACTTTGGAAAAACACTTCAGACAGTTTAGATTTGATGTGCAACTACTAGAAAGACCCTTTCTGCTATAGTGGGAGGTTAAAATTTCATGTTCTGAAGCTTCCCTGAAAAGTTATGGCACAATGCACAAAAACGCTTTTCAGCCTGAGATAAGGTGGGTTTCGGAACGCCAAACATAAAAGTGTTGATAACTTTTGAAAAACACTTCAGACAGTTTAGATTTGATGTGCAACTACTAGAAAGACCCTTTCTGCTATAGTGGGAGGTTAAAATTTCATGTTCTGAAGCTTCCCTGAAAAGTTATGGCACAATGCACAAAAACGCTTTTCAGCCTGAGATAAGGTGGGTTTCGGAACGCCAAACATAAAAGTGTTGATAACTTTCGAAAAACACTTCAGAGAGCTTAGATTTGATGTGCACCTACTAGAAAGACCCTTTCTGCTATAGTGGGAGGTTAAAATTTCATGTTCTGAAGCTTCCCTGAAAAGCTATGGCACAATGCACAAAAACGCTTTTCAGCCTGAGATAAGGTGGGTTTCGGAACGCCAAACATAAAAGTGTTGATAACTTTGGAAAAACACTTCAGACAGTTTAGATTTGATGTGCAACTACTAGAAAGACCCTTTCTGCTATAGTGGGAGGTTAAAATTTCATGTTCTGAAGCTTCCCTGAAAAGTTATGGCACAATGCACAAAAACGCTTTTCAGCCTGAGATAAGGTGGGTTTCGGAACGCCAAACATAAAAGTGTTAATAACTTTGGAAAAACACTTCAGACAGTTTAGATTTGATGTGCAACTACTAGAAAGACCCTTTCTGCTATAGTGGGAGGTTAAAATTTCATGTTCTGAAGCTTCCCTGAAAAGTTATGGCACAATGCACAAAAACGCTTTTCAGCCTGAGATAAGGTGGGTTTCGGAACGCCAAACATAAAAGTGTTAATAACTTTGGAAAAACACTTCAGACAGTTTAGATTTGATGTGCAACTACTAGAAAGACCCTTTCTGCTATAGTGGGAGGTTAAAATTTCATGTTCTGAAGCTTCCCTGAAAAGTTATGGCACAATGCACAAAAACGCTTTTCAGCCTGAGATAAGGTGGGTTTCGGAACGCCAAACATAAAAGTGTTGATAACTTTGGAAAAACACTTCAGACAGTTTAGATTTGATGTGCAACTACTAGAAAGACCCTTTCTGCTATAGTGGGAGGTTAAAATTTCATGTTCTGAAGCTTCCCTGAAAAGTTATGGCACAATTCACAAAAACGCTTTTCAGCCTGAGATAAGGTGGGTTTCGGAACGCCAAACATAAAAGTGTTAATAACTTTGGAACAACACTTCAGACAGTTTAGATTTGATGTGCAACTACTAGAAAGACCCCTTCTGCTATAGTGGGAGGTTAAAATTTCATGTTCTGAAGCTTCCCTGAAAAGTTATGGCACAATGCGTAAAAACGTTTTTCAGCCTGAGATAAGGTGGGTTTCGGAACGCCAAACATAAAAGTGTTGATAACTTTGGAAAAGCACTTCAGACAGTTTAGATTTGATGTGCAACTACTAGAAAGACCCTTTCTGCTATAGTGGGAGGTTAAAATTTCATGTTCTGAAGCTTCCCTGAAAAGTTATGGCACAATTCACAAAAACGCTTTTCAGCCTGAGATAAGGTGGGTTTCGGAACGCCAAACATAAAAGTGTTAATAACTTTGGAACAACACTTCAGACAGTTTAGATTTGATGTGCAACTACTAGAAAGACCCCTTCTGCTATAGTGGGAGGTTAAAATTTCATGTTCTGAAGCTTCCCTGAAAAGTTATGGCACAATGCGTAAAAACGCTTTTCAGCCTGAGATAAGGTGGGTTTCGGAACGCCAAACATAAAAGTGTTGATAACTTTGGAAAAACACTTCAGACAGTTTGGATTTGATGTGCAACTACTAGAAAGACCCTTTCTGCTATAGTGGGAGGTTAAAATTTCATGTTCTGAAGCTTCCCTGAAAAGTTATGGCACAATGCACAAAAATGCTTTTCAGCCTGATATAAGGTGGGTTTCGGAACGCCAAACATAAAAGTGTTAATAACTTTGGAAAAACACTTCAGACAGTTTAGATTCGATGTGCAACTACTAGAAAGACCCATTCTGCTATAGTGGGAGGTTAAAATTTCATGTTCTGAAGCTTCCCTGAAAAGTTATGGCACAATGCACAAAAACGCTTTTCAGCCTGAGATAAGGTGGGTTTCGGAACGCCAAACATAAAAGTGTTGATAACTTTCGAAAAACACTTCAGACAGCTTAGATTTGTTGTGCAACTACTAGAAAGACCCTTTCTGCTATAGTGGGAGGTTAAAATTTCATGTTCTGAAGCTTCCCTGAAAAGTTATGGGACAATGCGTAAAAACGCTTTTCAGCCTGAGATAAGGTGGGTTTCGGAACGCCATACATAAAAGTGTTGATGACTTTGGAAAAACACTTCAGACAGTTTAGATTTGATGTGCAACTACTAGAAAGACCCTTTCTGCTATAGTGGGAGGTTAAAATTTCATGTTCTGAAGCTTCCCTGAAAAGTTATGGCACAATGCACAGAAACGCTTTTCAGCCTGAGATAAGGTGGGTTTCGGAACGCCAAACATAAAAGTGTTGATAACTTTCGAAAAACACTTCAGACAGCTTAGATTTGATGTGCACCTACTAGAAAGACCCTTTCTGCTATAGTGGGAGGTTAAAATTTCATGTTCTGAAGCTTCCTGAAAAGTTATGGCACAATGCGTAAAAACGCTTTTCAGCCTGAGATAAGGTGGGTTTCGGAACGCCAAACATAAAAGTGTTAATAACTTTGGAAAAACACTTCAGACAGTTTAGATTTGATGTGCAACTACTAGAAAGACCCTTTCTGCTATAGTGGGAGGTTAAAATTTCAAGTTTTGAAGCTTCCCTGAAAAGTTATGGCACAATGCACAAAAACGCTTTTCAGCCTGAGATAAGGTGGGTTTCGGAACGCCAAACATAAAAGTGTTGATAACTTTTGAAAAACACTTCAGACAGTTTAGATTTGATGTGCAACTACTAGAAAGACCCTTTCTGCTATAGTGGGAGGTTAAAATTTCATGTTCTGAAGCTTCCCTGAAAAGTTATGGCACAATGCGTAAAAACGCTTTTCAGCCTGAGATAAGGTGGGTTTCGGAACGCCAAACATAAAAGTGTTGATAACTTTGGAAAAACACTTCAGACAGTTTAGATTTGATATGCAACTACTAGAAAGACCCTTTCTGCTATAGTGGGAGGTTAAAATTTCATGTTCTGAAGCTTCACTGAAAAGTTATGGCACTATGCGTAAAAACGCTTTTCAGCCTGAGATAAGGTGGGTTTCGGAACGCCAAACATAAAAGTGTTGATAACTTTGGAAAAGCACTTCAGACAGTTTAGATTTGATGTGCAACTACTAGAAAGACCCTTTCTGCTATAGTGGGAGGTTAAAATTTCATGTTCTGAAGCTTCCCTGAAAAGTTATGGCACAATTCACAAAAACGCTTTTCAGCCTGAGATAAGGTGGGTTTCGGAACGCCAAACATAAAAGTGTTAATAACTTTGGAACAACACTTCAGACAGTTTAGATTTGATGTGCAACTACTAGAAAGACCCCTTCTGCTATAGTGGGAGGTTAAAATTTCATGTTCTGAAGCTTCCCTGAAAAGTTATGGCACAATGCGTAAAAACGTTTTTCAGCCTGAGATAAGGTGGGTTTCGGAACGCCAAACATAAATGTGTTGATAACTTTGGAAAAGCACTTCAGACAGTTTAGATTTGATGTGCAACTACTAGAAAGACCCTTTCTGCTATAGTGGGAGGTTAAAATTTCATGTTCTGAAGCTTCCCTGAAAAGTTATGGCACAATTCACAAAAACGCTTTTCAGCCTGAGATAAGGTGGGTTTCGGAACGCCAAACATAAAAGTGTTAATAACTTTGGAACAACACTTCAGACAGTTTAGATTTGATGTGCAACTACTAGAAACACCCCTTCTGCTATAGTGGGAGGTTAAAATTTCATGTTCTGAAGCTTCCCTGAAAAGTTATGGCACAATGCGTAAAAACGCTTTTCAGCCTGAGATAAGGTGGGTTTCGGAACGCCAAACATAAAAGTGTTGATAACTTTGGAAAAACACTTCAGACAGTTTGGATTTGATGTGCAACTACTAGAAAGACCCTTTCTGCTATAGTGGGAGGTTAAAATTTCATGTTCTGAAGCTTCCCTGAAAAGTTATGGCACAATGCACAAAAATGCTTTTCGGCCTGATATAAGGTGGGTTTCGGAACGCCAAACATAAAAGTGTTAATAACTTTGGAAAAACACTTCAGACAGTTTAGATTCGATGTGCAACTACTAGAAAGACCCCTTCTGCTATAGTGGGAGGTTAAAATTTCATGTTCTGAAGCTTCCCTGAAAAGTTATGGCACAATGCACAAAAACGCTTTTCAGCCTGAGATAAGGTGGGTTTCGGAACGCCAAACATAAAAGTGTTGATAACTTTCGAAAAACACTTCAGACAGCTTAGATTTGTTGTGCAACTACTAGAAAGACCCTTTCTGCTATAGTGGGAGGTTAAAATTTCATGTTCTGAAGCTTCCCTGAAAAGTTATGGCACAATGCACAAAAACGCTTTTCAGCCTGAGATAAGGTGGGTTTCGGAACGCCAAACATAAAAGTGTTGATAACTTTCGAAAAACACTTCAGACAGCTTAGATTTGATGTGCACCTACTAGAAAGACCCTTTCTGCTATAGTGAGAGGTTAAAATTTCATGTTCTGAAGCTTCCCTGAAAAGTTATGGCACAATGCACAAAAACGCTTTTCAGCCTGAGATAAGGTGGGTTTCGGAACGCCAAACATAAAAGTGTTGATAACTTTGGAAAAACACTTCAGACAGTTTAGATTTGATGTGCAACTACTAGAAAGACCCTTTCTGCTATAGTGGGAGGTTAAAATTTCATGTTCTGAAGCTTCCCTGAAAAGTTATGGCACAATGCACAAAAACGCTTTTCAGCCTGAGATAAGGTGGGTTTCGGAACGCCAAACATAAAAGTGTTGATAACTTTTGAAAAACACTTCAGACAGTTTAGATTTGATGTGCAACTACTAGAAAGACCCTTTCTGCTATAGTGGGAGGTTAAAATTTCATGTTCTGAAGCTTCCCTGAAAAGTTATGGCACAATGCACAAAAACGCTTTTCAGCCTGAGATAAGGTGGGTTTCGGAACGCCAAACATAAAAGTGTTGATAACTTTCGAAAAACACTTCAGAGAGCTTAGATTTGATGTGCACCTACTAGAAAGACCCTATCTGCTATAGTGGGAGGTTAAAATTTCATGTTCTGAAGCTTCCCTGAAAAGTTATGGCACAATGCACAAAAACGCTTTTCAGCCTGAGATAAGGTGGGTTTCGGAACGCCAAACATAAAAGTGTTGTTAACTTTGGAAAAACACTTCAGACAGTTTAGATTTGTTGTGCAACTACTAGAAAGATCCTTTCTGCTATAGTGGGAGGTTAAAATTTCATGTTCTGAAGCTTCCCTGAAAAGTTATGGCACAATGCACAAAAACGCTTTTCAGCCTGAGATAAGGTGGGTTTCGGAACGCCAAACATAAAAGTGTTAACTTTGGAAAAACACTTCAGACAGTTTAGATTTGATGTGCAACTACTAGAAAGACCCTTTCTGCTATAGTGGGAGGTTAAAATTTCATGTTCTGAAGCTTCCCTGAAAAGTTATGGCACAATGCACAAAAACGCGTTTCAGCCTGAGATAAGGTGGGTTTCGGAACGCCAAACATAAAAGTGTTAATAACTTTGGAAAAACACTTCAGACAGTTTAGATTTGATGTGCAACTACTAGAAAGACCCTTTCTGCTATAGTGGGAGGTTAAAATTTCATGTTCTGAAGCTTCCCTGAAAAGTTATGGCACAATGCACAAAAACGCTTTTCAGCCTGAGATAAGGTGGGTTTCGGAACGCCAAACATAAAAGTGTTGATAACTTTGGAAAAACACTTCAGACAGTTTAGATTTGATGTGCAACTACTAGAAAGACCCTTTCTGCTATAGTGGGAGGTTAAAATTTCATGTTCTGAAGCTTCACTGAAAAGTTATGGCACTATGCGTAAAAACGCTTTTCAGCCTGAGATAAGGTGGGTTTCGGAACGCCAAACATAAAAGTGTTGATAACTTTGGAAAAGCACTTCAGACAGTTTAGATTTGATGTGCAACTACTAGAAAGACCCTTTCTGCTATAGTGGGAGGTTAAAATTTCATGTTCTGAAGCTTCCCTGAAAAGTTATGGCACAATTCACAAAAACGCTTTTCAGCCTGAGATAAGGTGGGTTTCGGAACGCCAAACATAAAAGTGTTAATAACTTTGGAAAAACACTTCAGACAGTTTAGATTTGATGTGCAACTACTAGAAAGACCCCTTCTGCTATAGTGGGAGGTTAAAATTTCATGTTCTGAAGCTTCCCTGAAAAGTTATGGCACAATGCGTAAAAACGCTTTTCAGCCTGAGATAAGGTGGGTTTCGGAACGCCAAACATAAAAGTGTTGATAACTTTGGAAAAGCACTTCAGACAGTTTAGATTTGATGTGCAACTACTAGAAAGACCCTTTCTGCTATAGTGGGAGGTTAAAATTTCATGTTCTGAAGCTTCCCTGAAAAGTTATGGCACAATTCACAAAAACGCTTTTCAGCCTGAGATAAGGTGGGTTTCGGAACCCCAAACATAAAAGTGTTAATAACTTTGGAACAACACTTCAGACAGTTTAGATTTGATGTGCAACTACTAGAAAGACCCCTTCTGCTATAGTGGGAGGTTAAAATTTCATGTTCTGAAGCGTCCCTGAAAAGTTATGGCACAATGCGTAAAAACGCTTTTCAGCCTGAGATAAGGTGGGTTTCGGAACGCCAAACATAAAAGTGTTGATAACTTTGGAAAAACACTTCAGACAGTTTGGATTTGATGTGCAACTACTAGAAAGACCCTTTCTGCTATAGTGGGAGGTTAAAATTTCATGTTCTGAAGCTTCCCTGAAAAGTTATGGCACAATGCACAAAAACGCTTTTCAGCCTGAGATAAGGTGGGTTTCGGAACGCCAAACATAAAAGTGTTAATAACTTTGGAAAAACACTTCAGACAGTTTAGATTTGATGTGCAACTACTAGAAAGACCCTTTCTGCTATACTGGGAGGTTAAAATTTCATGTTCTGAAGCTTCCCTGAAAAGTTATGGCACAATGCACAAAAACGCTTTTCAGCCTGAGATAAGGTGGGTTTCGGAACGCCAAACATAAAAGTGTTGATAACTTTCGAAAAACACTTCAGACAGCTTAGATTTGTTGTGCAACTACTAGAAAGACCCTTTCTGCTATAGTGGGAGGTTAAAATTTCATGTTCTGAAGCTTCCCTGAAAAGTTATGGCACAATGCGTAAAAACGCTTTTCAGCCTGAGATAAGGTTGGTTTCGGAACGCCATACATAAAAGTGTTGATAACTTTGGAAAAACACTTCAGACAGTTTAGATTTGATGTGCAACTACTAGAAAGACCCTTTCTGCTATAGTGGGAGGTAAAAATTTCATGTTCTGAAGCTTCCCTGAAAAGTTATGGCACAATGCACAAAAACGCTTTTCAGCCTGAGATAAGGTGGGTTTCGGAACGCCAAACATAAAAGTGTTGATAACTTTCGAAAAACACTTCAGACAGCTTAGATTTGATGTGCACCTACTAGAAAGACCCTTTCTGCTATAGTGGGAGGTTAAAATTTCATGTTCTGAAGCTTCCCTGAAAAGTTATGGCACAATTCACAAAAACGCTTTTCAGCCTGAGATAAGGTGGGTTTCGGAACGCCAAACATAAAAGTGTTAATAACTTTGGAACAACACTTCAGACAGTTTAGATTTGATGTGCAACTACTAGAAAGACCCCTTCTGCTATAGTGGGAGGTTAAAATTTCATGTTCTGAAGCTTCCCTGAAAAGTTATGGCACAATGCGTAAAAACGCTTTTCAGCCTGAGATAAGGTGGGTTTCGGAACGCCAAACATAAAAGTGTTGATAACTTTGGAAAAACACTTCAGACAGTTTGGATTTGATGTGCAACTACTAGAAAGACCCTTTCTGCTATAGAGGGAGGTTAAAATTTCATGTTCTGAAGCTTCCCTGAAAAGTTATGGCACAATGCACAAAAACGCTTTTCAGCCTGAGATAAGGTGGGTTTCGGAACGCCAAACATAAAAGTGTTAATAACTTTGGAAAAACACTTCAGACAGTTTAGATTTGATGTGCAACTACTAGAAAGACCCTTTCTGCTATACTGGGAGGTTAAAATTTCATGTTCTGAAGCTTCCCTGAAAAGTTATGGCACAATGCACAAAAACGCTTTTCAGCCTGAGATAAGGTGGGTTTCGGAACGCCAAACATAAAAGTGTTGATAACTTTCGAAAAACACTTCAGACAGCTTAGATTTGTTGTGCAACTACTAGAAAGACCCTTTCTGCTATAGTGGGAGGTTAAAATTTCATGTTCTGAAGCTTCCCTGAAAAGTTATGGCACAATGCGTAAAAACGCTTTTCAGCCTGAGATAAGGTTGGTTTCGGAACGCCATACATAAAAGTGTTGATAACTTTGGAAAAACACTTCAGACAGTTTAGATTTGATGTGCAACTACTAGAAAGACCCTTTCTGCTATAGTGGGAGGTTAAAATTTCATGTTCTGAAGCTTCCCTGAAAAGTTATGGCACAATGCACAAAAACGCTTTTCAGCCTGAGATAAGGTGGGTTTCGGAACGCCAAACATAAAAGTGTTGATAACTTTCGAAAAACACTTCAGACAGCTTAGATTTGATGTGCACCTACTAGAAAGACCCTTTCTGCTATAGTGGGAGGTTAAAATTTCATGTTCTGAAGCTTCCCTGAAAAGTTATGGCACAATGCGTAAAAACGCTTTTCAGCCTGAGATAAGGTGGGTTTCGGAACGCCAAACATAAAAGTGTTAATAACTTTGGAAAAACACTTCAGACAGTTTAGATTTGATGTGCAACTACTAGAAAGACCCTTTCTGCTATAGTGGGAGGTTAAAATTCCAAGTTTTGAAGCTTCCCTGAAAAGTTATGGCACAATGCACAAAAACGCTTTTCAGCCTGAGATAAGGTGGGTTTCGGAACGCCAAACATAGAAGTGTTGATAACTTTCGAAAAACACTTCAGACAGCTTAGATTTGATGTGCACCTACTAGAAAGACCCTTTCTGCTATAGTGGGAGGTTAAAATTTCATGTTCAGAAGCTTCCCTGAAAAGTTATGGCACAATGCACAAAAACGCTTTTCAGCCTGAGATAAGGTGGGTTTCTGAACGCCAAACATAAAAGTGTTGATAACTTTGGAAAAACACTTCAGACAGTTTAGATTTGATGTGCAACTACTAGAAAGACCCTTTCTGCTATAGTGGGAGGTTAAAATTTCATGTTCTGAAGCTTCCCTGAAAAGTTATGGCACAATGGACAAAAACGCTTTTCAGCCTGAGATAAGGTGGGTTTCGGAACGCCAAACATAAAAGTGTTGATAACTTTTGAAAAACACTTCAGACAGTTTAGATTTGATGTGCAACTACTAGAAAGACCCTTTCTGCTATAGTGGGAGGTTAAAATTTCATGTTCTGAAGCTTCCCTGAAAAGTTATGGCACAATGCACAAAAACGCTTTTCAGCCTGAGATAAGGTGGGTTTCGGAACGCCAAACATAAAAGTGTTGATAACTTTCGAAAAACACTTCAGAGAGCTTAGATTTGATGTGCACCTACAAGAAAGACCCTTTCTGCTATAGTGGGAGGTTAAAATTTCATGTTCTGAAGCTTCCCTGAAAAGTTATGGCACAATGCACAAAAACGCTTTTCAGCCTGAGATAAGGTGGGTTTCGGAACGCCAAACATAAGTGTTGATAACTTTGGAAAAACACTTCAGACAGTTTAGATTTGATGTGCAACTACTAGAAAGACCCCTTCTGCTATAGTGGGAGGTTAAAATTTCATGTTCTGAAGCTTCCCTGAAAAGTTATGGCACAATGCGTAAAAACGCTTTTCAGCCTGAGATAAGGTGGGTTTCGGAACGCCAAACATAAAAGTGTTGATAACTTTGGAAAAGCACTTCAGACAGTTTAGATTTGATGTGCAACTACTAGAAAGACCCTTTCTGCTATAGTGGGAGGTTAAAATTTCATGTTCTGAAGCTTCCCTGAAAAGTTATGGCACAATTCACAAAAACGCTTTTCAGCCTGAGATAAGGTGGGTTTCGGAACGCAAAACATAAAAGTGTTAATAACTTTGGAACAACACTTCAGACAGTTTAGATTTGATGTGCAACTACTAGAAAGACCCCTTCTGCTATAGTGGGAGGTTAAAATTTCATGTTCTGAAGCTTCCCTGAAAAGTTATGGCACAATGCGTAAAAACGCTTTTCAGGCTGAGATAAGGTGGGTTTCGGAACGCCAAACATAAAAGTGTTGATAACTTTGGAAAAACACTTCAGACAGTTTGGATTTGATGTGCAACTACTAGAAAGACCCTTTCTGCTATAGTGGGAGGTTAAAATTTCATGTTCTGAAGCGTCCCTGAAAAGTTATGGCACAATGCACAAAAACGCTTTTCAGCCTGAGATAAGGTGGGTTTCGGAACGCCAAACATAAAAGTGTTAATAACTTTGGAAAAACACTTCAGACAGTTTAGATTTGATGTGCAACTACTAGAAAGACCCTTTCTGCTATACTGGGAGGTTAAAATTTCATGTTCTGAAGCTTCCCTGAAAAGTTATGGCACAATGCACAAAAACGCTTTTCAGCCTGAGATAAGGTGGGTTTCGGAACGCCAAACATAAAAGTGTTGATAACTTTCGAAAAACACTTCAGACAGCTTAGATTTGTTGTGCAACTACTAGAAAGACCCTTTCTGCTATAGTGGGAGGTTAAAATTTCATGTTCTGAAGCTTCCCTGAAAAGTTATGGCACAATGCGTAAAAACGCTTTTCAGCCTGAGATAAGGTGGGTTTCGGAACGCCATACATAAAAGTGTTAATAACTTTGGAAAAACACTTCAGACAGTTTAGATTTGATGTGCAACTACTAGACAGACCCTTTCTGCTATAGTGGGAGGTTAAAATTTCATGTTCTGAAGCTTCCCTGAAAAGTTATGGCACAATGCACAAAAACGCTTTTCAGCCTGAGATAAGGTGGGTTTCGGAACGCCAAACATAAAAGTGTTGATAACTTTCGAAAAACACTTCAGACAGCTTAGATTTGATGTGCACCTACTAGAAAGACCCTTTCTGCTATAGTGGGAGGTTAAAATTTCATGTTCTGAAGCTTCCCTGAAAAGTTATGGCACAATGCGTAAAAACGCTTTTCAGCCTGAGATAAGGTGGGTTTCGGAACGCCAAACATAAAAGTGTTAATAACTTTGGAAAAACACTTCAGACAGTTTAGATTTGATGTGCAACTACTAGAAAGACCCTTTCTGCTATAGTGGGAGGTTAAAATTTCAAGTTTTGAAGCTTCCCTGAAAAGTTATGGAACAATGCACAAAAACGCTTTTCAGCCTGAGATAAGGTGGGTTTCGGAACGCCAAACATAAAAGTGTTAATAACTTTGGAAAAACACTTCAGACAGTTTAGATTTGATGTGCAACTACTAGAAAGACCCTTTCTGCTATAGTGGGAGGTTAAAATTTCATGTTCTGAAGCTTCCCTGAAAAGTTATGGCACAATGCACAAAAACGCTTTTCAGCCTGAGATAAGGTGGGTTTCGGAACGCCAAACATAAAAGTGTTGATAACTTTTGAAAAACACTTCAGACAGTTTAGATTTGATGTGCAACTACTAGAAAGACCCTTTCTGCTATAGTGGGAGGTTAAAATTTCATGTTCTGAAGCTTCCCTGAAAAGTTATGGCACAATGCGTAAAAACGCTTTTCAGCCTGAGATAAGGTGGGTTTCGCAACGCCAAACATAAAAGTGTTGATAACTTTGGAAAAACACTTCAGACAGTTTAGATTTGATGTGCAACTACTAGAAAGACCCTTTCTGCTATAGTGGGAGGTTAAAATTTCATGTTCTGAAGCTTCCCTGAAAAGTTATGGCACAATGCACAAAAACGCTTTTCAGCCTGAGATAAGGTGGGTTTCGGAACGCCAAACATAAAAGTGTTGATAACTTTCGAAAAACACTTCAGACAGCATAGATTTGATGTGCACCTACTAGAAAGACCCTTTCTGCTATAGTGGGAGGTTAAAATTTCATGTTCTGAAGCTTCCCTGAAAAGTTATGGCACAATGCGTAAAAACGCTTTTCAGCCTGAGATAAGGTGGGTTTCGGAACGCCAAACATAAAAGTGTTAATAACTTTGGAAAAACACTTCAGACAGTTTAGATTTGATGTGCAACTACTAGAAAGACCCTTTCTGCTATAGTGGGAGGTTAAAATTTCATGTTCTGAAGCTTCCCTGAAAAGTTATGGCACAATGCACAAAAACGCTTTTCAGCCTGAGATAAGGTGGGTTTCGGAACGCCAAACATAAAAGTGTTGATAACTTTTGAAAAACACTTCAGACAGTTTAGATTTGATGTGCAACTACTAGAAAGACCCTTTCTGCTATAGTGGGAGGTTAAAATTTCATGTTCTGAAGCTTCCCTGAAAAGTTATGGCACAATGCGTAAAAACGCTTTTCAGCCTGAGATAAGGGGGGTTTCGGAACGCCAAACATAAAAGTGTTGATAACTTTGGAAAAACACTTCAGACAGTTTAGATTTGATGTGCAACTACTAGAAAGACCCTTTCTGCTATAGTGGGAGGTTAAAATTTCATGTTCTGAAGCTTCCCTGAAAAGTTATGGCACAATGCACAAAAACGCTTTTCAGCCTGAGATAAGGTGGGTTTCGGAACGCCAAACATAAAAGTGTTGATAACTTTCGAAAAACACTTCAGACAGCTTAGATTTGATGTGCACCTACTAGAAAGACCCTTTCTGCTATAGTGGGAGGTTAAAATTTCATGTTCTGAAGCTTCCCTGAAAAGTTATGGCACAATGCGTAAAAACGCTTTTCAGCCTGAGATAAGGTGGGTTTCGGAACGCCAAACATAAAAGTGTTAATAACTTTGGAAAAACACTTCAGACAGTTTAGATTTGATGTGCAACTACTAGAAAGACCCTTTCTGCTATAGTGGGAGGTTAAAATTTCATGTGCTGAAGCTTCCCTGAAAAGTTATGGCACAATGCACAAAAACGCTTTTCAGCCTGAGATAAGGTGGGTTTCGGAACGCCAAACATAAAAGTGTTGATAACTTTTGAAAAACACGTCCGACAGTTTAGATTTGATGTGCAACTACTAGAAAGACCCTTTCTGCTATAGTGGGAGGTTAAAATTTCATGTTCTGAAGCTTCCCTGAAAAGTTATGGCACAATGCACAAAAACGCTTTTCAGCCTGAGATAAGGTGGGTTTCGGAACGCCAAACATAAAAGTGTTGATAACTTTCGAAAAACACTTCAGAGAGCTTAGATTTGATGTGCACCTACTAGAAAGACCCTTTCTGCTATAGTGGGAGGTTAAAATTTCATGTTCTGAAGCTTCCCTGAAAAGTTATGGCACAATGCACAAAAACGCTTTTCAGCCTGAGATAAGGTGGGTTTCGGAACGCCAAACATAAAAGTGTTGATAACTTTGGAAAAACACTTCAGACAGTTTAGATTTGATGTGCAACTACTAGAAAGACCCTTTCTGCTATAGTGGGAGGTTAAAATTTCATGTTCTGAAGCGTCCCTGAAAAGTTATGGCACAATGCACAAAAACGCTTTTCAGCCTGAGATAAGGTGGGTTTCGGAACGCCAAACATAAAAGTGTTAATAACTTTGGAAAAACACTTCAGACAGTTTAGATTTGATGTGCAACTACTAGAAAGACACTTTCTGCTATAGTGGGAGGTTAAAATTTCATGTTCTGAAGCTTCCCTGAAAAGTTATGGCACAATGCACAAAAACGCTTTTCAGCCTGAGATAAGGTGGGTTTCGGAACGCCAAACATAAAAGTGTTAATAACTTTGGAAAAACACTTCAGACAGTTTAGATTTGATGTGCAACTACTAGAAAGACCCTTTCTGCTATAGTGGGAGGTTAAAATTTCATGTTCTGAAGCTTCCCTGAAAAGTTATGGCACAATGCGTAAAAACGCTTTTCAGCCTGAGATAAGGTGGGTTTCGGAACGCCAAACATAAAAGTGTTGATAACTTTGGAAAAGCACTTCAGACAGTTTAGATTTGATGTGCAACTACAAGAAAGACCCTTTCTGCTATAGTGGGAGGTTAAAATTTCATGTTCTGAAGCTTCCCTGAAAAGTTATGGCACAATTCACAAAAACGCTTTTCAGCCTGAGATAAGGTGGGTTTCGGAACGCCAAACATAAAAGTGTTAATAACTTTGGAACAACACTTCAGACAGTTTAGATTTGATGTGCAACTACTAGAAAGACCCCTTCAGCTATAGTGGGAGGTTAAAATTTCATGTTCTGAAGCTTCCCTGAAAAGTTATGGCACAATGCGTAAAAACGCTTTTCAGCCTGAGATAAGGTGGGTTTCGGAACGCCAAACATAAAAGTGTTGATAACTTTGGAAAAACACTTCAGACAGTTTAGATTTGATGTGCAACTACTAGAAAGACCCTTTCTGCTATAGTGGGAGGTTAAAATTTCATGTTCTGAAGCTTCCCTGAAAAGTTATGGCACAATGCACAAAAACGCTTTTCAGCCTGAGATAAGGTGGGTTTCGGAACGCCAAACATAAAAGTGTTGATAACTTTCGAAAAACACTTCAGACAGCTTAGATTTGATGTGCAACTACTAGAAAGACCCTTTCTGCTATAGTGGGATGCTAAAATTTCATGTTCTGAAGCTTCCCTGAAAAGTTATGGCACAATGCGTAAAAACGCTTTTCAGCCTGAGATAAGGTGGGTTTCGGAACGGCATACATAAAAGTGTTGATAACTTTGGAAAAACACTTCAGACAGTTTAGATTTGATATGCAACTACTAGAAAGACCCTTTCTGCTATAGTGGGAGGTTAAAATTTCATGTTCTGAAGCGTCCCTGAAAAGTTATGGCACAATGCACAAAAACGCTTTTCAGCCTGAGATAAGGTGGGTTTCGGAACGCCAAACATAAAAGTGTTAATAACTTTGGAAAAACACTTCAGACAGTTTAGATTTGATGTGCAACTACTAGAAAGACCCTTTCTGCTATAGTGGGAGGTTAAAATTTCATGTTCTGAAGCTTCCCTGAAAAGTTATGGCACAATGCACAAAAACGCTTTTCAGCCTGAGATAAGGTGGGTTTCGGAACGCCAAACATAAAAGTGTTAATAACTTTGGAAAAACACTTCAGACAGTTTAGATTTGATGTGCAACTACTAGAAAGACCCTTTCTGCTATAGTGGGAGGTTAAAATTTCATGTTCTGAAGCTTCCCTGAAAAGTTATGGCACAATGCGTAAAAACGCTTTTCAGCCTGAGATATGGTGGGTTTCGGAACGCCAAACATAAAAGTGTTGATAACTTTGGAAAAGCACTTCAGACAGTTTAGATTTGATGTGCAACTACTAGAAAAACCCTTTCTGCTATAGTGGGAGGTTAAAATTTCATGTTCTGAAGCTTCCCTGAAAAGTTATGGCACAATTCACAAAAACGCTTTTCAGCCTGAGATAAGGTGGGTTTCGGAACGCCAAACATAAAAGTGTTAATAACTTTGGAACAACACTTCAGACAGTTTAGATTTGATGTGCAACTACTAGAAAGACCCCTTCAGCTATAGTGGGAGGTTAAAATTTCATGTTCTGAAGCTTCCCTGAAAAGTTATGGCACAATGCGTAAAAACGCTTTTCAGCCTGAGATAAGGTGGGTTTCGGAACGCCAAACATAAAAGTGTTGATAACTTTGGAAAAACACTTCAGACAGTTTAGATTTGATGTGCAACTACTAGAAAGACCCTTTCTGCTATAGTGGGAGGTTAAAATTTCATGTTCTGAAGCTTCCCTGAAAAGTTATGGCACAATGCACAAAAACGCTTTTCAGCCTGAGATAAGGTGGGTTTCGGAACGCCAAACATAAAAGTGTTAATAACTTTGGAAAAACACTTCAGACAGTTTAGATTTGATGTGCAACTACTAGAAAGACCCTTTCTGCTATAGTGGGAGGTTAAAATTTCATGTTCTGAAGCTTCCCTGAAAAGTTATGGCACAATGCACAAAAACGCTTTTCAGCCTGAGATAAGGTGGGTTTCGGAACGCCAAACATAAAAGTGTTGATAACTTTCGAAAAACACTTCAGACAGCTTAGATTTGATGTGCAACTACTAGAAAGACCCTTTCTGCTATAGTGGGATGCTAAAATTTCATGTTCTGAAGCTTCCCTGAAAAGTTATGGCACAATGCGTAAAAACGCTTTTCAGCCTGAGATAAGGTGGGTTTCGGAACGGCATACATAAAAGTGTTGATAACTTTGGAAAAACACTTCAGACAGTTTAGATTTGATGTGCAACTACTAGAAAGACCCTTTCTGCTATAGTGGGAGGTTAAAATTTCATGTTCTGAAGCTTCCCTGAAAAGTTATGGCACAATGCACAAAAACGCTTTTCAGCCTGAGATAAGGTGGGTTTCGGAACGCCAAACATAAAAGTGTTGATAACTTTCGAAAAACACTTCAGACAGCTTAGATTTGATGTGCAACTACTAGAAAGACCCTTTCTGCTATAGTGGGAGGTTAAAATTTCATGTTCTGAAGCTTCCCTGAAAAGTTATGGCACAATGCGTAAAAACGCTTTTCAGCCTGAGATAAGGTGGGTTTCGGAACGCCAAACATAAAAGTGTTGATAACTTTGGAAAAACACTTCAGACAGTTTAGATTTGATGTGCAACTACTAGAAAGACCCTTTCTGCTATAGTGGGAGGTTAAAATTTCATGTTCTGAAGCTTCCCTGAAAAGTTATGGCACAATGCACAAAAACGCTTTTCAGCCTGAGATAAGGTGGGTTTCGGAACGCCAAACATAAAAGTGTTGATAACTTTCGAAAAACACTTCAGACAGCTTAGATTTGATGTGCACCTACTAGAAAGACCCTTTCTGCTATAGTGGGAGGTTAAAATTTCATGTTCTGAAGCTTCCCTGAAAAGTTATGGCACAATGCGTAAAAACGCTTTTCAGCCTGAGATAAGGTGGGTTTCGAGACGCCAAACATAAAAGTGTTAATAACTTTGGAAAAACACTTCAGACAGTTTAGATTTGATGTGCAACTACTAGAAAGACCCTTTCTGCTATAGTGGGAGGTTAAAATTTCATGTTCTGAAGCTTCCCTGAAAAGTTATGGCACAATGCACAAAAACGCTTTTCAGCCTGAGATAAGGTGGGTTTCGGAACGCCAAACATAAAAGTGTTGATAACTTTTGAAAAACACTTCAGACAGTTTAGATTTGATGTGCAACTACTTGAAAGACCCTTTCTGCTATAGTGGGAGGTTAAAATTTCATGTTCTGAAGCTTCCCTGAAAAGTTATGGCACAATGCACAAAAACGCTTTTCAGCCTGAGATAAGGTGGGTTTCGGAACGCCAAACATAAAAGTGTTGATAACTTTCGAAAAACACTTCAGACAGTTTAGATTTGATGTGCAACTACTAGAAAGACCCTTTCTGCTATAGTGGGAGGTTAAAATTTCATGTTCTGAAGCGTCCCTGAAAAGTTATGGCACAATGCACAAAAACGCTTTTCAGCCTGAGATAAGGTGGGTTTCGGAACGCCAAACATAAAAGTGTTAATAACTTTGGAAAAACACTTCAGACAGTTTAGATTTGATGTGCAACTACTAGAAAGACCCTTTCTGCTATAGTGGGAGGTTAAAATTTCATGTTCTGAAGCTTCCCTGAAAAGTTATGGCACAATGCACAAAAACGCTTTTCAGCCTGAGATAAGGTGGGTTTAGGAACGCCAAACATAAAAGTGTTAATAACTTTGGAAAAACACTTCAGACAGTTTAGATTTGATGTGCAACTACTAGAAAGACCCTTTCTGCTATAGTGGGAGGTTAAAATTTCATGTTCTGAAGCTTCCCTGAAAAGTTATGGCACAATGCACAAAAACGCTTTTCAGCCTGAGATAAGGTGGGTTTCGGAACGCCAAACATAAAAGTGTTGATAACTTTTGAAAAACACTTCAGACAGTTTAGATTTGATGTGCAACTACTAGAAAGACCCTTTCTGCTATAGTGGGAGGTTAAAATTTCATGTTCTGAAGCTTCCCTGAAAAGTTATGGCACAATGCACAAAAACGCTTTTCAGCCTGAGATAAGGTGGGTTTCGGAACGCCAAACATAAAAGTGTTGATAACTTTTGAAAAACACTTCAGACAGTTTAGATTTGATGTGCAACTACTAGAAAGACCCCTTCAGCTATAGTGGGAGGTTAAAATTTCATGTTCTGAAGCTTCCCTGAAAAGTTATGGCACAATGCGTAAAAACGCTTTTCAGCCTGAGATAAGGTGGGTTTCGGAACGCCAAACATAAAAGTGTTGATAACTTTGGAAAAACACTTCAGACAGTTTAGATTTGATGTGCAACTACTAGAAAGACCCTTTCTGCTATAGTGGGAGGTTAAAATTTCATGTTCTGAAGCTTCCCTGAAAAGTTATGGCACAATGCACAAAAACGCTTTTCAGCCTGAGATAAGGTGGGTTTCGGAACGCCAAACATAAAAGTGTTAATAACTTTGGAAAAACACTTCAGACAGTTTAGATTTGATGTGCAACTACTAGAAAGACCCTTTCTGCTATAGTGGGAGGTTAAAATTTCATGTTCTGAAGCTTCCCTGAAAAGTTATGGCACAATGCACAAAAACGCTTTTCAGCCTGAGATAAGGTGGGTTTCGGAACGCCAAACATAAAAGTGTTGATAACTTTCGAAAAACACTTCAGACAGCTTAGATTTGATGTGCAACTACTAGAAAGACCCTTTCTGCTATAGTGGGATGCTAAAATTTCATGTTCTGAAGCTTCCCTGAAAAGTTATGGCACAATGCGTAAAAACGCTTTTCAGCCTGAGATAAGGTGGGTTTCGGAACGGCATACATAAAAGTGTTGATAACTTTGGAAAAACACTTCAGACAGTTTAGATTTGATGTGCAACTACTAGAAAGACCCTTTCTGCTATAGTGGGAGGTTAAAATTTCATGTTCTGAAGCTTCCCTGAAAAGTTATGGCACAATGCACAAAAACGCTTTTCAGCCTGAGATAAGGTGGGTTTCGGAACGCCAAACATAAAAGTGTTGATAACTTTCGAAAAACACTTCAGACAGCTTAGATTTGATGTGCAACTACTAGAAAGACCCTTTCTGCTATAGTGGGAGGTTAAAATTTCATGTTCTGAAGCTTCCCTGAAAAGTTATGGCACAATGCGTAAAAACGCTATTCAGCCTGAGATAAGGTGGGTTTCGGAACGCCAAACATAAAAGTGTTGATAACTTTGGAAAAACACTTCAGACAGTTTAGATTTGATGTGCAACTACTAGAAAGACCCTTTCTGCTATAGTGGGAGGTTAAAATTTCATGTTCTGAAGCTTCCCTGAAAAGTTATGGCACAATGCACAAAAACGCTTTTCAGCCTGAGATAAGGTGGGTTTCGGAACGCCAAACATAAAAGTGTTGATAACTTTCGAAAAACACTTCAGACAGCTTAGATTTGATGTGCACCTACTAGAAAGACCCTTTCTGCTATAGTGGGAGGTTAAAATTTCATGTTCTGAAGCTTCCCTGAAAAGTTATGGCACAATGCGTAAAAACGCTTTTCAGCCTGAGATAAGGTGGGTTTCGAGACGCCAAACATAAAAGTGTTAATAACTTTGGAAAAACACTTCAGACAGTTTAGATTTGATGTGCAACTACTAGAAAGACCCTTTCTGCTATAGTGGGAGGTTAAAATTTCATGTTCTGAAGCTTCCCTGAAAAGTTATGGCACAATGCACAAAAACGCTTTTCAGCCTGAGATAAGGTGGGTTTCGGAACGCCAAACATAAAAGTGTTGATAACTTTTGAAAAACACTTCAGACAGTTTAGATTTGATGTGCAACTACTTGAAAGACCCTTTCTGCTATAGTGGGAGGTTAAAATTTCATGTTCTGAAGCTTCCCTGAAAAGTTATGGCACAATGCACAAAAACGCTTTTCAGCCTGAGATAAGGTGGGTTTCGGAACGCCAAACATAAAAGTGTTGATAACTTTCGAAAAACACTTCAGACAGTTTAGATTTGATGTGCAACTACTAGAAAGACCCTTTCTGCTATAGTGGGAGGTTAAAATTTCATGTTCTGAAGCGTCCCTGAAAAGTTATGGCACAATGCACAAAAACGCTTTTCAGCCTGAGATAAGGTGGGTTTCGGAACGCCAAACATAAAAGTGTTAATAACTTTGGAAAAACACTTCAGACAGTTTAGATTTGATGTGCAACTACTAGAAAGACCCTTTCTGCTATAGTGGGAGGTTAAAATTTCATGTTCTGAAGCTTCCCTGAAAAGTTATGGCACAATGCACAAAAACGCTTTTCAGCCTGAGATAAGGTGGGTTTAGGAACGCCAAACATAAAAGTGTTAATAACTTTGGAAAAACACTTCAGACAGTTTAGATTTGATGTGCAACTACTAGAAAGACCCTTTCTGCTATAGTGGGAGGTTAAAATTTCATGTTCTGAAGCTTCCCTGAAAAGTTATGGCACAATGCACAAAAACGCTTTTCAGCCTGAGATAAGGTGGGTTTCGGAACGCCAAACATAAAAGTGTTGATAACTTTTGAAAAACACTTCAGACAGTTTAGATTTGATGTGCAACTACTAGAAAGACCCTTTCTGCTATAGTGGGAGGTTAAAATTTCATGTTCTGAAGCTTCCCTGAAAAGTTATGGCACAATGCACAAAAACGCTTTTCAGCCTGAGATAAGGTGGGTTTCGGAACGCCAAACATAAAAGTGTTGATAACTTTTGAAAAACACTTCAGACAGTTTAGATTTGATGTGCAACTACTAGAAAGACCCCTTCAGCTATAGTGGGAGGTTAAAATTTCATGTTCTGAAGCTTCCCTGAAAAGTTATGGCACAATGCGTAAAAACGCTTTTCAGCCTGAGATAAGGTGGGTTTCGGAACGCCAAACATAAAAGTGTTGATAACTTTGGAAAAACACTTCAGACAGTTTAGATTTGATGTGCAACTACTAGAAAGACCCTTTCTGCTATAGTGGGAGGTTAAAATTTCATGTTCTGAAGCTTCCCTGAAAAGTTATGGCACAATGCACAAAAACGCTTTTCAGCCTGAGATAAGGTGGGTTTCGGAACGCCAAACATAAAAGTGTTAATAACTTTGGAAAAACACTTCAGACAGTTTAGATTTGATGTGCAACTACTAGAAAGACCCTTTCTGCTATAGTGGGAGGTTAAAATTTCATGTTCTGAAGCTTCCCTGAAAAGTTATGGCACAATGCACAAAAACGCTTTTCAGCCTGAGATAAGGTGGGTTTCGGAACGCCAAACATAAAAGTGTTGATAACTTTCGAAAAACACTTCAGACAGCTTAGATTTGATGTGCAACTACTAGAAAGACCCTTTCTGCTATAGTGGGATGCTAAAATTTCATGTTCTGAAGCTTCCCTGAAAAGTTATGGCACAATGCGTAAAAACGCTTTTCAGCCTGAGATAAGGTGGGTTTCGGAACGGCATACATAAAAGTGTTGATAACTTTGGAAAAACACTTCAGACAGTTTAGATTTGATGTGCAACTACTAGAAAGACCCTTTCTGCTATAGTGGGAGGTTAAAATTTCATGTTCTGAAGCTTCCCTGAAAAGTTATGGCACAATGCACAAAAACGCTTTTCAGCCTGAGATAAGGTGGGTTTCGGAACGCCAAACATAAAAGTGTTGATAACTTTCGAAAAACACTTCAGACAGCTTAGATTTGATGTGCAACTACTAGAAAGACCCTTTCTGCTATAGTGGGAGGTTAAAATTTCATGTTCTGAAGCTTCCCTGAAAAGTTATGGCACAATGCGTAAAAACGCTATTCAGCCTGAGATAAGGTGGGTTTCGGAACGCCAAACATAAAAGTGTTGATAACTTTGGAAAAACACTTCAGACAGTTTAGATTTGATGTGCAACTACTAGAAAGACCCTTTCTGCTATAGTGGGAGGTTAAAATTTCATGTTCTGAAGCTTCCCTGAAAAGTTATGGCACAATGCACAAAAACGCTTTTCAGCCTGAGATAAGGTGGGTTTCGGAACGCCAAACATAAAAGTGTTGATAACTTTCGAAAAACACTTCAGACAGCTTAGATTTGATGTGCACCTACTAGAAAGACCCTTTCTGCTATAGTGGGAGGTTAAAATTTCATGTTCTGAAGCTTCCCTGAAAAGTTATGGCACAATGCGTAAAAACGCTTTTCAGCCTGAGATAAGGTGGGTTTCGAAACGCCAAACATAAAAGTGTTAATAACTTTGGAAAAACACTTCAGACAGTTTAGATTTGATGTGCAACTACTAGAAAGACCCTTTCTGCTATAGTGGGAGGTTAAAATTTCATGTTCTGAAGCTTCCCTGAAAAGTTATGGCACAATGCACAAAAACGCTTTTCAGCCTGAGATAAGGTGGGTTTCGGAACGCCAAACATAAAAGTGTTGATAACTTTTGAAAAACACTTCAGACAGTTTAGATTTGATGTGCAACTACTTGAAAGACCCTTTCTGCTATAGTGGGAGGTTAAAATTTCATGTTCTGAAGCTTCCCTGAAAAGTTATGGCACAATGCACAAAAACGCTTTTCAGCCTGAGATAAGGTGGGTTTCGGAACGCCAAACATAAAAGTGTTGATAACTTTCGAAAAACACTTCAGACAGTTTAGATTTGATGTGCAACTACTAGAAAGACCCTTTCTGCTATAGTGGGAGGTTAAAATTTCATGTTCTGAAGCGTCCCTGAAAAGTTATGGCACAATGCACAAAAACGCTTTTCAGCCTGAGATAAGGTGGGTTTCGGAACGCCAAACATAAAAGTGTTAATAACTTTGGAAAAACACTTCAGACAGTTTAGATTTGATGTGCAACTACTAGAAAGACCCTTTCTGCTATAGTGGGAGGTTAAAATTTCATGTTCTGAAGCTTCCCTGAAAAGTTATGGCACAATGCACAAAAACGCTTTTCAGCCTGAGATAAGGTGGGTTTAGGAACGCCAAACATAAAAGTGTTAATAACTTTGGAAAAACACTTCAGACAGTTTAGATTTGATGTGCAACTACTAGAAAGACCCTTTCTGCTATAGTGGGAGGTTAAAATTTCATGTTCTGAAGCTTCCCTGAAAAGTTATGGCACAATGCACAAAAACGCTTTTCAGCCTGAGATAAGGTGGGTTTCGGAACGCCAAACATAAAAGTGTTGATAACTTTTGAAAAACACTTCAGACAGTTTAGATTTGATGTGCAACTACTAGAAAGACCCTTTCTGCTATAGTGGGAGGTTAAAATTTCATGTTCTGAAGCTTCCCTGAAAAGTTATGGCACAATGCGTAAAGACGCTTTTCAGCCTGAGATAAGGGGGGTTTCGGAACGCCAAACATAAAAGTGTTGATAACTTTGGAAAAACACTTCAGACAGTTTAGATTTGATGTGCAACTACTAGAAAGACCCTTTCTGCTATAGTGGGAGGTTAAAATTTCATGTTCTGAAGCTTCCCTGAAAAGTTATGGCACAATGCACAAAAACGCTTTTCAGCCTGAGATAAGGTGGGTTTCGGAACGCCAAACATAAAAGTGTTGATAACTTTCGAAAAACACTTCAGACAGCTTAGATTTGATGTGCACCTACTAGAAAGACCCTTTCTGCTATAGTGGGAGGTTAAAATTTCATGTTCTGAAGCTTCCCTGAAAAGTTATGGCACAATGCGTAAAAACGCTTTTCAGCCTGAGATAAGGTGGGTTTCGGAACGCCAAACATAAAAGTGTTAATAACTTTGGAAAAACACTTCAGACAGTTTAGATTTGATGTGCAACTACTAGAAAGACCCTTTCTGCTATAGTGGGAGGTTAAAATTTCATGTTCTGAAGCTTCCCTGAAAAGTTATGGCACAATGCACAAAAACGCTTTTCAGCCTGAGATAAGGTGGGTTTCGGAACGCCAAACAAAAAAGTGTTGATAACTTTTGAAAAACACGTCCGACAGTTTAGATTTGATGTGCAACTACTAGAAAGACCCTTTCTGCTATAGTGGGAGGTTAAAATTTCATGTTCTGAAGCTTCCCTGAAAAGTTATGGCACAATGCACAAAAACGCTTTTCAGCCTGAGATAAGGTGGGTTTCGGAACGCCAAACATAAAAGTGTTGATAACTTTCGAAAAACACTTCAGAGAGCTTAGATTTGATGTGCACCTACTAGAAAGACCCTTTCTGCTATAGTGGGAGGTTAAAATTTCATGTTCTGAAGCTTCCCTGAAAAGTTATGGCACAATGCACAAAAACGCTTTTCAGCCTGAGATAAGGTGGGTTTCGGAACGCCAAACATAAAAGTGTTGATAACTTTGGAAAAACACTTCAGACAGTTTAGATTTGATGTGCAACTACTAGAAAGACCCTTTCTGCTATAGTGGGAGGTTAAAATTTCATGTTCTGAAGCTTCCCTGAAAAGTTATGGCACAATGCACAAAAACGCTTTTCAGCCTGAGATAAGGTGGGTTTCGGAACGCCAAACATAAAAGTGTTGATAACTTTCGAAAAACACTTCAGACAGCTTAGATTTGATGTGCAACTACTAGAAAGACCCTTTCTGCTATAGTGGGATGCTAAAATTTCATGTTCTGAAGCTTCCCTGAAAAGTTATGGCACAATGCGTAAAAACGCTTTTCAGCCTGAGATAAGGTGGGTTTCGGAACGGCATACATAAAAGTGTTGATAACTTTGGAAAAACACTTCAGACAGTTTAGATTTGATGTGCAACTACTAGAAAGACCCTTTCTGCTATAGTGGGAGGTTAAAATTTCATGTTCTGAAGCTTCCCTGAAAAGTTATGGCACAATGCACAAAAACGCTTTTCAGCCTGAGATAAGGTGGGTTTCGGAACGCCAAACATAAAAGTGTTGATAACTTTCGAAAAACACTTCAGACAGCTTAGATTTGATGTGCAACTACTAGAAAGACCCTTTCTGCTATAGTGGGAGGTTAAAATTTCATGTTCTGAAGCTTCCCTGAAAAGTTATGGCACAATGCGTAAAAACGCTTTTCAGCCTGAGATAAGGTGGGTTTCGGAACGCCAAACATAAAAGTGTTGATAACTTTGGAAAAACACTTCAGACAGTTTAGATTTGATGTGCAACTACTAGAAAGACCCTTTCTGCTATAGTGGGAGGTTAAAATTTCATGTTCTGAAGCTTCCCTGAAAAGTTATGGCACAATGCACAAAAACGCTTTTCAGCCTGAGATAAGGTGGGTTTCGGAACGCCAAACATAAAAGTGTTGATAACTTTTGAAAAACACTTCAGACAGTTTAGATTTGATGTGCAACTACTAGAAAGACCCTTTCTGCTATAGTGGGAGGTTAAAATTTCATGTTCTGAAGCTTCCCTGAAAAGTTATGGCACAATGCGTAAAGACGCTTTTCAGCCTGAGATAAGGGGGGTTTCGGAACGCCAAACATAAAAGTGTTGATAACTTTGGAAAAACACTTCAGACAGTTTAGATTTGATGTGCAACTACTAGAAAGACCCTTTCTGCTATAGTGGGAGGTTAAAATTTCATGTTCTGAAGCTTCCCTGAAAAGTTATGGCACAATGCACAAAAACGCTTTTCAGCCTGAGATAAGGTGGGTTTCGGAACGCCAAACATAAAAGTGTTGATAACTTTCGAAAAACACTTCAGACAGCTTAGATTTGATGTGCACCTACTAGAAAGACCCTTTCTGCTATAGTGGGAGGTTAAAATTTCATGTTCTGAAGCTTCCCTGAAAAGTTATGGCGCAATGCGTAAAAACGCTTTTCAGCCTGAGATAAGGTGGGTTTCGGAACGCCAAACATAAAAGTGTTAATAACTTTGGAAAAACACTTCAGACAGTTTAGATTTGATGTGCAACTACTAGAAAGACCCTTTCTGCTATAGTGGGAGGTTAAAATTTCATGTTCTGAAGCTTCCCTGAAAAGTTATGGCACAATGCACAAAAACGCTTTTCAGCCTGAGATAAGGTGGGTTTCGGAACGCCAAACAAAAAAGTGTTGATAACTTTTGAAAAACACGTCCGACAGTTTAGATTTGATGTGCAACTACTAGAAAGACCCTTTCTGCTATAGTGGGAGGTTAAAATTTCATGTTCTGAAGCTTCCCTGAAAAGTTATGGCACAATGCACAAAAACGCTTTTCAGCCTGAGATAAGGTGGGTTTCGGAACGCCAAACATAAAAGTGTTGATAACTTTCGAAAAACACTTCAGAGAGCTTAGATTTGATGTGCACCTACTAGAAAGACCCTTTCTGCTATAGTGGGAGGTTAAAATTTCATGTTCTGAAGCTTCCCTGAAAAGTTATGGCACAATGCACAAAAACGCTTTTCAGCCTGAGATAAGGTGGGTTTCGGAACGCCAAACATAAAAGTGTTGATAACTTTGGAAAAACACTTCAGACAGTTTAGATTTGATGTGCAACTACTAGAAAGACCCTTTCTGCTATAGTGGGAGGTTAAAATTTCATGTTCTGAAGCGTCCCTGAAAAGTTATGGCACAATGCACAAAAACGCTTTTCAGCCTGAGATAAGGTGGGTTTCGGAACGCCAAACATAAAAGTGTTGATAACTTTCGAAAAACACTTCAGACAGCTTAGATTTGTTGTGCAACTACTAGAAAGACCCTTTCTGCCATAGTGGGAGGTTAAAATTTCATGTTCTGAAGCTTCCCTGAAAAGTTATGGCACAATGCGTAAAAACGCTTTTCAGCCTGAGATAAGGTGGGTTTCGGAACGCCATACATAAAAGTGTTGATAACTTTGGAAAAACACTTCAGACAGTTTAGATTTGATGTGCAACTACTAGAAAGACCCTTTCTGCTATAGTGGGAGGTTAAAATTTCATGTTCTGAAGCTTCCCTGAAAAGTTATGGCACAATGCACAAAAACGCTTTTCAGCCTGAGATAAGGTGGGTTTCGGAACGCCAAACATAAAAGTGTTGATAACTTTGGAAAAACACTTCAGACAGTTTAGATTTGATGTGCAACTACTAGAAAGACCCTTTCTGCTATAGTGGGAGGTTAAAATTTCATGTTCTGAAGCTTCCCTGAAAAGTTATGGCACAATGCACAAAAACGCTTTTCAGCCTGAGATAAGGTGGGTTTCGGAACGCCAAACATAAAAGTGTTGATAACTTTCGAAAAACACTTCAGACAGCTTAGATTTGTTGTGCAACTACTAGAAAGACCCTTTCTGCTATAGTGGGAGGTTAAAATTTCATGTTCTGAAGCTTCCCTGAAAAGTTATGGCACAATGCGTAAAAACGCTTTTCAGCCTGAGATAAGGTGGGTTTCGGAACGCCAAACATAAAAGTGTTAATAACTTTGGAAAAACACTTCAGACAGTTTAGATTTGATGTGCAACTACTAGAAAGACCCTTTCTGCTATAGTGGGAGGTTAAAATTTCATGTTCTGAAGCTTCCCTGAAAAGTTATGGCACAATGCGTAAAAACGCTTTTCAGCCTGAGATAAGGTGGGTTTCGGAACGCCAAACATAAAAGTGTTGATAACTTTGGAAAAACACTTCAGACAGTTTCGATTTGATGTGCAACTACTAGAAAGACCCTTTCTGCTATAGTGGGAGGTTAAAATTTCATGTTCTGAAGCTTCCCTGAAAAGTTATGGCACAATGCACAAAAACGCTTTTCAGCCTGAGATAAGGTGGGTTTCGGAACGCCAAACATAAAAGTGTTGATAACTTTCGAAAAACACTTCAGACAGCTTAGATTTGATGTGCACCTACTGGAAAGACCCTTTCTGCTATAGTGGGAGGTTAAAATTTCATGTTCTGAAGCTTCCCTGAAAAGTTATGGCACAATGCACAAAAACGCTTTTCAGCCTGAGATAAGGTGGGTTTCGGAACGCCAAACATAAAAGTGTTAATAACTTTGGAAAAACACTTCAGACAGTTTAGATTTGATGTGCAACTACTAGAAAGACCCTTTCTGCTATAGTGGGAGGTTAAAATTTCATGTTCTGAAGCTTCCCTGAAAAGTTATGGCACAATGCACAAAAACGCTTTTCAGCCTGAGATAAGGTTGGTTTCGGAACGCCAAACATAAAAGTGTTAATAACTTTGGAAAAACACTTCAGACAGTTTAGATTTGATGTGCAACTACTAGAAAGACCCTTTCTGCTATAGTGGGAGGTTAAAATTTCATGTTCTGAAGCTTCCCTGAAAAGTTATGGCACAATGCACAAAAACGCTTTTCAGCCTGAGATAAGGTGGGTTTCGGAACGCCAAACATAAAAGTGTTGATAACTTTGGAAAAACACTTCAGACAGTTTAGATTTGATGTGCAACTACGAGAAAGACCCTTTCTGCTATAGTGGGAGGTTAAAATTTCATGTTCTGAAGCTTCCCTGAAAAGTTATGGCGCAATGCGTAAAAACGCTTTTCAGCCTGAGATAAGGTGGGTTTCGGAACGCCAAACATAAAAGTGTTGATAACTTTGGAAAAGCACTTCAGACAGTTTAGATTTGATGTGCAACTACTAGAAAGACCCTTTCTGCTATAGTGGGAGGTTAAAATTTCATGTTCTGAAGCTTCCCTGAAAAGTTATGGCACAATTCACAAAAACGCTTTTCAGCCTGAGATAAGGTGGGTTTCGGAACGCCAAACATAAAAGTGTTAATAACTTTGGAACAACACTTCAGACAGTTTAGATTTGATGTGCAACTACTAGAAAGACCCCTTCTGCTATAGTGGGAGGTTAAAATTTCATGTTCTGAAGCTTCCCTGAAAAGTTATGGCACAATGCGTAAAAACGCTTTTCAGCCTGAGATAAGGTGGGTTTCGGAACGCCAAACATAAAAGTGTTGATAACTTTGGAAAAACACTTCAGACAGTTTAGATTTGATGTGCAACTACTAGAAAGACCCTTTCTGCTATAGTGGGAGGTTAAAATTTCATGTTCTGAAGCTTCCCTGAAAAGTTATGGCACAATGCACAAAAACGCTTTTCAGCCTGAGATAAGGTGGGTTTCGGAACGCCAAACATAAAAGTGTTAATAACTTTGGAAAAACACTTCAGACAGTTTAGATTTGATGTGCAACTACTAGAAAGACCCTTTCTGCTATAGTGGGGGGTTAAAATTTCATGTTCTGAAGCTTCCCTGAAAAGTTATGGCACAATGCACAAAAACGCTTTTCAGCCTGAGATAAGGTGGGTTTCGGAACGCCAAACATAAAAGTGTTGATAACTTTCGAAAAACACTTCAGACAGCTTAGATTTGATGTGCACCTACTAGAAAGACCCTTTCTGCTATAGTGGGAGGTTAAAATTTCATGTTCTGAAGCTTCCCTGAAAAGTTATGGCACAATGCACAAAAACGCTTTTCAGCCTGAGATAAGGTGGGTTTCGGAACGCCAAACATAAAAGTGTTGATAACTTTGGAAAAACACTTCAGACAGTTTAGATTTGATGTGCAACTACTAGAAAGACCCTTTCTGCTATAGTGGGAGGTTAAAATTTCATGTTCTGAAGCTTCCCTGAAAAGTTATGGCACAATGCACAAAAACGCTTTTCAGCCTGAGATAAGGTGGGTTTCGGAACGCCAAACATAAAAGTGTTAATAACTTTGGAAAAACACTTCAGACAGTTTAGATTTGATGTGCAACTACTAGAAAGACCCTTTCTGCTATAGTGGGAGGTTAAAATTTCATGTTCTGAAGCTTCCCTGAAAAGTTATGGCACAATGCACAAAAACGCTTTTCAGCCTGAGATAAGGTGGGTTTCGGAACGCCAAACATAAAAGTGTTAATAACTTTGGAAAAACACTTCAGACAGTTTGGATTTGATGTGCAACTACTAGAAAGACCCTTTCTGCTATAGTGGGAGGTTAAAATTTCATGTTCTGAAGCTTCCCTGAAAAGTTATGGCACAATGCACAAAAACGCTTTTCAGCCTGAGATAAGGTGGGTTTCGGAACGCCAAACATAAAAGTGTTGATAACTTTGGAAAAACACTTCAGACAGTTTAGATTTGATGTGCAACTAGTAGAAAGACCCTTTCTGCTATAGTGGGAGGTTAAAATGTCATGTTCTGAAGCTTCCCTGAAAAGTTATGGCAGAATGCGTAAAAACGCTTTTCAGCCTGAGATAAGGTGGGTTTCGGAACGCCAAACATAAAAGTGTTGATAACTTTGGAAAAGCACTTCAGACAGTTTAGATTTGATGTGCAACTACTAGAAAGACCCTTTCTGCTATAGTGGGAGGTTAAAATTTCATGTTCTGAAGCTTCCCTGAAAAGTTATGGCACAATTCACAAAAACGCTTTTCAGCCTGAGATAAGGTGGGTTTCGGAACGCCAAACATAAAAGTGTTAATAACTTTGGAAAAACACTTCAGACAGTTTAGATTTGATGTGCAACTACTAGAAAGACCCTTTCTGCTATAGTGGGAGGTTAAAATTTCATGTTCTGAAGCTTCCCTGAAAAGTTATGGCACAATGCACAAAAACGCTTTTCAGCCTGAGATAAGGTGGGTTTCGGAACGCCAAACATAAAAGTGTTGATAACTTTCGAAAAACACTTCAGACAGCTTAGATTTGATGTGCAACTACTAGAAAGACCCTTTCTGCTATAGTGGGATGTTAAAATTTCATGTTCTGAAGCTTCCCTGAAAAGTTATGGCACAATGCGTAAAAACGCTTTTCAGCCTGAGATAAGGTGGGTTTCGGAACGCCATACATAAAAGTGTTGATAACTTTGGAAAAACACTTCAGACAGTTTAGATTTGATGTGCAACTACTAGAAAGACCCTTTCTGCTATAGTGGGAGGTTAAAATTTCATGTTCTGAAGCTTCCCTGAAAAGTTATGGCACAATGCACAAAAGCGCTTTTCAGCCTGAGATAAGGTGGGTTTCGGAACGCCAAACATAAAAGTGTTGATAACTTTCGAAAAACACTTCAGTCAGCTGAGATTTGATGTGCACCTACTAGAAAGACCCTTTCTGCTATAGTGGGAGGTTAAAATTTCATGTTCTGAAGCTTCCCTGAAAAGTTATGGCACAATGTGTAAAAACGCTTTTCAGCCTGAGATAAGGTGGGTTTCGGAACGCCAAACATAAAAGTGTTAATAACTTTGGAAAAACACTTCAGACAGTTTAGATTTGATGTGCAACTACTAGAAAGACCCTTTCTGCTATAGTGGGAGGTTAAAATTTCATGTTCTGAAGCTTCCCTGAAAAGTTATGGCACAATGCACAAAAACGCTTTTCAGCCTGAGATAAGGTGGGTTTCGGAACGCCAAACATAAAAGTGTTGATAACTTTTGAAAAACACTTCAGACAGTTTAGATTTGATGTGCAACTACTAGAAAGACCTTTTCTGCTATAGTGGGAGGTTAAAATTTCATGTTCTGAAGCTTCCCTGAAAAGTTATGGCACAATGCGTAAAAACGCTTTTCAGCCTGAGATAAGGTGGGTTTCGGAACGCCAAACATAAAAGTGTTGATAACTTTGGGAAAACACTTCAGACAGTTTAGATTTGATGTGCAACTACTAGAAAGACCCTTTCTGCTATAGTGGGAGGTTAAAATTTCATGTTCTGAAGCTTCCCTGAAAAGTTATGGCACAATGCACAAAAACGCTTTTCAGCCTGAGATAAGGTGGGTTTCGGAACGCCAAACATAAAAGTGTTGATAACTTTCGAAAAACCCTTCAGACAGCTTAGATTTGATGTGCACCTACTAGAAAGACCCTTTCTGCTATAGTGGGAGGTTAAAATTTCATGTTCTTAAGCTTCCCTGAAAAGTTATGGCACAATGCGTAAAAACGCTTTTCAGCCTGAGATAAGGTGGGTTTCGGAACGCCAAACATAAAAGTGTTAATAACTTTGGAAAAACACTTCAGACAGTTTAGATTTGATGTGCAACTACTAGAAAGACCCTTTCTGCTATAGTGGGAGGTTAAAATTTCATGTTCTGAAGCTTCCCTGAAAAGTTATGGCACAATGCACAAAAACGCTTTTCAGCCTGAGATAAGGTGGGTTTCGGAACGCCAAACATAAAAGTGTTAATAACTTTGGAAAAACACTTCAGACAGTTTAGATTTGATGTGCAACTACTAGAAAGACCCTTTCTGCTATAGTGGGAGGTTAAAATTTCATGTTCTGAAGCTTCCCTGAAAAGTTATGGCACAATGCCCAAAAACGCTTTTCAGCCTGAGATAAGGTGGGTTTCGGAACGCCAAACATAAAAGTGTTAATAACTTTGGAAAAACACTTCAGACAGTTTAGATTTGATGTGCAACTACTAGAAAGACCCTTTCTGCTATAGTGGGAGGTTAAAATTTCATGTTTTGAAGCTTCCCTGAAAAGTTATGGCACAATGCACAAAAACGCTTTTCAGCCTGAGATAAGGTGGGTTTCGGAACGCCAAACATAAAAGTGTTGATAACTTTGGAAAAGCACTTCAGACAGTTTAGATTTGATGTGCAACTACTAGAAAGACCCTTTCTGCTATAGTGGGAGGTTAAAATTTCATGTTCTGAAGCTTCCCTGAAAAGTTATGGCACAATGCCCAAAAACGCTTTTCAGCCTGAGATAAGGTGGGTTTCGGAACGCCAAACATAAAAGTGTTAATAACTTTGGAAAAACACTTCAGACAGTTTAGATTTGATGTGCAACTACTAGAAAGACCCTTTCTGCTATAGTGGGAGGTTAAAATTTCATGTTTTGAAGCTTCCCTGAAAAGTTATGGCACAATGCACAAAAACGCTTTTCAGCCTGAGATAAGGTGGGTTTCGGAACGCCAAACATAAAAGTGTTGATAACTTTGGAAAAACACTTCAGACAGTTTAGATTTGATGTGCAACTACTAGAAAGACCCTTTCTGCTATAGTGGGAGGTTAAAATTTCATGTTCTGAAGCTTCCCTGAAAAGTTATGGCACAATGCGTAAAAACGCTTTTCAGCCTGAGATAAGGTGGGTTTCGGAACGCCAAACATAAAAGTGTTGATAACTTTGGAAAAGCACTTCAGACAGTTTAGATTTGATGTGCAACTACTAGAAAGACCCTTTCTGCTATAGTGGGAGGTTAAAATTTCATGTTCTGAAGCTTCCCTGAAAAGTTATGGCACAATTCACAAAAACGCTTTTCAGCCTGAGATAAGGTGGGTTTCGGAACGCCAAACATAAAAGTGTTAATAACTTTGGAACAACACTTCAGACAGTTTAGGTTTGATGTGCAACTACTAGAAAGACCCCTTCTGCTATAGTGGGAGGTTAAAATTTCATGTTCTGAAGCTTCCCTGAAAAGTTATGGCACAATGCGTAAAAACGCATTTCAGCCTGAGATAAGGTGGGTTTCGGAACGCCAAACATAAAAGTGTTGATAACTTTGGAAAAACACTTCAGACAGTTTAGATTTGATGTGCAACTACTAGAAAGACCCTTTCTGCTATAGTGGGAGGTTAAAATTTCATGTTCTGAAGCTTCCCTGAAAAGTTATGGCACAATGCACAAAAACGCTTTTCAGCCTGAGATAAGGTGGGTTTCGGAACGCCAAACATAAAAGTGTTGATAACTTTGGAAAAACACTTCAGACAGTTTAGATTTGAAGTGCAACTACTAGAAAGACCCTTTCTGCTATAGTGGGAGGTTAAAATTTCATGTTCTGAAGCTTCCCTGAAAAGTTATGGCACAATGCACAAAAACGCTTTTCAGCCTCAGATAAGGTGGGTTTCGGAACGCCAAACATAAAAGTGTTAATAACTTTGGAAAAACACTTCAGACAGTTTAGATTTGATGTGCAACTACTAGAAAGACCCTTTCTGCTATAGTGGGAGGTTAAAATTTCATGTTCTGAAGCTTCCCTAAAAAGTTATGGCACAATGCACAAAAACGCTTTTCAGCCTGAGATAAGGTGGGTTTCGGAACGCCAAACATAAAAGTGTTAATAACTTTGGAAAAACACTTCAGACAGTTTGGATTTGATGTGCAACTACTAGAAAGACCCTTTCTGCTATAGTGGGAGGTTAAAATTTCATGTTCTGAAGCTTCCCTGAAAAGTTATGGCACAATGCACAAAAACGCTTTTCAGCCTGAGATAAGGTGGGTTTCGGAACGCCAAACATAAAAGTGTTGATAACTTTGGAAAAACACTTCAGTCAGTTTAGATTTGATGTGCAACTACTAGAAAGACCCTTTCTGCTATAGTGGGAGGTTAAAATTTCATGTTCTGAAGCTTCCCTGAAAAGTTATGGCACAATGCGTAAAAACGCTTTTCAGCCTGAGATAAGGTGGGTTTCGGAACGCCAAACATAAAAGTGTTGATAACTTTGGAAAAGCACTTCAGACAGTTTAGATTTGATGTGCAACTACTAGAAAGACCCTTTCTGCTATAGTGGGAGGTTAAAATTTCATGTTCTGAAGCTTCCCTGAAAAGTTATGGCACAATTCACAAAAACGCTTTTCAGCCTGAGATAAGGTGGGTTTCGGAACGCCAAACATAAAAGTGTTAATAACTTTGGAACAACACTTCAGACAGTTTAGATTTGATGTGCAACTACTAGAAAGACCCCTTCTGCTATAGTGGGAGGTTAAAATTTCATGTTCTGAAGCTTCCCTGAAAAGTTATGGCACAATGCGTAAAAACGCTTTTCAGCATGAGATAAGGTGGGTTTCGGAACGCCAAACATAAAAGTGTGGATAACTTTGGAAAAACACTTCAGACAGTTTAGATTTGATGTGCAACTACTAGAAAGACCCTTTCTGCTATAGTGGGAGGTTAAAATTTCATGTTCTGAACCTTCCCTGAAAAGTTATGGCACAATGCACAAAAACGCTTTTCAGCCTGAGATAAGGTGGGTTTCGGAACGCCAAACATAAAAGTGTTAATAACTTTGGAAAAACACTTCAGACAGTTTAGATTTGATGTGCAACTACTAGAAAGACCCTTTCTGCTATAGTGGGAGGTTAAAATTTCATGTTCTGAAGCTTCCCTGAAAGGTTATGGCACAATGCACAAAAACGCTTTTCAGCCTGAGATATGGTGGGTTTCGGAACGCCAAACATAAAAGTGTTGATAACTTTCGAAAAACACTTCAGACAGCTTAGATTTGATGTGCAACTACTAGAAAGACCCTTTCTGCTATAGTGGGATGATAAAATTTCATGTTCTGAAGCTTCCCTGAAAAGTTATGGCACAATGCGTAAAAACGCTTTTCAGCCTGAGATAAGGTGGGTTTCGGAACGCCATACATAAAAGTGTTGATAACTTTGGAAAAACACTTCAGACAGTTTAGATTTGATGTGCAACTACTAGAAAGACCCTTTCTGCTATAGTGGGAGGTTAAAATTTCATGTTCTGAAGCTTCCCTGAAAAGTTATGGCACAATGCACAAAAACGCTTTTCAGCCTGAGATAAGGTGGGTTTCGGAACGCCAAACATAAAAGTGTTGATAACTTTCGAAAAACACTTCAGACAGCTTAGATTTGATGTGCACCTACTAGAAAGACCCTTTCTGCTATAGTGGGAGGTTAAAATTTCATGTTCTGAAGCTTCCCTGAAAAGTTATGGCACAATGCGTAAAAACGCTTTTCAGCCTGAGATAAGGTGGGTTTCGGAACGCCAAACATAAAAGTGTTAATAACTTTGGAAAAACACTTCAGACAGTTTAGATTTGATGTGCAAGTACTAGAAAGACCCTTTCTGCTATAGTGGGAGGTTAAAATTTCATGTTCTGAAGCTTCCCTGAAAAGTTATGGCACAATGCACAAAAACACTTTTCAGCCTGAGATAAGGTGGGTTTCGGAACGCCAAACATAAAAGTGTTGATAACTTTGGAAAAACACTTCAGACAGTTTAGATTTGATGTGCAACTACTAGAAAGACCCTTTCTGCTATAGTGGGAGGTTAAAATTTCATGTTCTGAAGCTTCCCTGAAAAGTTATGGCACAATGCGTAAAAACGCTTTTCAGCCTGAGATAAGGTGGGTTTCGGAACGCCAAACATAAAAGTGTTGATAACTTTGGAAATACACTTCAGACAGTTTAGATTTGATGTGCAACTACTAGAAAGACCCTTTCTGCTATAGTGGGAGGTTAAAATTTCATGTTCTGAAGCTTCCCTGAAAAGTTATGGCACAATGCACAAAAACGCTTTTCAGCCTGAGATAAGGTGGGTTTCGGAACGCCAAACATAAAAGTGTTGATAACTTTCGAAAAACATTTCAGACAGCTTAGATTTGATGTGCAACTACTAGAAAGACCCTTTCTGCTATAGTGGGAGGTTAAAATTTCATGTTCTGAAGCTTCCCTGAAAAGTGATGGCACAATGCACAAAAACGCTTTTCAGCCTGAGATAAGGTGGGTTTCGGAACGCCAAACATAAAAGTGTTGATAACTTTTGAAAAACACTTCAGACAGTTTAGATTTGATGTGCAACTACTAGAAAGACCCTTTCTGCTATAGTGGGAGGTTAAAATTTCATGTTCTGAAGCTTCCCTGAAAAGTTATGGCACAATGCACAAAAACGCTTTTCAGCCTGAGATAAGGTGGGTTTCGGAACGCCAAACATAAAAGTGTTGATAACTTTCGAAAAACACTTCAGAGAGCTTAGATTTGATGTGCACCTACTAGAAAGACCCTTTCTGCTATAGTGGGAGGTTAAAATTTCATGTTCTGAAGCTTCCCTGAAAAGTTATGGCACAATGCACAAAAACGCTTTTCAGCCTGAGATAAGGTGGGTTTCGGAACGCCAAACATAAAAGTGTTAATAACTTTGGAAAAACACTTCAGACAGTTTAGATTTGATGTGCAACTACTAGAAAGACCCTTTCTGCTATAGTGGGAGGTTAAAATTTCATGTTCTGAAGCTTCCCTGAAAAGTTATGGCACAGTGCACAAAAACGCTTTTCAGCCTGAGATAAGGTGGGTTTCGGAACGCCAAACATAAAAGTGTTAATAACTTTGGAAAAACACTTCAGACAGTTTAGATTTGATGTGCAACTACTAGAAAGACCCTTTCTGCTATAGTGGGAGGTTAAAATTTCATGTTCTGAAGCTTCCCTGAAAAGTTATGGCACAATGCACAAAAACGCTTTTCAGCCTGAGATAAGGTGGGTTTCGGAACGCCAAACATAAAAGTGTTGATAACTTTGGAAAAACACTTCAGACAGTTTAGATTTGATGTGCAACTACTAGAAAGACCCTTTCTGCTATAGTGGGAGGTTAAAATTTCATGTTTTGAAGCTTCCCTGAAAAGTTATGGCACAATGCGTAAAAACGCTTTTCAGCCTGAGATAAGGTGGGTTTCGGAACGCCAAACATAAAAGTGTTGATAACTTTGGAAAAGCACTTCAGACAGTTTAGATTTGATGTGCAACTACTAGAAAGACCCTTTCTGCTATAGTGGGAGGTTAAAATTTCATGTTCTGAAGCTTCCCTGAAAAGTTATGGCACAATGCACAAAAACGCTTTTCAGCCTGAGATAAGGTGGGTTTCGGAACGCCAAACATAAAAGTGTTAATAACTTTGGAACAACACTTCAGACAGTTTAGATTTGATGTGCAACTACTAGAAAGACCCCTTCTGCTATAGTGGGAGGTTAAAATTTCATGTTCTGAAGCTTCCCTGAAAAGTTATGGCACAATGCGTAAAAACGCTTTTCAGCCTGAGATAAGGTGGGTTTCGGAACGCCAAACATAAAAGTGTGGATAACTTTGGAAAAACACTTCAGACAGTTTAGATTTGATGTGCAACTACTAGAAAGACCCTTTCTGCTATAGTGGGAGGTTAAAATTTCATGTTCTGAAGCTTCCCTGAAAAGTTATGGCACAATGCACAAAAACGCTTTTCAGCCTGAGATAAGGTGGGTTTCGGAACGCCAAACATAAAAGTGTTAATAACTTTGGAAAAACACTTCAGACAGTTTAGATTTGATGTGCAACTACTAGAAAGACCCTTTCTGCTATAGTGGGAGGTTAAAATTTCATGTTCTGAAGCTTCCCTGAAAAGTTATGGCACAATGCACAAAAACGCTTTTCAGCCTGAGATAAGGTGGGTTTCGGAACGCCAAACATAAAAGTGTTGATAACTTTCGAAAAACACTTCAGACAGCTTAGATTTGATGTGCAACTACTAGAAAGACCCTTTCTGCTATAGTGGGATGTTAAAATTTCATGTTCTGAAGCTTCCCTGAAAAGTTATGGCACAATGCGTAAAAACGCTTTTCAGCCTGAGATAAGGTGGGTTTCGGAACGCCATACATAAAAGTGTTGATAACTTTGGAAAAACACTTCAGACAGTTTAGATTTGATGTGCAACTACTAGAAAGACCCTTTCTGCTATAGTGGGAGGTTAAAATTTCATGTTCTGAAGCTTCCCTGAAAAGTTATGGCACAATGCACAAAAACGCTTTTCAGCCTGAGATAAGGTGGGTTTCGGAACGCCAAACATAAAAGTGTTGATAACTTTCGAAAAACACTTCAGACAGCTTAGATTTGATGTGCACCTACTAGAAAGACCCTTTCTGCTATAGTGGGAGGTTAAAATTTCATGTTCTGAAGCTTCCCTGAAAAGTTATGGCACAATGCGTAAAAACGCTTTTCAGCCTGAGATAAGGTGGGTTTCGGAACACCAAACATAAAAGTGTTAATAACTTTGGAAAAACACTTCAGACAGTTTAGATTTGATGTGCAACTACTAGAAAGACCCTTTCTGCTATAGTGGGAGGTTAAAATTTCATGTTCTGAAGCTTCCCTGAAAAGTTATGGCACAATGCACAAAAACGCTTTTCAGCCTGAGATAAGGTGGGTTTCGGAACGCCAAACATAAAAGTGTTGATAACTTTGGAAAAACACTTCAGACAGTTTAGATTTGATGGGCAACTACTAGAAAGACCCTTTCTGCTATAGTGGGAGGTTAAAATTTCATGTTCTGAAGCTTCCCTGAAAAGTTATGGCACAATGCGTAAAAACGCTTTTCAGCCTGAGATAAGGCGGGTTTCGGAACGCCAAACATAAAAGTGTTGATAACTTTGGAAAAACACTTCAGACAGTTTAGATTTGATGTGCAACTACTAGAAAGACCCTTTCTGCTATAGTGGGAGGTTAAAATTTCATGTTCTGAAGCTTCCCTGAAAAGTTATGGCACAATGCGTAAAAACGCTTTTCAGCCTGAGATAAGGTGGGTTTCGGAACGCCAAACATAAAAGTGTTAATAACTTTGGAAAAACACTTCAGACAGTTTAGATTTGATGTGCAACTACTAGAAAGACCCTTTCTGCTATAGTGGGAGGTTAAAATTTCATGTTCTGAAGCTTCCCTGAAAAGTTATGGCACAATGCACAAAAACGCTTTTCAGCCTGAGATAAGGTGGGTTTCGGAACGCCAAACATAAAAGTGTTGATAACTTTGGAAAAACACTTCAGACAGTTTAGATTTGATGTGCAACTACTAGAAAGACCCTTTCTGCTATAGTGGGAGGTTAAAATTTCATGTTCTGAAGCTTCCCTGAAAAGTTATGGCACAATGCGTAAAAACGCTTTTCAGCCTGAGATAAGGTGGGTTTCTGAACGCCAAACATAAAAGTGTTGATAACTTTGGAAAAACACTTCAGACAGTTTAGATTTGATGTGCAACTACTAGAAAGACCCTTTCTGCTATAGTGGGAGGTTAAAATTTCATGTTCTGAAGCTTCCCTGAAAAGTTATGGCACAATGCACAAAAACGCTTTTCAGCCTGAGATAAGGTGGGTTTCGGAACGCCAAACATAAAAGTGTTGATAACTTTCGAAAAACACTTCAGACAGCTTAGATTTGATGTGCAACTACTAGAAAGACCCTTTCTGCTATAGTGGGAGGTTACAATTTCATGTTCTGAAGCTTCCCTGAAAAGTGATGGCACAATGCACAAAAACGCTTTTCAGCCTGAGATAAGGTGGGTTTCGGAACGCCAAACATAAAAGTGTTGATAACTTTTGAAAAACACTTCAGACAGTTTAGATTTGATGTGCAACTACTAGAAAGACCCTTTCTGCTATAGTGGGAGGTTAAAATTTCATGTTCTGAAGCTTCCCTGAAAAGTTATGGCACAATGCACAAAAACGCTTTTCAGCCTGAGATAAGGTGGGTTTCGGAACGCCAAACATAAAAGTGTTGATAACTTTCGAAAAACACTTCAGAGAGCTTAGATTTGATGTGCACCTACTAGAAAGACCCTTTCTGCTATAGTGGGAGGTTAAAATTTCATGTTCTGAAGCTTCCCTGAAAAGTTATGGCACAATGCACAAAAACGCTTTTCAGCCTGAGATAAGGTGGGTTTCGGAACGCCAAACATAAAAGTGTTAATAACTTTGGAAAAACACTTCAGACAGTTTAGATTTGATGTGCAACTACTAGAAAGACCCTTTCTGCTATAGTGGGAGGTTAAAATTTCATGTTCTGAAGCTTCCCTGAAAAGTTATGGCACAATGCACAAAAACGCTTTTCAGCCTGAGATAAGGTGGGTTTCGGAACGCCAAACATAAAAGTGTTGATAACTTTCGAAAAACACTTCAGAGAGCTTAGATTTGATGTGCACCTACTAGAAAGACCCTTTCTGCTATAGTGGGAGGTTAAAATTTCATGTTCTGAAGCTTCCCTGAAAAGTTATGGCACAATGCACAAAAACGCTTTTCAGCCTGAGATAAGGTGGGTTTCGGAACGCCAAACATAAAAGTGTTAATAACTTTGGAAAAACACTTCAGACAGTTTAGATTTGATGTGCAACTACTAGAAAGACCCTTTCTGCTATAGTGGGAGGTTAAAATTTCATGTTCTGAAGCTTCCCTGAAAAGTTATGGCACAGTGCACAAAAACGCTTTTCAGCCTGAGATAAGGTGGGTTTCGGAACGCCAAACATAAAAGTGTTGATAACTTTCGAAAAACACTTCAGAGAGCTTAGATTTGATGTGCACCTACTAGAAAGACCCTTTCTGCTATAGTGGGAGGTTAAAATTTCATGTTCTGAAGCTTCCCTGAAAAGTTATGGCACAATGCACAAAAACGCTTTTCAGCCTGAGATAAGGTGGGTTTCGGAACGCCAAACATAAAAGTGTTAATAACTTTGGAAAAACACTTCAGACAGTTTAGATTTGATGTGCAACTACTAGAAAGACCCTTTCTGCTATAGTGGGAGGTTAAAATTTCATGTTCTGAAGCTTCCCTGAAAAGTTATGGCACAGTGCACAAAAACGCTTTTCAGCCTGAGATAAGGTGGGTTTCGGAACGCCAAACATAAAAGTGTTAATAACTCTGGAAAAACACTTCAGACAGTTTAGATTTGATGTGCAACTACTAGAAAGACCCTTTCTGCTATAGTGGGAGGTTAAAATTTCATGTTCTGAAGCTTCCCTGAAAAGTTATGGCACAATGCACAAAAACGCTTTTCAGCCTGAGATAAGGTGGGTTTCGGAACGCCAAACATAAAAGTGTTGATAACTTTGGAAAAACACTTCAGACAGTTTAGATTTGATGTGCAACTACTAGAAAGACCCTTTCTGCTATAGTGGGAGGTTAAAGTTTCATGTTTTGAAGCTTCCCTGAAAAGTTATGGCACAATGCGTAAAAACGCTTTTCAGCCTGAGATAAGGTGGGTTTCGGAACGCCAAACATAAAAGTGTTGATAACTTTGGAAAAACACTTCAGACAGTTTAGATTTGATGTGCAACTACTAGAAAGACCCTTTCTGCTATAGTGGGAGGTTAAAATTTCATGTTCTGAAGCTTCCCTGAAAAGTTATGGCACAATTCACAAAAACGCTTTTCAGCCTGAGATAAGGTGGGTTTCGGAACGCCAAACATAAAAGTGTGGATAACTTTGGAAAAACACTTCAGACAGTTTAGATTTGATGTGCAACTACTAGAAAGACCCCTTCTGCTATAGTGGGAGGTTAAAATTTCATGTTCTGAAGCTTCCCTGAAAAGTTATGGCACAATGCACAAAAACGCTTTTCAGCCTGAGATAAGGTGGGTTTCGGAACGCCAAACATAAAAATGTTGATAACTTTGGAAAAACACTTCAGACAGTTTAGATTTGATGTGCAACTACTAGAAAGACCCTTTCTGCTATAGTGGGAGGTTAAAATTTCATGTTCTGAAGCTTCCCTGAAAAGTTATGGCACAATGCGTAAAAACGCTTTTCAGCCTGAGATAAGGTGGGTTTCGGAACGCCAAACATAAAAGTGTTGATAACTTTGGAAAAACACTTCAGACAGTTTAGATTTGATGTGCAACTACTAGAAAGACCCTTTCTGCTATTGTGGGAGGTTAAAATTTCATGTTCTGAAGCTTCCCTAAAAAGTCATGGCACAATGCGTAAAAACGCTTTTCAGCCTGAGATAAGGTGGGTTTCGGAACGCCAAACATAAAAGTGTTGATAACTTTGGAAAAACACTTCAGACAGTTTAGATTTGATGTGCAACTACTAGAAAGACCCTTTCTGCTATAGTGGGAGGTTAAAATTTCATGTTCTGAAGCTTCCCTGAAAAGTTATGGCACAATTCACAAAAACGCTTTTCAGTCTGAGATAAGGTGGGTTTCGGAACGCCAAACATAAAAGTGTTAATAACTTTGGAACAACACTTCAGACAGTTTAGATTTGATGTGCAACTACTAGAAAGACCCCTTCTGCTATAGTGGGAGGTTAAAATTTCATGTTCTGAAGCTTCCCTGAAAAGTTATGGCACAATGCGTAAAAACGCTTTTCAGCCTGAGATAAGGTGGGTTTCGGAACGCCAAACATAAAAGTGTTGATAACTTTGGAAAAACACTTCAGACAGTTTAGATTTGATGTGCAACTACTAGAAAGACCCTTTCTGCTATAGTGGGAGGTTAAAATTTCATGTTTTGAAGCTTCCCTGAAAAGTTATGGCACAATGCACAAAAACGCTTTTCAGCCTGAGATAAGGTGGGTTTCGGAACGCCAAACATAAAAGTGTTGATAACTTTGGAAAAACACTTCAGACAGTTTAGATTTGATGTGCAACTACTAGAAAGACCCTTTCTGCTATAGTGGGAGGTTAAAATTTCATGTTCTGAAGCTTCCCTGAAAAGTTATGGCACAATGCACAAAAACGCTTTTCAGCCTGAGATAAGGTGGGTTTCGGAACGCCAAACATAAAAGTGTTAATAACTTTGGAACAACACTTCAGACAGTTTAGATTTGATGTGCAACTACTAGAAAGACCCTTTCTGCTATAGTGGGAGGTTACAATTTCATGTTCTGAAGCTTCCCTGAAAAGTTATGGCACAATGCGTGAAAACGCTTTTCAGCCTGAGATAAGGTGGGTTTCGGAACGCCAAACATAAAAGTGTTGATAACTTTCGAAAAACACTTCAGACAGCTTAGATTTGATGTGCACCTACTAGAAAGACCCTTTCTGCTATAGTGGGAGGTTAAAATTTCATGTTCTGGAGCTTCCCTGAAAAGTTATGGCACAATGCACAAAAACGCTTTTCAGCCTGAGATAAGGTGGGTTTCGGAACGCCAAACATTAAAGTGTTAATAACTTTGGAAAAACACATCAGACAGTTTAGATTTGATGTGCAACTACTAGAAAGACACTTTCTGCTATAGTTGGAGGTTAAAATTTCATGTTCTGAAGCTTCCCTGAAAAGTTATGGCACAATGCGTAAAAACGCTTTTCAGCCTGAGAAAAGGTGGGTTTCGGAACGCCAAACATAAAAGTGTTATTAACTTTGGAAAAACACATCAGACAGTTTAGATTTGATGTGCAACTACTAGAAAGACCCTTTCTGCTATAGTGGGAGGTTAAAATTTCATGTTCTGAAGCTTCCCTGAAAAGTTATGGCACAATGCACAAAAACGCTTTTCAGCCTGAGATAAGGTGGGTTTCGGAACGCCAAACATAACAGTGTTGATAACTTTCGAAAAACACTTCAGACAGCTTAGATTTGATGTGCACCTACTAGAAAGACCCTTTCTGCTATAGTGGGAGGTTAAAATTTCATGTTCTGAAGCTTCCCTGAAAAGTTATGGCACAATGCGTAAAAACGCTTTTCAGCCTGAGATAAGGTGGGTTTCGGAACGCCAAACATAAAAGTGTTGATAACTTTGGAAAAACACTTCAGACAGTTTAGATTTGATGTGCAACTACTAGAAAGACCCTTTCTGCTATAGTGGGAGGTTAAAATTTCATGTTCTGAAGCTTCCCTAAAAAGTTATGGCACAATGCACAAAAACGCTTTTCAGCCTGAGATAAGGTGGGTTTCGGAACACCAAACATAAAAGTGTTAATAACTTTGGAAAAACACTTCAGACAGTTTAGATTTGATGTGCAACTACTAGAAAGACCCTTTCTGCTATAGTGGGAGGTTAAAATTTCATGTTCTGAAGCTTCCCTGAAAAGTTATGGCACAATGCACAAAAACGCTTTTCAGCCTGAGATAAGGTGGGTTTCGGAACGCCAAACATAAAAATGTTGATAACTTTCGAAAAACACTTCAGACAGCTTAGATTTGATGTGCACCTACTAGAAAGACCCTTTCTGCTATAGTGGGAGGTTAAAATTTTATGTTCTGAAGCTTCCCTGAAAAGTTATGGCACAATGCACAAAAACGCTTTTCAGCCTGAGATAAGGTGGGTTTCGGAACGCCAAACATAAAAGTGTTAATAACTTTGGAAAAACACTTCAGACAGTTTAGATTTGATGTGCAATTACTAGAAAGACCCTTTCTGCTATAGTGGGAGGTTAAAATTTCATGTTCTGAAGCTTCCCTGAAAAGTTATGGCACAATGCACAAAAACGCTTTTCAGCCTGAGATAAGGTGGGTTTCGGAACGCCAAACATAAAAGTGTTAATAACTTTGGAAAAACACTTCAGACAGTTTAGATTTGATGTGCAACTACTAGAAAGACCCTTTCTGCTATAGTGGGAGGTTAAAATTTCATGTTCTGAAGCTTCCCTGAAAAGTTATGGCACAATGCACAAAAACGCTTTTCAGCCTGAGATAAGGTGGGTTTGGGAACGCCAAACATAAAAGTGTTAATAACTTTGGAAAAACACTTCAGACAGTTTAGATTTGATGTGCAACTACTAGAAAGACCCTTTCTGCTATAGTGGGAGGTTAAAATTTCATGTTCTGAAGCTTCCCTGAAAAGTTATGGCACAATGTACAAAAACGCTTTTCAGCCTGAGATAAGGTGGGTTTCGGAACGCCAAACATAAAAGTGTTAATAACTTTGGAAAAACACATCAGACAGTTTAGATTTGATGTGCAACTACTAGAAAGACCCTTTCTACTATAGTGGGAGGTTAAAATTTCATGTTCTGAAGCTTCCCTGAAAAGTTATGGCACAATGCACAAAAACGCTTTTCAGCCTGAGATAAGGTGGGTTTCGGAACGCCAAACATAAAAGTGTTGATAACTTTCGAAAAACACTTCAGACAGCTTAGATTTGATGTGCACCTACTATAAAGACCCTTTCTGCTATAGTGGGAGGTTAAAATTTCATGTTCTGAATCTTCCCTGAAAAGTTATGGCACAATGCGTAAAAACGCTTTTCAGCCTGAGATAAGGTGGGTTTCGGAACGCCAAACATAAAAGTGTTAATAACTTTGGAAAAACACTTCAGACAGTCTAGATTTGATGTGCAACTACTAGAAAGACCCTTTCTGCTATAGTGGGAGGTTAAAATTTCATGTTCTGAAGCTTCCCTGAAAAGTTATGGCACAATGCACAAAAACGCTTTTCAGCCTGAGATAAGGTGGGTTTCGGAACGCCAAACATAAAAGTGTTGATAACTTTCGAAAAACACTTCAGACAGCTTAGATTTGATGTGCAACTACTAGAAAGACCCTTTCTGCTATAGTGGGAGGTTAAAATTTCATGTTCTGAAGCTTCCCTGAAAAGTTATGGCACAATGCACAAAAACGCTTTTCAGCCTGAGATAAGGTGGGTTTCGGAACGCCAAACATAAAAGTGTTAATAACTTTGGAAAAACACTTCAGACAATTTAGATTTGATGTGCAACTACTAGAAAGACCCTTTCTGCTATAGTGGGAGGTTAAAATTTCATGTTCTGAAGCTTCCCTGAAAAGTTATGGCACAATGCACAAAAATGCTTTTCAGCCTGAGATAAGGTGGGTTTCGGAACGCCAAACATAAAAGTGTTGATAACTTTCGAAAAACACTTCAGACAGCTTAGATTTGATGTGCACCTACTAGAAAGACCCTTTCTGCTATAGTGGGAGGTTAAAATTTCATGTTCTGAAGCTTCCCTGAAAAATTATGGCACAATGCACAAAAACGCTTTTCAGCCTGAGATAAGGTGGGTTTCGGAACGCCAAACATAAAAGTGTTGATAACTTTCGAAAAACACTTCAGACAGTCTAGATTTGATGTGCAACTACTAGAAAGACCCTTTCTGCTATAGTGGGAGGTTAAAATTTCATGTTCTGAAGCTTCCCTGAAAAGTTATGGCACAATGCACAAAAACGCTTTTCAGCCTGAGATAAGGTGGGTTTCGGAACGCCAAACATAAAAGTGTTGATAACTTTCGAAAAACACTTCAGACAGCTTAGATTTGATGTGCAACTACTAGAAAGACCCTTTCTGCTATAGTGGGAGGTTAAAATTTCATGTTCTGAAGCTTCCCTGAAAAGTTATGGCACAATGCACAAAAACGCTTTTCAGCCTGAGATAAGGTGGGTTTCGGAACGCCAAACATAAAAGTGTTAATAACTTTGGAAAAACACTTCAGACAATTTAGATTTGATGTGCAACTACTAGAAAGACCCTTTCTGCTATAGTGGGAGGTTAAAATTTCATGTTCTGAAGCTTCCCTGAAAAGTTATGGCACAATGCACAAAAATGCTTTTCAGCCTGAGATAAGGTGGGTTTCGGAACGCCAAACATAAAAGTGTTGATAACTTTCGAAAAACACTTCAGACAGCTTAGATTTGATGTGCACCTACTAGAAAGACCCTTTCTGCTATAGTGGGAGGTTAAAATTTCATGTTCTGAAGCTTCCCTGAAAAGTTATGGCACAATGCGTAAAAACGCTTTTCAGCCTGAGATAAGGTGGGTTTCGGAACGCCAAACATAAAAGTGTTGATAACTTTGGAAAAACACTTCAGACAGTTTAGATTTGATGTGCAACTACTAGAAAGACCCTTTCTGCTATAGTGGGAGGTTAAAATTTCATGTTCTGAAGCTTCCCTGAAAAGTTATGGCACAATGCACAAAAACGCTTTTCAGCCTGAGATAAGGTGGGTTTCGGAACGCCAAACATAAAAGTGTTAATAACTTTGGAAAAACACTTCAGACAGTCTAGATTTGATGTGCAACTACTAGAAAGACCCTTTCTGCTATAGTGGGAGGTTAAAATTTCATGTTCTGAAGCTACCCTGAAAAGTTATGGCACAATGCACAAAAACGCTTTTCAGCCTGAGATAAGGTGGGTTTCGGAACGCCAAACATAAAAGTGTTGATAACTTTCGAAAAACACTTCAGACAGCTTAGATTTGATGTGCACCTTCTAGAAAGACCCTTTCTGCTATAGTGGGAGGTTAAAATTTCATGTTCTGAAGCTTCCCTGAAAAGTTATGGCACAATGCGTAAAAACGCTTTTCAGCCTGAGATAAGGTGGGTTTCGGAACGCCAAACATAAAAGTGCTAATAACTTTGGAAAAACACTACAGACAGTTTAGATTTGATGTGCAACTACTAGAAAGACCCTTTCTGCTATAGTGGGAGGTTAAAATTTCATGTTCTGAAGCTTCCCTGAAAAATTATGGCACAATGCACAAAAACGCTTTTCAGCCTGAGATAAGGTGGGTTTCGGAACGCCAAACATAAAAGTGTTGATAACTTTCGAAAAACACTTCAGACAGCTTAGATTTGATGTGCACCTACTAGAAAGACCCTTTCTGCTATAGTGGGAGGTTAAAATTTCATGTTCTGAAGCTTCCCTGAAAAGTTATGGCACAATGCACAAAAACGCTTTTCAGCCTGAGATAAGGTGGGTTTCGGAACGCCAAACATAAAAGTGTTGATAACTTTGGAAAAACACTTCAGACAGTTTAGATTTGATGTGCAACTACTAGAAAGACCCTTTCTGCTATAGTGGGAGGTTAAAATTTCATGTTCTGAAGCTTCCCTGAAAAGTTATGGCACAATGCACAAAAACGCTTTTCAGCCTGAGATAAGGTGGGTTTCGGAACGCCAAACATAAAAGTGTTAATAACTTTGGAAAAACACTTCAGACAGTTTAGATTTGATGTGCAACTACTAGAAAGACCCTTTCTGCTATAGTGGGAGGTTAAAATTTCATGTTCTGAAGCTTCCCTGAAAAGTTATGGCACAATGCACAAAAACGCTTTTCAGCCTGAGATAAGGTGGGTTTCGGAACGCCAAACATAAAAGTGTTAATAACTTTGGAAAAACACTTCAGACAGTTTAGATTTGATGTGCAACTACTAGAAAGACCCTTTCTGCTATAGTGGGAGGTTAAAATTTCATGTTCTGAAGCTTCCCTGAAAAGTTATGGCACAATGCACAAAAACGCTTTTCAGCCTGAGATAAGGTGGGTTTCGGAACGCCAAACATAAAAGTGTTAATAACTTTGGAAAAACACTTCAGACAGTTTAGATTTGATGTGCAACTACTAGAAAGACCCTTTCTGCTATAGTGGGAGGTTAAAATTTCATGTTCTGAAGCTTCCCTGAAAAGTTATGGCACAATGCACAAAAACGCTTTTCAGCCTGAGATAAGGTGGGTTTCGGAACGCCAAACATAAAAGTGTTGATAACTTTCGAAAAACACTTCAGACAGCTTAGATTTGATGTGCACCTACTTGAAAGACCCTTTCTGCTATAGTGGGAGGTTAAAATTTCATGCTCTGAAGCTTCCCTGAAAAGTTATGGCACAATGCGTAAAAACGCTTTTCAGCCTGAGATAAGGTGGGTTTCGGAACGCCAAACATAAAAGTGTTGATAACTTTGGAAAAACACTTCAGACAGTTTAGATTTGATGTGCAACTACTAGAAAGACCCTTTCTGCTATAGTGGGAGGTTAAAATTTCATGTTCTGAAGCTTCCCTGAAAAGTTATGGCACAATGCACAAAAACGCTTTTCAGCCTGAGATAAGGTGGGTTTCGGAACGCCAAACATAAAAGTGTTGATAACTTTCGAAAAACACTTCAGACAGGTTAGATTTGATGTGCACCTACTAGAAAGACCCTTTCTGCTATAGTGGGAGGTTAAAATTTCATGTTCTGTAGCTTCCCTGAAAAGTTATGGCGCAATGCGTAAAAACGCTTTTCAGCCTGAGATAAGGTGGGTTTCGGAACGCCAAACATAAAAGTGTTGATAACTTTGGAAAAACACTTCGACAGTTTAGATTTGATGTGCAACTACGAGAAAGACCCTTTCTGCTATAGTGGGAGGTTAAAATTTCATGTTCTGAAGCTTCCCTGAAAAGTTATGGCACAATGCACAAAAACGCTTTTCAGCCTGAGATAAGGGGGGTTTCGGAACGCCAAACATAAAAGTGTTAATAACTTTGGAAAAACACTTCAGACAGTTTAGATTTGATGTGCAACTACTAGAAAGACCCTTTCTGCTATAGTGGGAGGTTAAAATTTCATGTTCTGAAGCTTCCCTGCAAAGTTATGGCGCAATGCACAAAAACGCTTTTCAGCCTGAGATAAGGTGGGTTTCGGAACGCCAAACATAACAGTGTCAATAACTTTGGAAAAACACTTCAGACAGTTTAGATCTGATGTGCAACTACTAGGAAGACCCTTTCTGCTATCGTGGGAGGTTAAAATTTCATGTTCTGAAGCTTCCCTGAAAAGTTATGGCACAATGCACAAAAACGCTTTTCAGCCTGAGATAAATAAGGTGGGTTTCGGAACGCCAAACATAAAAGTGTTGATAACTTTCGAAAAACACTTCAGACAGCTTAGGTTTGATGTGCACCAACTAGAAAGACCCTTCTGCTATAGTGGGAGGTTAAAATTTCATGTTCTGAAGCTTCCCTGAAAAGTTATGGCACAATGCACAAAAACGCTTTTCAGCCTGAGATAAGGTGGGTTTCGGAACGCCAAACATAAAAGTGTTAATAACTTTGGAAAAACACTTCAGACAGTCTAGATTTGATGTGCAACTACTAGAAAGACCCTTTCTGCTATAGTGGGAGGTTAAAATTTCATGTTCTGAAGCTACCCTGAAAAGTTATGGCACAATGCACAAAAACGCTTTTCAGCCTGAGATAAGGTGGGTTTCGGAACGCCAAACATAAAAGTGTTGATAACTTTCGAAAAACACTTCAGACAGCTTAGATTTGATGTGCACCTTCTAGAAAGACCCTTTCTGCTATAGTGGGAGGTTAAAATTTCATGTTCTGAAGCTTCCCTGAAAAGTTATGGCACAATGCGTAAAAACGCTTTTCAGCCTGAGATAAGGTGGGTTTCGGAACGCCAAACATAAAAGTGCTAATAACTTTGGAAAAACACTACAGACAGTTTAGATTTGATGTGCAACTACTAGAAAGACCCTTTCTGCTATAGTGGGAGGTTAAAATTTCATGTTCTGAAGCTTCCCTGAAAAATTATGGCACAATGCACAAAAACGCTTTTCAGCCTGAGATAAGGTGGGTTTCGGAACGCCAAACATAAAAGTGTTGATAACTTTCGAAAAACACTTCAGACAGCTTAGATTTGATGTGCACCTACTAGAAAGACCCTTTCTGCTATAGTGGGAGGTTAAAATTTCATGTTCTGAAGCTTCCCTGAAAAGTTATGGCACAATGCACAAAAACGCTTTTCAGCCTGAGATAAGGTGGGTTTCGGAACTCCAAACATAAAAGTGTTGATAACTTTGGAAAAACACTTCAGACAGTTTAGATTTGATGTGCAACTACTAGAAAGACCCTTTCTGCTATAGTGGGAGGTTAAAATTTCATGTTCTGAAGCTTCCCTGAAAAGTTATGGCACAATGCACAAAAACGCTTTTCAGCCTGAGATAAGGTGGGTTTCGGAACGCCAAACATAAAAGTGTTAATAACTTTGGAAAAACACTTCAGACAGTTTAGATTTGATGTGCAACTACTAGAAAGACCCTTTCTGCTATAGTGGGAGGTTAAAATTTCATGTTCTGAAGCTTCCCTGAAAAGTTATGGCACAATGCACAAAAACGCTTTTCAGCCTGAGATAAGGTGGGTTTCGGAACGCCAAACATAAAAGTGTTAATAACTTTGGAAAAACACTTCAGACAGTTTAGATTTGATGTGCAACTACTAGAAAGACCCTTTCTGCTATAGTGGGAGGTTAAAATTTCATGTTCTGAAGCTTCCCTGAAAAGTTATGGCACAATGCACAAAAACGCTTTTCAGCCTGAGATAAGGTGGGTTTCGGAACGCCAAACATAAAAGTGTTAATAACTTTGGAAAAACACTTCAGACAGTTTAGATTTGATGTGCAACTACTAGAAAGACCCTTTCTGCTATAGTGGGAGGTTAAAATTTCATGTTCTGAAGCTTCCCTGAAAAGTTATGGCACAATGCACAAAAACGCTTTTCAGCCTGAGATAAGGTGGGTTTCGGAACGCCAAACATAAAAGTGTTGATAACTTTCGAAAAACACTTCAGACAGCTTAGATTTGATGTGCACCTACTTGAAAGACCCTTTCTGCTATAGTGGGAGGTTAAAATTTCATGCTCTGAAGCTTCCCTGAAAAGTTATGGCACAATGCGTAAAAACGCTTTTCAGCCTGAGATAAGGTGGGTTTCGGAACGCCAAACATAAAAGTGTTGATAACTTTGGAAAAACACTTCAGACAGTTTAGATTTGATGTGCAACTACTAGAAAGACCCTTTCTGCTATAGTGGGAGGTTAAAATTTCATGTTCTGAAGCTTCCCTGAAAAGTTATGGCACAATGCACAAAAACGCTTTTCAGCCTGAGATAAGGTGGGTTTCGGAACGCCAAACATAAAAGTGTTGATAACTTTCGAAAAACACTTCAGACAGGTTAGATTTGATGTGCACCTACTAGAAAGACCCTTTCTGCTATAGTGGGAGGTTAAAATTTCATGTTCTGTAGCTTCCCTGAAAAGTTATGGCGCAATGCGTAAAAACGCTTTTCAGCCTGAGATAAGGTGGGTTTCGGAACGCCAAACATAAAAGTGTTGATAACTTTGGAAAAACACTTCGACAGTTTAGATTTGATGTGCAACTACGAGAAAGACCCTTTCTGCTATAGTGGGAGGTTAAAATTTCATGTTCTGAAGCTTCCCTGAAAAGTTATGGCACAATGCACAAAAACGCTTTTCAGCCTGAGATAAGGGGGGTTTCGGAACGCCAAACATAAAAGTGTTAATAACTTTGGAAAAACACTTCAGACAGTTTAGATTTGATGTGCAACTACTAGAAAGACCCTTTCTGCTATAGTGGGAGGTTAAAATTTCATGTTCTGAAGCTTCCCTGCAAAGTTATGGCGCAATGCACAAAAACGCTTTTCAGCCTGAGATAAGGTGGGTTTCGGAACGCCAAACATAACAGTGTCAATAACTTTGGAAAAACACTTCAGACAGTTTAGATCTGATGTGCAACTACTAGAAAGACCCTTTCTGCTATCGTGGGAGGTTAAAATTTCATGTTCTGAAGCTTCCCTGAAAAGTTATGGCACAATGCACAAAAACGCTTTTCAGCCTGAGATAAGGTGGGTTTCGGAACGCCAAACATAAAAGTGTTGATAACTTTCGAAAAACACTTCAGACAGCTTAGGTTTGATGTGCACCTACTAGAAAGACCCTTCTGCTATAGTGGGAGGTTAAAATTTCATGTTCTGAAGCTTCCCTGAAAAGTTATGGCACAATGCACAAAAACGCTTTTCAGCCTGAGATAAGGTGGGTTTCGGAACGCCAAACATAAAAGTGTTAATAACTTTGGAAAAACACATCAGACAGTTTAGATTTGATGTGCAACTACTAGAAAGACCCTTTCTGCTATAGTGGGAGGTTAAAATTACATGTTCTGAAGCTTCCCTGAAAAGTTATGGCACAATGCACAAAAACGCTTTTCAGCCTGAGATAAGGTGGGTTTCGGAACGCCAAACATAAAAGTGTTAATAACTTTGGAAAAACACTTCAGACAGTTTAGATTTGATGTGCAACTACTAGAAAGACCCTTTCTGCTATAGTGGGAGGTTAAAATTTCATGTTCTGAAGCTTCCCTGAAAAGTTATGGCACAATGCACAAAAACGCTTTTCAGCCCTCATGAGATAAGGTGGGTTTCGGAACGCCAAACATAAAAGTGTTGATAACTTTCGAAAAACACTTCAGACAGCTTAGATTTGATGTGCACCTACTAGAAAGACCCTTTCTGCTATAGTGGGAGGTTAAAATTTCATGTTCTGAAGCTTCCCTGAAAAGTTATGGCACAATGCGTAAAAACGCTTTTCAGCCTGAGATAAGGTGGGTTTCGGAACGCCAAACATAAAAGTGTTGATAACTTTGGAAAAACACTTCAGACAGTTTAGATTTGATGTGCAACTACTAGAAAGACCCTTTCTGCTATAGTGGGAGGTTAAAATTTCATGTTCTGAAGATTCCCTGAAATGTTATGGCACAATGCACAAAAACGCTTTTCAGCCTGAGATAAGGTGGGTTTCGGAACGCCAAACATAAAAGTGTTAATAACTTTGGAAAAACACTTCAGACATTTTAGATTTGATGTGCAACTACTAGAAAGACCCTTTCTGCTATAGTGGGAGGTTAAAATTTCATGTTCTGAACCTTCCCTGAAAAGTTATGGCACAATGCACAAAAACGCTTTTCAGCCTGAGATAAGGTGGGTTTCGGAACGCCAAACATAAAAGTGTTGATAACTTTCGAAAAACACTTCAGACAGCTTAGATTTGATGTGCACCTACTAGAAAGACCCTTTCTGCTATAGTGGGAGGTTAAAATTTCATGTTCTGAAGCTTCCCTGAAAAGTTATGGCACAATGCGTAAAAACGCTTTTCAGCCTGAGATAAGGTGGGTTTCGGAACGCCAAACATAAAAGTGTTGATAACTTTGGAAAAACACTTCAGACAGTTTAGATTTGACGTGCAACTACTAGAAAGACCCTTTCTGCTATAGTGGGAGGTTAAAATTTCATGTTCTGAAGCTTCCCTGAAAAGTTATGGCACAATGCACAAAAACGCTTTTCAGCCTGAGATAAGGTGGGTTTCGGAACGCCAAACATAAAAGTGTTAATAACTTTGGAAAAACACTTCAGACAGTTTAGATTTGATGTGCAACTACTAGAAACACCCTTTCTGCTATAGTGGGAGGTTAAAATTTCATGTTCTGAAGCTTCCCTGAAAAGTTATGGCACAATGCACAAAAACGCTTTTCAGCCTGAGATAAGGTGGGTTTCGGAACGCCAAACATAAAGGTGTTGATAACTTTCGAAAAACACTTCAGACAGCTTAGATTTGATGTGCACCTGCTAGAAAGACCCTTTCTGCTATAGTGGGAGGTTAAAATTTCATGTTCTGAAGCTTCCCTGAAAAGTTATGGCACAATGCGTAAAAACGCTTTTCAGCCTGAGATATGGTGGGTTTCGGAACGCCAAACATAAAAGTGTTGATAACTTTCGAAAAACACTTCAGACAGCTTAGATTTGATGTGCACCTGCTAGAAAGACCCTTTCTGCTATAGTGGGAGGTTAAAATTTCATGTTCTGAAGCTTCCCTGAAAAGTTATGGCACAATGCGTATAAACGCTTTTCAGCCTGAGATATGGTGGGTTTCGGAACGCCAAACATAAAAGTGTTGATAACTTTGGAAAAACACTTCAGACATTTTAGATTTGATGTGCAACTACTAGAAAGACCCTTTCTGCTATAGTGGGAGGTTAAAATTTCATGTTCTGAACCTTCCCTGAAAAGTTATGGCACAATGCACAAAAACGCTTTTCAGCCTGAGATAAGGTGGGTTTCGGAACGCCAAACATAAAAGTGTTGATAACTTTCGAAAAACACTTCAGACAGCTTAGATTTGATGTGCACCTACTAGAAAGACCCTTTCTGCTATAGTGGGAGGTTAAAATTTCATGTTCTGAAGCTTCCCTGAAAAGTTATGGCACAATGCGTAAAAACGCTTTTCAGCCTGAGATAAGGTGGGTTTCGGAACGCCAAACATAAAAGTGTTGATAACTTTGGAAAAACACTTCAGACAGTTTAGATTTGATGTGCAACTACTAGAAAGACCCTTTCTGCTATAGTGGGAGGTTAAAATTTCATGTTCTGAAGCTTCCCTGAAAAGTTATGGCACAATGCACAAAAACGCTTTTCAGCCTGAGAAAAGGTGGGTTTCGGAACGCCAAACATAAAAGTGTTAATAACTTTGGAAAAACACTTCAGACAGTTTAGATTTGATGTGCAACTACTAGAAACACCCTTTCTGCTATAGTGGGAGTTTAAAATTTCATGTTCTGAAGCTTCCCTGAAAAGTTATGGCACAATGCACAAAAACGCTTTTCAGCCTGAGATAAGGTGGGTTTCGGAACGCCAAACATAAAAGTGTTGATAACTTTCGAAAAACACTTCAGACAGCTTAGATTTGATGTGCACCTGCTAGAAAGACCCTTTCTGCTATAGTGGGAGGTTAAAATTTCATGTTCTGAAGCTTCCCTGAAAAGTTATGGCACAATGCGTAAAAACGCATTTCAGCCTGAGATAAGGTGGGTTTCGGAACGCCAAACATAAAAGTGTTGATAACTTTGGAAAAACACTTCAGACTGTTTAGATTTGATGTGCAACTACTAGAAAGACCCTTTCTGCTATAGTGGGAGGTTAAAATGTCATGTTCTGAAGCTTCCCTGAAAAGTTATGGCACATTGCACAAAAACGCTTTTCAGCCTGAGATAAGGTGGGTTTCGGAACGCCAAACATCAAAGTGTTAATAACTTTGGAAAAACACATCAGACAGTTTAGATTTGATGTGCAACTACTAGAAAGACCCTTTCTGCTATAGTGGGAGGTTAAAATTTCATGTTCTGAAGCTTCCCTGAAAAGTTATGGCACAATGCACAAAAACGCTTTTCAGCCTGAGATAAGGTGGGTTTCGGAACGCCAAACATAAAAGTGTTGATAACTTTCGAAAAACACTTCAGACAGCTTAGATTTGATGTGCACCTGCTGGAAAGACCCTTTCTGCTATAGTGGGAGGTTAAAATTTCATGTTCTGAAGCTTCCCTGAAAAGTTATGGCACAATGCGTATAAACGCTTTTCAGCCTGAGATATGGTGGGTTTCGGAACGCCAAACATAAAAGTGTTGATAACTTTGGAAAAACACTTCAGACTGTTTAGATTTGATGTGCAACTACTAGAAAGACCCTTTCTGCTATAGTGGGAGGTTAAAATGTCATGTTCTGAAGCTTCCCTGAAAAGTTATGGCACATTGCACAAAAACGCTTTTCAGCCTGAGATAAGGTGGGTTTCGGAACGCCAAACATCAAAGTGTTAATAACTTTGGAAAAACACATCAGACAGTTTAGATTTGATGTGCAACTACTAGAAAGACCCTTTCTGCTATAGTGGGAGGTTAAAATTTCATGTTCTGAAGCTTCCCTGAAAAGTTATGGCACAATGCACAAAAACGCTTTTCAGCCTGAGATAAGGTGGGTTTCGGAACGCCAAACATAAAAGTGTTAATAACTTTGGAAAAACACTTCAGACAGTTTTGATTTGATGTGCAACTACTAGAAAGACCCTTTCTGCTATAGTGGGAGGTTAAAATTTCATGTTCTGAGGCTTCCCTGAAAAGTTATGGCACAATGCACAAAAACGCTTTTCAGCCTGAGATAAGGTGGGTTTCGGAACGCCAAACATAAAAGTGTTGATAACTTTTGAAAAACACTTCAGACAGCTTAGATTTGATGTGCAACTACTAGAAAGACCCTTTCTGCTATAGTGGGAGGTTAAAATTTCATGTTCTGAAGCTTCCCTGAAAAGTTATGGCACAATGCACAAAAACGCTTTTCAGCCTGAGATAAGGTGGGTTTCGGAACGCCAAACATAAAAGTGTTAATAACTTTGGAAAAACACTTCAGACAGTTTAGATTTGATGTGCAACTACTAGAAAGACCCTTTCTGCTATAGTGGGAGGTTAAAATTTCATGTTCTGAAGCTTCCCTGAAAAGTTATGGCACAATGCACAAAAACGCTTTTCAGCCTGAGATAAGGTGGGTTTCGGAACGCCAAACATAAAAGTGTTAATAACTTTGGAAAAACACTTCAGACAGTTTAGGTTTGATGTGCAACTACTAGAAAGACCCTTTCTGCTATAGTGGGAGGTTAAAATTTCATGTTCCGAAGCTTCCCTGAAAAGTTATGGCACAATGCACAAAAACGCTTTTCAGCCTGAGATAAGGTGGGTTTCGGAACGCCAAACATAAAAGTGTTGATAACTTTTGAAAAACACTTCAGACAGCTTAGATTTGATGTGCAACTACTAGAAAGACCCTTTCTGCTATAGTGGGAGGTTAAAATTTCATGTTCTGAAGCTTCCCTGAAAAGTTATGGCACAATGCACAAAAACGCTTTTCAGCCTGAGATAAGGTGGGTTTCGGAACGCCAAACATAAAAGTGTTAATAACTTTGGAAAAACACTTCAGATAGTTTAGATTTGATGAGCAACTACAAGAAAGACCCTTTCTGCTATAGTGGGAGGTTAAAATTTCATGTTCTGAAGCTTCCCTGAAAAGTTATGGCACAATGCCCAAAAACGCTTTTCAGCCTGAGATAAGGTGGGTTTCGGAACGCCAAACATAAAAGTGTTAATAACTTTGGAAAAACACTTCAGATAGTTTAGATTTGATGTGCAACTACTAGAAAGACCCTTTCTGCTATAGTGGGAGGTTAAAATTTCATGTTCTGATGCTTGCCTGAAAAGTTATGGCACAATGCACAAAAACGCTTTTCAGCCTGAGATAAGGTGGGTTTCGGAACGCCAAACATAAAAGTGTTGATAACTTTTGAAAAACACTTCAGACAGCTTAGATTTGATGTGCAACTACTAGAAAGACCCTTTCTGCTATAGTGGGAGGTTAAAATTTCATGTTCTGAAGCTTCCCTGAAAAGTTATGGCACAATGCACAAAAACGCTTTTCAGCCTGAGATAAGGTGGGTTTCGGAACGCCAAACATAAAAGTGTTAATAACTTTGGAAAAACACTTCAGACAGTTTAGATTTGATGTGCAACTACTAGAAAGACCCTTTCTGCTATAGTGGGAGGTTAAAATTTCATGTTCTGAAGCTTCCCTGAAAAGTTATGGCACAATGCACAAAAACGCTTTTCAGCCTGAGATAAGGTGGGTTTCGGAACGCCAAACATAAAAGTGTTGATAACTTTTGAAAAACACTTCAGACAGCTTAGATTTGATGTGCAACTACTAGAAAGACCCTTTCTGCTATAGTGGGAGGTTAAAATTTCATGTTCTGAAGCTTCCCTGAAAAGTTATGGCACAATGCACAAAAACGCTTTTCAGCCTGAGATAAGGTGGGTTTCGGAACGCCAAACATAAAAGTGTTAATAACTTTGGAAAAACACTTCAGATAGTTTAGATTTGATGTGCAACTACAAGAAAGACCCTTTCTGATATAGTGGGAGGTTAAAATTCCATGTTCTGAAGCTTCCCTGAAAAGTTATGGCACAATGCACAAAAACGCTTTTCAGCCTGAGATAAGGTGGGTTTCGGAACGCCAAACATAAAAGTGTTAATAACTTTCGAAAAAAACTTCAGACAGCTTAGATTTGATGTGCACCTACTAGAAAGACCCTTTCTGCTATAGTGGGAGGTTAAAATTTCATGTTCTGAAGCTTCCCTGAAAAGTTATGGCACAATGCGTAAAAACGCTTTTCAGCCTGAGATAAGGTGGGTTTCGGAACGCCAAACATAAAAGTGTTGATAACTTTTGAAAAACACTTCAGACAGCTTAGATTTGATGTGCAACTACAAGAAAGACCCTTTCTGCAATAGTGGGAGGTTAAAATTTCATGTTCTGAAGCTTCCCTGAAAAGTTATGGCACAATGCACAAAAACGCTTTTCAGCCTGAGATAAGGTGGGTTTCGGAACGCCAAACATAAAAGTGTTGATAACTTTTGAAAAACACTTCAGACAGCTTAGATTTGATGTGCAACTACAAGAAAGACCCTTTCTGCAATAGTGGGAGGTTAAAATTTCATGTTCTGAAGCTTCCCAGAAAAGTTATGGCACAATGCACAAAAACGCTTTTCAGCCTGAGATAAGGTGGGTTTCGGAACGCCAAACATAAAAGTGTTGATAACTTTTGAAAAACACTTCAGACAGCTTAGATTTGATGTGCAACTACTAGAAAGACCCTTGCTGCTATAGTGGGAGGTTAAAATTTCATGTTCTGAAGCTTCCCTGAAAAGTTATGGCACAATGCACCAAAACGCTTTTCAGCCTAAGATAAGGTGGGTTTCGGAACGCCAAACATAAAAGTGTCAATAACTTTGGAAAAACACTTCAGACAGTTTAGATTTGATGTGCAACTGCTAGAAAGACCCTTTCTGCTATAGTGGGAGGTTAAAATTTCATGTTCTGAAGCTTCCCTGAAAAGTTATGGCACAATGCACTAAAACGCTTTTCAGCCTGAGATAAGGTGGGTTTCGGAACGCCAAACATAAAAGTGTTGATAACTTTGGAAAAACACTTCAGACAGTTTAGATTTGATGTGCAACTACTAGAAAGACCCTTTCTGCTATAGTGGGAGGTTAAAATTACATGTTCTGAAGCTTCCCTGAAAAGTTATGGCACAATGCACAAAAACGCTTTTCAGCCTGAGATAAGGTGGGTTTCGGAACGCCAAACATAAAAGTGTTAATAACTTTGGAAAAACACTTCAGTTTAGATTTGATGTGCAACTACTAGAAAGACCCTTTCTGCTATAGTGGGAGGTTAAAATATCATGTTCTGAAGCTTCCCTGAAAAGTTATGGCACAATGCACAAAAACGCTTTTCAGCCTGAGATAAGGTGGGTTTCGGAACGCCAAACATAAAAGTGTTGATAACTTTCGAAAAACACTTCAGACAGCTTAGATTTGATGTGCACCTACTAGAAAGACCCTTTCTGCAATAGTGGGAGGTTAAAATTTCATGTTCTGAAGCTTCCCTGAAAAGTTATGGCACAATGCAGAAAAACGCTTTTCAGCCTGAGATAAGGTGGGTTTCGGAACGCCAAACATAAAAGTGTTGATAACTTTGGAAAAACACTTCAGACAGTTTAGATTTGATGTGCAACTACTAGAAAGACCCTTTCTGCTATAGTGGGAGGTTAAAATTTCATGTTCTGAAGCTTCCCTGAAAAGTTATGGCACAATGCACAAAAACGCTTTTCAGCCTGAGATAAGGTGGGTTTCGGAACGCCAAACATAAAAGTGTTAATAACTTTGGAAAAACACTTCAGTTTAGATTTGATGTGCAACTACTAGAAAGACACTTTCTGCTATAGTGTGAGGTTAAAATATTATGTTCTGAAGCTTCCCTGAAAAGTTATGGCACAATGCGTAAAAACGCTTTTCAGCCTGAGATAAGGTGGGTTTCGGAACGCCAAACATTAAAGTGCTGATAACTTTGGAAAAACACTTCAGACAGTTTAGATTTGATGTGCAACTACTAGAAAGACCCTTTCTGCTATAGTGGGAGGTTAAAATTTCATGTTCTGAAGCTTCCCTGAAAAGTTATGGCACAATGCACAAAAACGCTTTTCAGCCTGAGATAAGGTGGGTTTCGGAACGTCAAACATAGAAGTGTTAATAACTTTGGAAAAACACTTCAGACAGTTTAGATTTGATGTGCAACTACTAGAAAGACCCTATTTGCTATAGTGGGAGGTTAAAATTTCATGTTCTGAAGCTTCCCTGAAAAGTTATGGCACAATGCGTAAAAACGCTTTTCAGCCTGAGATAAGGTGGGTTTCGGAACGCCAAACATAAAAGTGTTGATAACTTTTGAAAAACACTTCAGACAGCTTAGATTTGATGTGCAACTACAAGAAAGACCCTTTCTGCTATAGTGGGAGGTTAAAATTTCATGTTCTGAAGCTTCCCTGAAAAGTTATGGCACAATGCGTAAAAACGCTTTTCAGCCTGAGATAAGGTGGGTTTCGGAACGCCAAACATAAAAGTGTTAATAACTTTGGAAAAACACTTCAGACAGTTTAGATTTTATGTGCAACTACTAGAAAGACCCTTTCTGCTATAGTGGGAGGTTAAAATTTCATGTTCTGAAGCTTCCCTGAAAAGTTATGGCACAATGCACAAAAACGCTTTTCAGCCTGAGATAAGGTGGGTTTCGGAACGCCAAACATAAAAGTGTTGATAACTTTTGAAAAACACTTCAGACAGCTTAGATTTGATGTGCAACTACTAGAAAGACCCTTTCTGCTATAGTGGGAGGTTAAAATTTCATGTTCTGAAGCTTCCCTGAAAAGTTATGGCACAATGCACAAAAACGCTTTTCAGCCTGAGATAAGGTGGGTTTCGGAACGCCAAACATAAAAGTGTTAATAACTTTGGAAAAACACTTCAGACAGTTTAGATTTGATGTGCAACTGCTAGAAAGACCCTTTCTGCTATAGTGGGATGTTAAAATTTCGTGTTCTGAAGCTTCCCTGAAAAGTTATGGCACAATGCACAAAAACGCTTTTCAGCCTGAGATAAGGTGGGTTTCGGAACGCCAAACATAAAAGTGTTGATAACTTTGGAAAAACACTTCAGACAGCTTAGATTTGATGTGCAACTACTAGAAAGACCCTTTCTGCTATAGTGGGAGGTTAAAATTTCATGTTCTGAAGCTTCCCTGAAAAGTTATGGCACAATGCACAAAAACGCTTTTCAGCCTGAGATAAGGTGGGTTTCGGAACGTCAAACATAGAAGTGTTAATAACTTTGGAAAAACACTTCAGACAGTTTATATTTGATGTGCAACTACTAGAAAGACCCTATTTGCTATAGTGGGAGGTTAAAATGTCATGTTCTGAAGCTTCCCTGAAAAGTTATGGCACAATGCACAAAAACGCTTTTCAGCCTGAGATAAGGTGGGTTTCGGAACGCCAAACATAAAAGTGTTGATAACTTTCGAAAAACACTTCAGACAGCTTAGATTTGATGTGCACCTACTAGAAAGACCCTTTCTGCTATAGTGGGAGGTTAAAATTTCATGTTCTGAAGCTTCCCTGAAAAGTTATGGCACAATGCGTAAAAACGCTTTTCAGCCTGAGATAAGGTGGGTTTCGGAACGCCAAACATAAAAGTGTTAATAACTTTGGAAAAAGACTTCAGACAGTTTAGATTTGATGTGCAACTACTAGAAAGACCCTTTCTGCTATAGTGGGAGGTTAAAATTTCATGTTCTGAAGCTTCCCTGAAAAGTTATGGCACAATGCGTAAAAACGCTTTTCAGCCTGAGATAAGGTGGGTTTCGGAACGCCAAACATAAAAGTGTTGATAACTTTGGAAAAACACTTCATACAGTTTAGATTTGATGTGCAACTACTAGAAAGACCCTTTCTGCTATAGTGGGAGGTTAAAATTTCATGTTCAGAAGCTTCCCTGAAAAGTTATGGCACAATGCACAAAAACGCTTTTCAGCCTGAGATAAGGTGGGTTTCGGAACGCCAAACATAAAAGTGTTAATAACTTTGGAAAAACACTTCAGACAGTTTAGATTTGATGTGCAACTACTAGAAAGACCCTTTCTGCTATAGTGGGAGGATAATATTTCATGTTCTGAAGCTTCCCTGAAAAGTTATGGCACAATGCACAAAAACGCTTTTCAGCCTGAGATAACGTGGGCTTCGGAACGCCAAACATAAAAGTGTTAATAACTTTGGAAAAACACTTCAGACAGTTTAGATTTGATGTGCAACTACTAGAAAGACCCTTTCTGCTATAGTGGGAGGTTAAAATTTCATGTTCTGAAGCTTCCCTGAAAAGTTATGGCACAATGCACAAAAACGCTTTTCAGCCTGAGATAAGGTGGGTTTCGGAACGCCAAACATAAAAGTGTTGATAACTTTCGAAAAACACTTCAGACAGCTTAGATTTGATGTGCACCTACTAGAAAGACCCTTTCTGCTATAGTGGGAGGTTAAAATTTCATGTTCTGAAGCTTCCCTGAAAAGTTATGGCACAATGCACAAAAACGCTTTTCAGCCTGAGATAAGGTGGGTTTCGGAACGCCAAACATAAAAGTGTTAATAACTTTGGAAAAACACTTCAGACAGTTTAGATTTGATGTGCAACTACTAGAAAGACCCTTTCTGCTATAGTGGGAGGATAATATTTCATGTTCTGAAGCTTCCCTGAAAAGTTATGGCACAATGCACAAAAACGCTTTTCAGCCTGAGATAAGGTGGGTTTCGGAACGCCAAACATAAAAGTGTTAATAACTTTGGAAAAACACTTCAGACAGTTTAGATTTGATGTGCAACTACTAGAAAGACCCTTTCTGCTATAGTGGGAGGTTAAAATTTCATGTTCTGAAGCTTCCCTGAAAAGTTATGGCACAATGCACAAAAACGCTTTTCAGCCTGAGATAAGGTGGGTTTCGGAACGCCAAACATAAAAGTGTTGATAACTTTCGAAAAACACTTCAGACAGCTTAGATTTGATGTGCACCTACTAGAAAGACCCTTTCTGCTATAGTGGGAGGTTAAAATTTCATGTTCTGAAGCTTCCCTGAAAAGTTATGGCACAATGCGTAAAAACGCTTTTCAGCCTGAGATAAGGTGGGTTTCGGAACGCCAAACATAAAGGTGTTGATAACTTTGGAAAAACACTTCAGACAGTTTAGATTTGATGTGCAACTACTAGAAAGACCCTTTCTGCTATAGTGGAAGGTTAAAATTTCATGTTCTGAAGCTTCTCTGAAAAGTTATGGCACAATGCACAAAAACGGTTTTCAGCCTGAGATAAGGTGGGTTTCGGAACGCCAAACATAAAAGTGTTAATAACTTTGGAAAAACACTTCAGACAGTTTAGATTTGATGTGCAACTACTAGAAAGACCCTTTCTGCTATAGTGGGAGGTTAAAATTTCATGTTCTGAAGCTTCCCTGAAAAGTTATGGCACAATGCACAAAAACGCTTTTCAGCCTGAGATAAGGTGGGTTTCGGAACGCCAAACATAAAAGTGTTAATAACTTTGGAAAAACACTTCAGACAGTTTAGATTTGATGCGCAACTACTAGAAAGACCCTTTCTGCTATAGTGGGAGGTTAAAATTTCATGTTCTGAAGCTTCCCTGAAAAGTTATGGTACAATGCACAAAAACGCTTTTCAGCCTGAGATAAGGTGGGTTTCGGAACGCCAAACATAAAAGTGTTGATAACTTTTGAAAAACACTTCAGACAGCTTCGATTTGATGTGCAACTACAAGAAAGACCCTTTCTGCTATAGTGGGAGGTTAAAATTTCATGTTCTGAAGCTTCCCTGAAAAGTTATGGCACAATGCACAAAAACGCTTTTCTGCCTGAGATAAGGTGGGTTTCGGAACGCCAAACATAAAAGTGTTAATAACTTTGGAAAAACACTTCAGACAGTTTAGGTTTGATGTGCAACTACTAGAAAGACCCTTTCTGCTATAGTGGGAGGTTAAAATTTCATGTTCTGAAGCTTCCCTGAAAAGTTATGGCACAATGCACAAAAACGCTTTTCAGGCTGAGATAACGTGGGTTTCGGAACGCCAAACATAAAACTGTTGATAACTTTTGAAAAACACTTCAGACAGCTTAGATTTGATGTGCAACTACTAGAAAGACCCTTTCTGTTATAGTGGGAGGTTAAAATTTCATGTTCTGAAGCTTCCCTGAAAAGTTATGGCACAATGCACAAAAACGCTTTTCAGCCTGAGATAAGGTGGGTTTCGGAACGCCAAACATAAAAGTGTTAATAACTTTGGAAAAACACTTCAGACAGTTTAGATTTGATGTGCAACTGCTAGAAAGACCCCTTCTGCTATAGTGGGAGGTTAAAATTTCATGTTCTGAAGCTTCCCTGAAAAGTTATGGCACAATGCACAAAAACGCTTTTCAGCCTGAGATAAGGTGGGTTTCGGAACGCCAAACATAAAAGTGTTGATAACTTTGGAAAAACACTTCAGACAGTTTAGATTTGATGTGCAACTACTAGAAAGACCCTTTCTGCTATAGTGGAAGGTTAAAATTTCATGTTCTGAAGCTTCTCTGAAAAGTTATGGCACAATGCACAAAAACGGTTTTCAGCCTGAGATAAGGTGGGTTTCGGAACGCCAAACATAAAAGTGTTAATAACTTTGGAAAAACACTTCAGTTTAGATTTGATGTGCAACTACTAGAAAGACCCTTTCTGCTATAGTGGGAGGTTAAAATATCATGTTCTGAAGCTTCCCTGAAAAGTTATGGCACAATGCACAAAAACGCTTTTCAGCCTGAGATAAGGTGGGTTTCGGAACGCCAAACATAAAAGTGTTGATAACTTTGGAAAAACACTTCAGACAGCTTAGATTTGATGTGCAACTACTAGAAAGACCCTTTCTGCTATAGAGGAAGGTTAAAATTTCATGTTCTGAAGCTTCTCTGAAAAGTTATGGCACAATGCACAAAAACGGTTTTCAGCCTGAGATAAGGTGGGTTTCGGAACGCCAAACATAAAAGTGTTAATAACTTTGGAAAAACACTTCAGACAGCTTAGATTTGATGTGCAACTACTAGAAAGACCCTTTCTGCTATAGTGGGAGGTTAAAATTTCATGTTCTGAAGCTTCCCTGAAATGTTATGGCACAATGCACAAAAACGCTTTTCAGCCTGAGATAAGGTGGGTTTCGGAACGCCAAACATAAAAGTGTTGATAACTTTTGAAAAACACTTCAGACAGCTTAGATTTGATGTGCAACTACAAGAAAGACCCTTTCTGCAATAGTGGGAGGTTAAAATTTCATGTTCTGAAGCTTCCCTGAAAAGTTATGGCACAATGCACAAAAACGCTTTACTGCCTGAGATAAGGTGGGTTTCGGAACGCCAAACATAAAAGTGTTAATAACTTTGGAAAAACACTTCAGACAGTTTAGATTTGATGTGCAACTACTAGAAAGACCCTTTCTGCTATAGTGGGAGGTTAAAATTTCATGTTCTGAAGCTTCCCAGAAAAGTTATGGCACAATGCACAAAAACGCTTTTCAGCCTGAGATAAGGTGGGTTTCGGAACGCCAAACATAAAAGTGTTGATAACTTTTGAAAAACACTTCAGACAGCTTAGATTTGATGTGCAACTACTAGAAAGACCCTTTCTGCTATAGTGGGAGGTTAAAATTTCATGTTCTGAAGCTTCCCTGAAAAGTTATGGCACAATGCACAAAAACGCTTTTCAGCCTAAGATAAGGTGGGTTTCGGAACGCCAAACATAAAAGTGTCAATAACTTTGGAAAAACACTTCAGACAGTTTAGATTTGATGTGCAACTGCTAGAAAGACCCTTTCTGCTATAGTGGGAGGTTAAAATTTCATGTTCTGAAGCTTCCCTGAAAAGTTATGGCACAATGCACTAAAACGCTTTTCAGCCTGAGATAAGGTGGGTTTCGGAACGCCAAACATAAAAGTGTTGATAACTTTGGAAAAACACTTCAGACAGTTTAGATTTGATGTGCAACTACTAGAAAGACCCTTTCTGCTATAGTCGGAGGTTAAAATTACATGTTCTGAAGCTTCCCTGAAAAGTTATGGCACAATGCACAAAAACGCTTTTCAGCCTGAGATAAGGTGGGTTTCGGAACGCCAAACATAAAAGTGTTAATAACTTTGGAAAAACACTTCAGTTTAGATTTGATGTGCAACTACTAGAAAGACCCTTTCTGCTATAGTGGGAGGTTAAAATATCATGTTCTGAAGCTTCCCTGAAAAGTTATGGCACAATGCACAAAAACGCTTTTCAGCCTGAGATAAGGTGGGTTTCGGAACGCCAAACATAAAAGTGTTGATAACTTTCGAAAAACACTTCAGACAGCTTAGATTTGATGTGCACCTACTAGAAAGACCCTTTCTGCTATAGTGGGAGGTTAAAATTTCATGTTCTGAAGCTTCCCTGAAAAGTTATGGCACAATGCACAAAAACGCTTTTCAGACTGAGATAAGGTGGGTTTCGGAACGCCAAACATAAAAGTGTTAATAACTTTGGAAAAACACTTCAGACAGTTTAGATTTGATGTGCAACTGCTAGAAAGACCCTTTCTGCTATAGTGGGAGGTTAAAATTTCATGTTCTGAAGCTTCCCTGAAAAGTTATGGCACAATGCACAAAAACGCTTTTCAGCCTGAGATAAGGTGGGTTTCGGAACGCCAAACATAAAAGTGTTGATAACTTTGGAAAAACACTTCAGACAGTTTAGATTTGATGTGCAACTACTAGAAAGACCCTTTCTGCTATAGTGGGAGGTTAAAATTTCATGTTCTGAAGCTTCCCTGAAAAGTTATGGCACAATGCACAAAAACGCTTTTCAGCCTGAGATAAGGTGGGTTTCGGAACGCCAAACATAAAAGTGTTAATAACTTTGGAAAAACACTTCAGTTTAGATTTGATGTGCAACTACTAGAAAGACACTTTCTGCTATAGTGTGAGGTTAAAATATCATGTTCTGAAGCTTCCCTGAAAAGTTATGGCACAATGCGTAAAAACGCTTTTCAGCCTGAGATAAGGTGGGTTTCGGAACGCCAAACATTAAAGTGCTGATAACTTTGGAAAAACACTTCAGACAGTTTAGATTTGATGTGCAACTACTAGAAAGACCCTTTCTGCAATAGTGGGAGGTTAAAATTTCATGTTCTGAAGCTTCCCTGAAAAGTTATGGCACAATGCACAAAAACGCTTTTCAGCCTGAGATAAGGTGGGTTTCGGAACGCCAAACATAAAAGTGTTGATAACTTTCGAAAAACACTTCAGACAGCTTAGATTTGATGTGCAACTACTAGAAAGACCCTTTCTGCTATAGTGGAAGGTTAAAATTTCATGTTCTGAAGCTTCTCTGAAAAGTTATGGCACAATGCACAAAAACGGTTTTCAGCCTGAGATAAGGTGGGTTTCGGAACGCCAAACATAAAAGTGTTAATAACTTTGGAAAAACACTTCAGTTTAGATTTGATGTGCAACTACTAGAAAGACCCTTTCTGCTATAGTGGGAGGTTAAAATATCATGTTCTGAGGCTTCCCTGAAAAGTTATGGCACAATGCACAAAAACGCTTTTCAGCCTGAGATAAGGTGGGTTTCGGAACGCCAAACATAAAAGTGTTAATAACTTTGGAAAAACACTTCAGACAGTTTAGATTTGATGTGCAACTACTAGAAAGACCCTTTCTGCTATAGTGGGAGGTTAAAATTTCATGTTCTGAAGCTTCCCTGAAAAGTTATGGTACAATGCACAAAAACGCTTTTCAGCCTGAGATAAGGTGGGTTTCGGAACGCCAAACATAAAAGTGTTGATAACTTTTGAAAAACACTTCAGACAGCTTAGATTTGATGTGCAACTACAAGAAAGACCCTTTCTGCTATAGTGGGAGGTTAAAATTTCATGTTCTGAAGCTTCCCTGAAAAGTTATGGCACAATGCACAAAAACGCTTTTCTGCCTGAGATAAGGTGGGTTTCGGAACGCCAAACATAAAAGTGTTAATAACTTTGGAAAAACACTTCAGACAGTTTAGGTTTGATGTGCAACTACTAGAAAGACCCTTTCTGGTATAGTGGGAGGTTAAAATTTCATGTTCTGAAGCTTCCCTGAAAAGTTATGGCACAATGCACAAAAACGCTTTTCAGGCTGAGATAACGTGGGTTTCGGAACGCCAAACATAAAAGTGTTGATAACTTTTGAAAAACACTTCAGACAGCTTAGATTTGATGTGCAACTACTAGAAAGACCCTTTCTGTTATAGTGGGAGTTTAAAATTTCATGTTCTGAAGCTTCCCTGAAAAGTTATGGCACAATGCACAAAAACGCTTTTCAGCCTGAGATAAGGTGGGTTTCGGAACGCCAAACATAAAAGTGTTAATAACTTTGGAAAAACACTTCAGACAGTTTAGATTTGATGTGCAACTGCTAGAAAGACCCCTTCTGCTATAGTGGGAGGTTAAAATTTCATGTTCTGAAGCTTCCCTGAAAAGTTATGGCACAATGCACAAAAACGCTTTTCAGCCTGAGATAAGGTGGGTTTCGGAACGCCAAACATAAAAGTGTTGATAACTTTGGAAAAACACTTCAGACAGTTTAGATTTGATGTGCAACTACTAGAAAGACCCTTTCTGCTATAGTGGAAGGTTAAAATTTCATGTTCTGAAGCTTCTCTGAAAAGTTATGGCACAATGCACAAAAACGGTTTTCAGCCTGAGATAAGGTGGGTTTCGGAACGCCAAACATTAAAGTGTTAATAACTTTGGAAAAACACTTCAGTTTAGATTTGATGTGCAACTACTAGAAAGACCCTTTCTGCTATAGTGGGAGGTTAAAATATCATGTTCTGAAGCTTCCCTGAAAAGTTATGGCACAATGCACAAAAACGCTTTTCAGCCTGAGATAAGGTGGGTTTCGGAACGCCAAATATAAAAGTGTTGATAACTTTCGAAAAACACTTCAGACAGCTTAGATTTGATGTGCACCTACTAGAAAGACCCTTTCTGCTCTAGTGGGAGGTTAAAATTTCATGTTCTGAAGCTTCCCTGAAAAGTTATGGCACAATGCGTAAAAACGCTTTTCAGCCTGAGATAAGGTGGGTTTCGGAACGTCAAACATGAAAGTGTTAATAACTTTGGAAAAAGACTTCAGACAGTTTAGATTTGATGTGCAACTACTAGAAAGACCCTTTCTGCTATAGTGGGAGGTTAAAATTTCATGTTCTGAAGCTTCCCTGAAAAGTTATGGCACAATGCGTAAAAACGCTTTTCAGCCTGAGATAAGGTGGGTTTCGGAACGCCAAACATAAAAGTGTTGATAACTTTGGAAAAACACTTCATACAGTTTAGATTTGATGTGCAACTACTAGAAAGACCCTTTCTGCTATAGTGGGAGGTTAAAATTTCATGTTCAGAACCTTCCCTGAAAAGTTATGGCACAATGCACAAAAACGCTTTTCAGCCTGAGATAAGGTGGGTTTCGGAACGCCAAACATAAAAGTGTTAATAACTTTGGAAAAACACTTCAGACAGTTTAGATTTGATGTGCAACTACTAGAAAGACCCTTTCTGCTATAGTGGGAGGATAAAATTTCATGTTCTGAAGCTTCCCTGAAAAGTTATGGCACAATGCACAAAAACGCTTTTCAGCCTGAGATAAGGTGGGTTTCGGAACGCCAAACATAAAAGTGTTAATAACTTTCGAAAAACACTTCAGACAGTTTAGATTTGATGTGCAACTACTAGAAAGACCCTTTCTGCTATAGTGGGAGGTTAAAATTTCATGTTCTGAAGCTTCCCTGAAAAGTTATGGCACAATGCACAAAAACGCTTTTCAGCCTGAGATAAGGTGGGTTTCGGAACGCCAAACATAAAAGTGTTGATAACTTTCGAAAAACACTTCAGACAGCTTAGATTTGATGTACACCTACTAGAAAGACCCTTTCTGCTATAGTGGGAGGTTAAAATTTCATGTTCTGAAGCTTCCCTGAAAAGTTATGGCACAATGCACAAAAACGCTTTTCAGCCTGAGATAAGGTGGGTTTCGGAACGCCAAACATAAAAGTGTTGATAACTTTGGAAAAACACTTCAGACAGTTTAGATTTGATGTGCAACTACTAGAAAGACCCTTTCTGCTATAGTGGAAGGTTAAAATTTCATGTTCTGAAGCTTCTCTGAAAAGTTATGGCACAATGCACAAAAACGGTTTTCAGCCTGAGATAAGGTGGGTTTCGGAACGCCAAACATAAAAGTGTTAATAACTTTGGAAAAACACTTCAGTTTAGATTTGATGTGCAACTACGAGAAAGACCCTTTCTGCTATAGTGGGTGGTTAAAATATCATGTTCTGAAGCTTCCCTGAAAAGTTATGGCACAATGCACAAAAACGCTTTTCAGCCTGAGATAAGGTGGGTTTCGGAACGCCAAACATAAAAGTGTTGATAACTTTCGAAAAACACTTCAGACAGCTTAGATTTGATGTGCACCTACTAGAAAGACCCTTTCTGCTCTAGTGGGAGGTTAAAATTTCATGTTCTGAAGCTTCCCTGAAAAGTTATGGCACAATGCGTAAAAACGCTTTTCAGCCTGAGATAAGGTGGGTTTCGGAACGTCAAACATGAAAGTGTTAATAACTTTGGAAAAAGACTTCAGACAGTTTAGATTTGATGTGCAACTACTAGAAAGACCCTTTCTGCTATAGTGGGAGGTTAAAATTTCATGTTCTGAAGCTTCCCTGAAAAGTTATGGCACAATGCGTAAAAACGCTTTTCAGCCTGAGATAAGGTGGGTTTCGGAACGCCAAACATAAAAGTGTTGATAACTTTGGAAAAACACTTCATACAGTTTAGATTTGATGTGCAACTACTAGAAAGACCCTTTCTGCTATAGTGGGAGGTTAAAATTTCATGTTCAGAAGCTTCCCTGAAAAGTTATGGCACAATGCACAAAAACGCTTTTCAGCCTGAGATAAGGTGGGTTTCGGAACGCCAAACATAAAATTGTTAATAACTTTGGAAAAACACTTCAGACAGTTTAGATTTGATGTGCAACTACTAGAAAGACCCTTTCTGCTATAGTGGGAGGATAAAATTTCATGTTCTGAAGCTTCCCTGAAAAGTTATGGCACAATGCACAAAAACGCTTTTCAGCCTGAGATAAGGTGGGTTTCGGAACGCCAAACATAAAAGTGTTAATAACTTTCGAAAAACACTTCAGACAGTTTAGATTTGATGTGCAACTACTAGAAAGACCATTTCTGCTATAGTGGGAGGTTAAAATTTCATGTTCTGAAGCTTCCCTGAAAAGTTATGGCACAATGCACAAAAACGCTTTTCAGCCTGAGATAAGGTGGGTTTCGGAACGCCAAACATAAAAGTGTTGCTAACTTTCGAAAAACACTTCAGACAGCTTAGATTTGATGTACACCTACTAGAAAGACCCTTTCTGCTATAGTGGGAGGTTAAAATTTCATGTTCTGAAGCTTCCCTGAAAAGTTATGGCACAATGCGTAAAAACGCTTTTCAGCCTGAGATAAGGTGGGTTTCGGAACGCCAAACATAAAAGTGTTGATAACTTTGGAAAAACACTTCAGACAGTTTAGATTTGATGTGCAACTACTAGAAAGACCCTTTCTGCTATAGTGGAAGGTTAAAATTTCATGTTCTGAAGCTTCTCTGAAAAGTTATGGCACAATGCACAAAAACGCTTTTCAGCCTGAGATAAGGTGGGTTTCGGAACGCCAAACATAAAAGTGTTGATAACTTTCGAAAAACACTTCAGACAGCTTAGATTTGATGTGCACCTACTAGAAAGACCCTTTCTGCTCTAGTGGGAGGTTAAAATTTCATGTTCTGAAGCTTCCCTGAAAAGTTATGGCACAATGCGTAAAAACGCTTTTCAGCCTGAGATAAGGTGGGTTTCGGAACGTCAAACATAAAAGTGTTAATAACTTTGGAAAAAGACTTCAGACAGTTTAGATTTGATGTGCAACTACTAGAAAGACCCTTTCTGCTATAGTGGGAGGTTAAAATTTCATGTTCTGAAGCTTCCCTGAAAAGTTATGGCACAATGCGTAAAAACGCTTTTCAGCCTGAGATAAGGTGGGTTTCGGAACGCCAAACATAAAAGTGTTGATAACTTTGGAAAAACACTTCATACAGTTTAGATTTGATGTGCAACTACTAGAAAGACCCTTTCTGCTATAGTGGGAGGTTAAAATTTCATGTTCAGAAGCTTCCCTGAAAAGTTATGGCACAATGCACAAAAACGCTTTTCAGCCTGAGATAAGGTGGGTTTCGGAACGCCAAACATAAAACTGTTAATAACTTTGGAAAAACACTTCAGACAGTTTAGATTTGATGTGCAACTACTAGAAAGACCCTTTCTGCTATAGTGGGAGGTTAAAATTTCATGTTCTGAAGCTTCCCTGAAAAGTTATGGCACAATGCACAAAAACGCTTTTCAGCCTGAGATAAGGTGGGTTTCGGAACGCCAAACATAAAAGTGTTAATAACTTTGGAAAAACACTTCAGACAGTTTAGATTTGATGTGCAACTGCTAGAAAGACCCCTTCTGCTATAGTGGGAGGTTGAAATTTCATGTTCTGAAGCTTCCCTGAAAAGTTATGGCACAATGCACAAAAACGCTTTTCAGCCTGAGATAAGGTGGGTTTCGGAACGCCAAACATAAAAGTGTTGATAACTTTGGAAAAACACTTCAGACAGTTTAGATTTGATGTGCAACTACTAGAAAGACCCTTTCTGCTATAGTGGAAGGTTAAAATTTCATGTTCTGAAGCTTCTCTGAAAAGTTATGGCACAATGCACAAAAACGGTTTTCAGCCTGAGATAAGGTGGGTTTCGGAACGCCAAACATAAAAGTGTTAATAACTTTGGAAAAACACTTCAGTTTAGATTTGATGTGCAACTACTAGAAAGACCCTTTCTGCTATAGTGGGAGGTTAAAATATCATGTTCTGAAGCTTCCCTGAAAAGTTATGGCACAATGCACAAAAACGCTTTTCAGCCTGAGATAAGGTGGGTTTCGGAACGCCAAACATAAAAGTGTTGATAACTTTCGAAAAACACTTCAGACAGCTTAGATTTGATGTGCACCTACTAGAAAGACCCTTTCTGCTCTAGTGGGAGGTTAAAATTTCATGTTCTGAAGCTTCCCTGAAAAGTTATGGCACAATGCGTAAAAACGCTTTTCAGCCTGAGATAAGGTGGGTTTCGGAACGTCAAACATAAAAGTGTTAATAACTTTGGAAAAAGACTTCAGACAGTTTAGATTTGATGTGCAACTACTAGAAAGACCCTTTCTGCTATAGTGGGAGGTTAAAATTTCATGTTCTGAAGCTTCCCTGAAAAGTTATGGCACAATGCGTAAAAACGCTTTTCAGCCTGAGATAAGGTGGGTTTCGGAACGCCAAACATAAAAGTGTTGATAACTTTGGAAAAACACTTCATACAGTTTAGATTTGATGTGCAACTACTAGAATGACCCTTTCTGCTAAAGTGGGAGGTTAAAATTTCATGTTCAGAAGCTTCCCTGAAAAGTTATGGCACAATGCACAAAAACGCTTTTCAGCCTGAGATAAGGTGGGTTTCGGAACGCCAAACATAAAAGTGTTAATAACTTTGGAAAAACACTTCAGACAGTTTAGATTTGATGTGCAACTACTAGAAAGACCCTTTCTGCTATAGTGGGAGGATAAAATTTCATGTTCTGAAGCTTCCCTGAAAAGTTATGGCACAATGCACAAAAACGCTTTTCAGCCTGAGATAAGGTGGGTTTCGGAACGCCAAACATAAAAGTGTTAATAACTTTCGAAAAACACTTCAGACAGTTTAGATTTGATGTGCAACTACTAGAAAGACCCTTTCTGCTATAGTGGGAGGTTAAAATTTCATGTTCTGAAGCTTCCCTGAAAAGTTATGGCACAATGCACAAAAACGCTTTTCAGCCTGAGATAAGGTGGGTTTCGGAACGCCAAACATAAAAGTGTTGATAACTTTCGAAAAACACTTCAGACAGCTTAGATTTGATGTACACCTACTAGAAAGACCCTTTCTGCTATAGTGGGAGGTTAAAATTTCATGTTCTGAAGCTTCCCTGAAAAGTTATGGCACAATGCGTAAAAACGCTTTTCAGCCTGAGATAAGGTGGGTTTCGGAACGCCAAACATAAAAGTGTTGATAACTTTGGAAAAACACTTCAGACAGTTTAGATTTGATGTGCAACTACTAGAAAGACCCTTTCTGCTATAGTGGAAGGTTAAAATTTCATGTTCTGAAGCTTCTCTGAAAAGTTATGGCACAATGCACAAAAACGCTATTCAGCCTGAGATAAGGTGGGTTTCGGAACGCCAAACATAAAAGTGTTAATAACTTTGGAAAAACACTTCAGTTTAGATTTGATGTGCAACTACTAGAAAGACCCTTTCTGCTATAGTGGGAGGTTAAAATATCATGTTCTGAAGCTTCCCTGAAAAGTTATGGCACAATGCACAAAAACGCTTTTCAGCCTGAGATAAGGTGGGTTTCGGAACGCCAAACATAAAAGTGTTGATAACTTTCGAAAAACACTTCAGACAGCTTAGATTTGATGTGCACCTACTAGAAAGACCCTTTCTGCTCTAGTGGGAGGTTAAAATTTCATGTTCTGAAGCTTCCCTGAAAAGTTATGGCACAATGCGTAAAAACGCTTTTCAGCCTGAGATAAGGTGGGTTTCGGAACGTCAAACATAAAAGTGTTAATAACTTTGGAAAAAGACTTCAGACAGTTTAGATTTGATGTGCAACTACTAGAAAGACCCTTTCTGCTATAGTGGGAGGTTAAAATTTCATGTTCTGAAGCTTCCCTGAAAAGTTATGGCACAATGCGTAAAAACGCTTTTCAGCCTGAGATAAGGTGGGTTTCGGAACGCCAAACATAAAAGTGTTGATAACTTTGGAAAAACACTTCATACAGTTTAGATTTGATGTGCAACTACTAGAAAGACCCTTTCTGCTATAGTGGGAGGTTAAAATTTCATGTTCAGAAGCTTCCCTGAAAAGTTATGGCACAATGCACAAAAACGCTTTTCAGCCTGAGATAAGGTGGGTTTCGGAACGCCAAACATAAAAGTGTTAATAACTTTGGAAAAACACTTCAGACAGTTTAGATTTGATGTGCAACTACTAGAAAGACCCTTTCTGCTATAGTGGGAGGTTAAAATTTCATGTTCTGAAGCTTCCCTGAAAAGTTATGGCACAATGCACAAAAACGCTTTTCAGCCTGAGATAAGGTGGGTTTCGGAACGCCAAACATAAAAGTGTTGATAACTTTCGAAAAACACTTCAGACAGCTTAGATTTGATGTACACCTACTAGAAAGACCCTTTCTGCTATAGTGGGAGGTTAAAATTTCATGTTCTGAAGCTTCCCTGAAAAGTTATGGCACAATGCGTAAAAACGCTTTTCAGCCTGAGATAAGGTGGGTTTCGGAACGCCAAACATAAAAGTGTTGATAACTTTGGAAAAACACTTCAGACAGTTTAGATTTGATGTGCAACTACTAGAAAGACCCTTTCTGCTATAGTGGAAGGTTAAAATTTCATGTTCTGAAGCTTCTCTGAAAAGTTATGGCACAATGCACAAAAACGGTTTTCAGCCTGAGATAAGGTGGGTTTCGGAACGCCAAACATAAAAGTGTTAATAACTTTGGAAAAACACTTCAGACAGTTTAGATTTGATGTGCAACTACTAGAAAGACCCTTTCTGCTATAGTGGGAGGTTAAAATTTCATGTTCTGAAGCTTCCCTGAAAAGTTATGGCACAATGCACAAAAACGCTTTTCAGCCTGAGATAAGGTGGGTTTCGGAACGCCAAACATAAAAGTGTTAATAACTTTGGAAAAACACTTCAGACAGTTTAGATTTGATGTGCAACTACTAGAAAGACCCTTTCTGCTATAGTGGGAGGTTAAAATTTCATGTTCTGAAGCTTCCCTGAAAAGTTATGGCACAATGCACAAAAACGCTTTTCAGCCTGAGATAAGGTGGGTTTCGGAACGCCAAACATAAAAGTGTTGATAACTTTTGAAAAACACTTCAGACAGCTTAGATTTGATGTGCAACTACAAGAAAGACCCTTTCTGCTATAGTGGGAGGTTAAAATTTCATGTTCTGAAGCTTCCCTGAAAAGTTATGGCACAATGCACAAAAACGCTTTTCTGCCTGAGATAAGGTGGGTTTCGGAACGCCAAACATAAAAGGGTTAATAACTTTGGAAAAACACTTCAGACAGTTTAGATTTGATGTGCAACTACTAGAAAGACCCTTTCTGCTATAGTGGGAGGTTAAAATTTCATGTTCTGAAGCGTCCCTGAAAAGTTATGGCACAATGCACAAAAACGCTTTTCAGGCTGAGATAAGGTGGGTTTCGGAACGCCAAACATAAAAGTGTTGATAACTTTTGAAAAACACTTCAGACAGCTTAGATTTGATGTGCAACTACTAGAAAGACCCTTTCTGTTATAGTGGGAGGTTAAAATTTCATGTTCTGAAGCTTCCCTGAAAAGTTATGGCACAATGCACAAAAACGCTTTTCAGCCTGAGATAAGGTGGGTTTCGGAACGCCAAACATAAAAGTGTTAATAACTTTGGAAAAACACTTCAGACAGTTTAGATTTGATGTGCAACTACTAGAAAGACCCTTTCTGCTATAGTGGGAGGTTAAAATTTCATGTTCTGAAGCTTCCCTGAAAAGTTATGGTACAATGCACAAAAACGCTTTTCAGCCTGAGATAAGGTGGGTTTCGGAACGCCAAACATAAAAGTGTTGATAACTTTTGAAAAACACTTCAGACAGCTTAGATTTGATGTGCAACTACAAGAAAGACCCTTTCTGCTATAGTGGGAGGTTAAAATTTCATGTTCTGAAGCTTCCCTGAAAAGTTATGGCACAATGCACAAAAACGCTTTTCTGCCTGAGATAAGGTGGGTTTCGGAACGCCAAACATAAAAGTGTTAATAACTTTGGAAAAACACTTCAGACAGTTTAGGTTTGATGTGCAACTACTAGAAAGACCCTTTCTGCTATAGTGGGAGGTTAAAATTTCATGTTCTGAAGCTTCCCTGAAAAGTTATGGCACAATGCACAAAAACGCTTTTCAGGCTGAGATAACGTGGGTTTCGGAACGCCAAACATAAAAGTGTTGATAACTTTTGAAAAACACTTCAGACAGCTTAGATTTGATGTGCAACTACTAGAAAGACCCTTTCTGTTATAGTGAGAGGTTAAAATTTCATGTTCTGAAGCTTCCCTGAAAAGTTATGGCACAATGCACAAAAACGCTTTTCAGCCTGAGATAAGGTGGGTTTCGGAACGCCAAACATAAAAGTGTTAATAACTTTGGAAAAACACTTCAGACAGTTTAGATTTGATGTGCAACTGCTAGAAAGACCCCTTCTGCTATAGTGGGAGGTTAAAATTTCATGTTCTGAAGCTTCCCTGAAAAGTTATGGCACAATGCACAAAAACGCTTTTCAGCCTGAGATAAGGTGGGTTTCGGAACGCCAAACATAAAAGTGTTGATAACTTTGGAAAAACACTTCAGACAGTTTAGATTTGATGTGCAACTACTAGAAAGACCCTTTCTGCTATAGTGGGAGGTTAAAATTTCATGTTCTGAAGCTTCCTTGAAAAGTTATGGCACAATGCACAAAAACGCTTTTCAGCCTGAGATAAGGTGGGTTTCGGAACGCCAAACATAAAAGTGTTAATAACTTTGGAAAAACACTTCAGTTTAGATTTGATGTGCAACTACTAGAAAGACCCTTTCTGCTATAGTGGGAGGTTAAAATATCATGTTCTGAAGCTTCCCTGAAAAGTTATGGCACAATGCACAAAAACGCTTTTCAGCCTGAGATAAGGTGGGTTTCGGAACGCCAAACATAAAAGTGTTGATAACTTTCGAAAAACACTTCAGACAGCTTAGATTTGATGTGCACCTACTAGAAAGACCCTTTCTGCTCTAGTGGGAGGTTAAAATTTCATGTTCTGAAGCTTCCCTGAAAAGTTATGGCACAATGCGTAAAAACGCTTTTCAGCCTGAGATAAGGTGGGTTTCGGAACGTCAAACATAAAAGTGTTAATAACTTTGGAAAAAGACTTCAGACAGTTTAGATTTGATGTGCAACTACTAGAAAGACCCTTTCTGCTATAGTGGGAGGTTAAAATTTCATGTTCTGAAGCTTCCCTGAAAAGTTATGGCACAATGCACAAAAACGCTTTTCAGCCTGAGATAAGGTGGGTTTCGGAACGCCAAACATAAAAGTGTTAATAACTTTGGAAAAACACTTCAGACAGTTTAGATTTGATGTGCAACTACTAGAAAGACCCTTTCTGCTATAGTGGGAGGTTAAAATTTCATGTTCTGAAGCTTCCCTGAAAAGTTATGGCACAATGCACAAAAACTCTTTTCAGCCTGAGATAAGGTGGGTTTCGGAACGCCAAACATAAAAGTGTTGATAACTTTCGAAAAACACTTCAGACAGCTTAGATTTGATGTACACCTACTAGAAAGACCCTTTCTGCTATAGTGGGAGGTTAAAATTTCATGTTCTGAAGCTTCCCTGAAAAGTTATGGCACAATGCACAAAAACGCTTTTCAGCCTGAGATAAGGTGGGTTTCGGAACGCCAAACATAAAAGTGTTAATAACTTTGGAAAAACACTTCAGACAGTTTAGATTTGATGTGCAACTACTAGAAAGACCCTTTCTGCTATAGTGGGAGGTTAAAATTTCATGTTCTGAAGCTTCCCTGAAAAGTTATGGCACAATGCACAAAAACGCTTTTCAGCCTGAGATAAGGTGGGTTTCGGAACGCCAAACATAAAAGTGTTAATAACTTTGGAAAAACACTTCAGACAGTTTAGATTTGATGTGCAACTACTAGAAAGACCCTTTCTGCTATAGTGGGAGGTTAAAATTTCATGTTCTGAAGCTTCCCTGAAAAGTTATGGCACAATGCACAAAAACGCTTTTCAGCCTGAGATAAGGTGGGTTTCGGAACGCCAAACATAAAAGTGTTGATAACTTTTGAAAAACACTTCAGACAGCTTAGATTTGATGTGCAACTACAAGAAAGACCCTTTCTGCTATAGTGGGAGGTTAAAATTTCATGTTCTGAAGCTTCCCTGAAAAGTTATGGTACAATGCACAAAAACGCTTTACTGCCTGAGATAAGGTGGGTTTCGGAACGCCAAACATAAAAGTGTTAATAACTTTGGAAAAACACTTCAGACAGTTTAGATTTGATGTGCAACTACTAGAAAGACCCTTTCTGCTATAGTGGGAGGTTAAAATTTCATGTTCTGAAGCTTCCCTGAAAAGTTATGGCACAATGCACAAAAACGCTTTTCAGGCTGAGATAAGGTGGGTTTCGGAACGCCAAACATAAAAGTGTTGATAACTTTTGAAAAACACTTCAGACAGCTTAGATTTGATGTGCAACTACTAGAAAGACCCTTTCTGTTATAGTGGGAGGTTAAAATTTCATGTTCTGAAGCTTCCCTGAAAAGTTATGGCACAATGCACAAAAACGCTTTTCAGCCTGAGATAAGGTGGGTTTCGGAACGCCAAACATAAAAGTGTTAATAACTTTGGAAAAACACTTCAGACAGTTTAGATTTGATGTGCAACTGCTAGAAAGACCCCTTCTGCTATAGTGGGAGGTTAAAATTTCATGTTCTGAAGCTTCCCTGAAAAGTTATGGCACAATGCACAAAAACGCTTTTCATCCTGAGATAAGGTGGGTTTCGGAACGCCAAACATAAAAGTGTTGATAACTTTGGAAAAACACTTCAGACAGTTTAGATTTGATGTGCAACTACTAGAAAGACCCTTTCTGTTATAGTGGGAGGTTAAAATTTCATGTTCTGAAGCTTCCCTGAAAAGTTATGGCACAATGCACAAAAACGCTTTTCAGCCTGAGATAAGGTGGGTTTCGGAACGCCAAACATAAAAGTGTTAATAACTTTGGAAAAACACTTCAGTTTAGATTTGATGTGCAACTACTAGAAAGACCCTTTCTGCTACAGTGGGAGGTTAAAATATCATGTTCTGAAGCTTCCCTGAAAAGTTATGGCACAATGCACAAAAACGCTTTTCAGCCTGAGATAAGGTGGGTTTCGGAACGCCAAACATAAAAGTGTTGATAACTTTCGAAAAACACTTCAGACAGCTTAGATTTGATGTGCACCTACTAGAAAGACCCTTTCTGCTATAGTGGGAGGTTAAAATTTCATGTTCTGAAGCTTCACTGAAAAGTTATGGCACAATGCGTAAAAACGCTTTTCAGCCTGAGATAAGGTGGGTTTCGGAACGCCAAACATTAAAGTGCTGATAACTTTGGAAAAACACTTCAGACAGTTTAGATTTGATGTGCAACTACTAGAAAGACCCTTTCTGCTATAGTGGGAGGTTAAAATTTCATGTTCTGAAGCTTCCCTGAAAAGTTATGGCACAATGCACAAAAACGCTTTTCAGCCTGAGATAAGGTGGGTTTCGGATCGTCAAACATAGAAGTGTTAATAACTTTGGAAAAACACTTCAGACAGTTTAGATTTGATGTGCAACTACTAGAAAAACCCTATTTGCTATAGTGGGTGGTTAAAATTTCATGTTCTGAAGCTTCCCTGAAAAGTTATGGCACAATGCACAAAAACGCTTTTCAGCCTGAGATAAGGTGGGTTTCGGAACACCAAACATAAAAGTGTTAATAACTTTGGAAAAACACTTCAGACAGTTTAGATTTGATGTGCAACTGCTAGAAAGACCCCTTCTGCTATAGTGGGAGCTTAAAATTTCATGTTCTGAAGCTTCCCTGAAAAGTTATGGCACAATGCACAAAACCGCTTTTCAGCCTGAGATAAGGTGGGTTTCGGAACGCCAAACATAAAAGTGTTGATAACTTTGGAAAAACACTTCAGACAGTTTAGATTTGATGTGCAACTACTAGAAAGACCCTTTCTGTTATAGTGGGAGGTTAAAATTTCATGTTCTGAAGCTTCCCTGAAAAGTTATGGCACAATGCACAAAAACGCGTTTCAGCCTGAGATAAGGTGGGTTTCGGAACGCCAAACATAAAAGTGTTAATAACTTTGGAAAAACACTTCAGTTTAGATTTGATGTGCAACTACTAGAAAGACCCTTTCTGCTATAGTGGGAGGTTAAAATATCATGTTCTGAAGCTTCCCTGAAAAGTTATGGCACAATGCACAAAAACGCTTTTCAGCCTGAGATAAGGTGGGTTTCGGAACGCCAAACATAAAAGTGTTGATAACTTTCGAAAAACACTTCAGACAGCTTAGATTTGATGTGCACCTACTAGAAAGACCCTTTCTGCTATAGTGGGAGGTTAAAATTTCATGTTCTGAAGCTTCACTGAAAAGTTATGGCACAATGCGTAAAAACGCTTTTCAGCCTGAGATAAGGTGGATTTCGGAACGCCAAACATTAAAGTGCTGATAACTTTGGAAAAACACTTCAGACAGTTTAGATTTGATGTGCAACTACTAGAAAGACCCTTTCTGCTATAGTGGGAGGTTAAAATTTCATGTTCTGAAGCTTCCCTGAAAAGTTATGGCACAATGCACAAAAACGCTTTTCAGCCTGAGATAAGGTGGGTTTCGGATCGTCAAACATAGAAGTGTTAATAACTTTGGAAAAACACTTCAGACAGTTTAGATTTGATGTGCAACTACTAGAAAAACCCTATTTGCTATAGTGGGAGGTTAAAATTTCATGTTCTGAAGCTTCCCTGAAAAGTTATGGCACAATGCACAAAAACGCTTTTCAGCCTGAGATAAGGTGGGTTTCGGAACGCCAAACATAAAAGTGTTAATAACTTTGGAAAAAGACTTCAGACAGTTTAGATTTGATGTGCAACTACTAGAAAGACCCTTTCTGCTATAGTGGGAGGTTAAAATTTCATGTTCTGAAGCTTCCCTGAAAAGTTATGGCACAATGCGTAAAAACGCTTTTCAGCCTGAGATAAGGTGGGTTTCGGAACGCCAAACATAAAAGTGTTGATAACTTCGGAAAAACACTTCAGACAGTTTAGATTTGATGTGCAACTACTAGAAAGACCCTTTCTGCTATAGTGGGAGGTTAAAATTTCATGTTCAGAAGCTTCCCTGAAAAGTTATGGCACAATGCACAAAAACGCTTTTCAGCCTGAGATAAGGTGGGTTTCGGAACGCCAAACATAAAAGTGTTAATAACTTTGGAAAAACACTTCAGACAGTTTAGATTTGATGTGCAACTACTAGAAAGACCCTTTCTGCTATAGTGGGAGGATAAAATTTCATGTTCTGAAGCTTCCCTGAAAAGTTATGGCACAATGCACAAAAACGCTTTTCAGCCTGAGATAAGGTGGGTTTCGGAACGCCAAACATAAAAGTGTTAATAACTTTGGAAAAACACTTCAGACAGTTTAGATTTGATGTGCAACTACTAGAAAGACCCTTTCTGCTATAGTGGGAGGTTAAAATTTCATGTTCTGAAGCTTCCCTGAAAAGTTATGGCACAATGCACAAAAACGCTTTTCAGCCTGAGATAAGGTGGGTTTCGGAACGCCAAACATAAAAGTGTTGATAACTTTTGAAAAACACTTCAGACAGCTTAGATTTGATGTGCAACTACAAGAAAGACCCTTTCTGCTATAGTGGGAGGTTAAAATTTCATGTTCTGAAGCTTCCCTGAAAAGTTATGGCACAATGCACAAAAACGCTTTACTGCCTGAGATAAGGTGGGTTTCGGAACGCCAAACATAAAAGTGTTAATAACTTTGGAAAAACACTTCAGACAGTTTAGATTTGATGTGCAACTACTAGAAAGACCCTTTCTGCTATAGTGGGAGGTTAAAATTTCATGTTCTGAAGCTTCCCTGAAAAGTTATGGCACAATGCACAAAAACGCTTTTCAGGCTGAGATAAGGTGGGTTTCGGAACGCCAAACATAAAAGTGTTGATAACTTTTGAAAAACACTTCAGACAGCTTAGATTTGATGTGCAACTACTAGAAAGACCCTTTCTGTTATAGTGGGAGGTTAAAATTTCATGTTCTGAAGCTTCCCTGAAAAGTTATGGCACAATGCACAAAAACGCTTTTCAGCCTGAGATAAGGTGGGTTTCGGAACGCCAAACATAAAAGTGTTAATAACTTTGGAAAAACACTTCAGACAGTTTAGATTTGATGTGCAACTGCTAGAAAGACCCCTTCTGCTATAGTGGGAGGTTAAAATTTCATGTTCTGAAGCTTCCCTGAAAAGTTATGGCACAATGCACAAAAACGCTTTTCAGCCTGAGATAAGGTGGGTTTCGGAACGCCAAACATAAAAGTGTTGATAACTTTGGAAAAACACTTCAGACAGTTTAGATTTGATGTACAACTACTAGAAAGACCCTTTCTGTTATAGTGGGAGGTTAAAATTTCATGTTCTGAAGCTTCCCTGAAAAGTTATGGCACAATGCACAAAAACGCTTTTCAGCCTGAGATAAGGTGGGTTTCGGAACGCCAAACATAAAAGTGTTAATAACTTTGGAAAAACACTTCAGTTTAGATTTGATGTGCAACTACTAGAAAGACCCTTTCTGCTACAGTGGGAGGTTAAAATATCATGTTCTGAAGCTTCCCTGAAAAGTTATGGCACAATGCACAAAAACGCTTTTCAGCCTGAGATAAGGTGGGTTTCGGAACGCCAAACATAAAAGTGTTGATAACTTTCGAAAAACACTTCAGACAGCTTAGATTTGATGTGCACCTACTAGAAAGACCCTTTCTGCTATAGTGGGAGGTTAAAATTTCATGTTCTGAAGCTTCACTGAAAAGTTATGGCACAATGCGTAAAAACGCTTTTCAGCCTGAGATAAGGTGGGTTTCGGAACGCCAAACATTAAAGTGCTGATAACTTTGGAAAAACACTTCAGACAGTTTAGATTTGATGTGCAACTACTAGAAAGACCCTTTCTGCTATAGTGGGAGGTTAAAATTTCATGTTCTGAAGCTTCCCTGAAAAGTTATGGCACAATGCACAAAAACGCTTTTCAGCCTGAGATAAGGTGGGTTTCGGATCGTCAAACATAGAAGTGTTAATAACTTTGGAAAAACACTTCAGACAGTTTAGATTTGATGTGCAACTACTAGAAAAACCCTATTTGCTATAGTGGGTGGTTAAAATTTCATGTTCTGAAGCTTCCCTGAAAAGTTATGGCACAATGCACAAAAACGCTTTTCAGCCTGAGATAAGGTGGGTTTCGGAACGCCAAACATAAAAGTGTTAATAACTTTGGAAAAACACTTCAGACAGTTTAGATTTGATGTGCAACTACTAGAAAGACCCTTTCTGTTATAGTGGGAGGTTAAAATTTCATGTTCTGAAGCTTCCCTGAAAAGTTATGGCACAATGCACAAAAACGCGTTTCAGCCTGAGATAAGGTGGGTTTCGGAACGCCAAACATAAAAGTGTTAATAACTTTGGAAAAACACTTCAGTTTAGATTTGATGTGCAACTACTAGAAAGACCCTTTCTGCTATAGTGGGAGGTTAAAATATCATGTTCTGAAGCTTCCCTGAAAAGTTATGGCACAATGCACAAAAACGCTTTTCAGCCTGAGATAAGGTGGCTTTCGGAACGCCAAACATAAAAGTGTTGATAACTTTCGAAAAACACTTCAGACAGCTTAGATTTGATGTGCACCTACTAGAAAGACCCTTTCTGCTATAGTGGGAGGTTAAAATTTCATGTTCTGAAGCTTCACTGAAAAGTTATGGCACAATGCGTAAAAACGCTTTTCAGCCTGAGATAAGGTGGAATTCGGAACGCCAAACATTAAAGTGCTGATAACTTTGGAAAAACACTTCAGACAGTTTAGATTTGATGTGCAACTACTAGAAAGACCCTTTCTGCTATAGTGGGAGGTTAAAATTTCATGTTCTGAAGCTTCCCTGAAAAGTTATGGCACAATGCACAAAAACGCTTTTCAGCCTGAGATAAGGTGGGTTTCGGATCGTCAAACATAGAAGTGTTAATAACTTTGGAAAAACACTTCAGACAGTTTAGATTTGATGTGCAACTACTAGAAAAACCCTATTTGCTATAGTGGGAGGTTAAAATTTCATGTTCTGAAGCTTCCCTGAAAAGTTATGGCACAATGCACAAAAACGCTTTTCAGCCTGAGATAAGGTGGGTTTCGGAACGCCAAACATAAAAGTGTTAATAACTTTGGAAAAAGACTTCAGACAGTTTAGATTTGATGTGCAACTACTAGAAAGACCCTTTCTGCTATAGTGGGAGGTTAAAATTTCATGTTCTGAAGCTTCCCTGAAAAGTTATGGCACAATGCGTAAAAACGCTTTTCAGCCTGAGATAAGGTGGGTTTCGGAACGCCAAACATAAAAGTGTTGATAACTTCGGAAAAACACTTCAGACAGTTTAGATTTGATGTGCAACTACTAGAAAGACCCTTTCTGCTATAGTGGGAGGTTAAAATTTCATGTTCAGAAGCTTCCCTGAAAAGTTATGGCACAATGCACAAAAACGCTTTTCAGCCTGAGATAAGGTGGGTTTCGGAACGCCAAACATAAAAGTGTTAATAACTTTGGAAAAACACTTCAGACAGTTTAGATTTGATGTGCAACTACTAGAAAGACCCTTTCTGCTATAGTGGGAGGATAAAATTTCATGTTCTGAAGCTTCCCTGAAAAGTTATGGCACAATGCACAAAAACGCTTTTCAGCCTGAGATAAGGTGGGTTTCGGAACGCCAAACATAAAAGTGTTAATAACTTTGGAAAAACACTTCAGACAGTTTAGATTTGATGTGCAACTACTAGAAAGACCCTTTCTGCTATAGTGGGAGGTTAAAATTTCATGTTCTGAAGCTTCCCTGAAAAGTTATGGCACAATGCACAAAAACGCTTTTCAGCCTGAGATAAGGTGGGTTTCGGAACGCCAAACATAAAAGTGTTGATAACTTTTGAAAAACACTTCAGACAGCTTAGATTTGATGTGCAACTACTAGAAAGACCCTTTCTGCTATAGTGGGAGGTTAAAATTTCATGTTCTGAAGCTTCCCTGAAAAGTTATGGCACAATGCACAAAAACGCTTTTCAGGCTGAGATAACGTGGGTTTCGGAACGCCAAACATAAAAGTGTTGATAACTTTTGAAAAACACTTCAGACAGCTTAGATTTGATGTGCAACTACTAGAAAGACCCTTTCTGTTATAGTGGGAGGTTAAAATTTCATGTTCTGAAGCTTCCCTGAAAAGTTATGGCACAATGCACAAAAACGCTTTTCAGCCTGAGATAAGGTGGGTTTCGGAACGCCAAACATAAAAGTGTTAATAACTTTGGAAAAACACTTCAGACAGTTTAGATTTGATGTGCAACTGCTAGAAAGACCCCTTCTGCTATAGTGGGAGGTTAAAATTTCATATTCTGAAGCTTCCCTGAAAAGTTATGGCACAATGCACAAAAACGCTTTTCAGCCTGAGATAAGGTGGGTTTCGGAACGCCAAACATAAAAGTGTTGATAACTTTGGAAAAACACTTCAGACAGTTTAGATTTGATGTGCAACTACTAGAAAGACCCTTTCTGCTATAGTGGGAGGTTAAAATTTCATGTTCTGAAGCTTCCTTGAAAAGTTATGGCACAATGCACAAAAACGCTTTTCAGCCTGAGATAAGGTGGGTTTCGGAACGCCAAACATAAAAGTGTTAATAACTTTGGAAAAACACTTCAGTTTAGATTTGATGTGCAACTACTAGAAAGACCCTTTCTGCTATAGTGGGAGGTTAAAATATCATGTTCTGAAGCTTCCCTGAAAAGTTATGGCACAATGCACAAAAACGCTTTTCAGCCTGACATAAGGTGGGTTTCGGAACGCCAAACATAAAAGTGTTGATAACTTTCGAAAAACACTTCAGACAGCTTAGATTTGATGTGCACCTACTAGAAAGACCCTTTCTGCTCTAGTGGGAGGTTAAAATTTCATGTTCTGAAGCTTCCCTGAAAAGTTATGGCACAATGCGTAAAAACGCTTTTCAGCCTGAGATAAGGTGGGTTTCGGAACGTCAAACATAAAAGTGTTAATAACTTTGGAAAAAGACTTCAGACAGTTTAGATTTGATGTGCAACTACTAGAAAGACCCTTTCTGCTATAGTGGGAGGTTAAAATTTCATGTTCTGAAGCTTCCCTGAAAAGTTATGGCACAATGCGTAAAAACGCTTTTCAGCCTGAGATAAGGTGGGTTTCGGAACGCCAAACATAAAAGTGTTGATAACTTTGGAAAAACACTTCATACAGTTTAGATTTGATGTGCAACTACTAGAAAGACCCTTTCTGCTATAGTGGGAGGTTAAAATTTCATGTTCAGAAGCTTCCCTGAAAAGTTATGGCACAATGCACAAAAACGCTTTTCAGCCTGAGATAAGGTGGGTTTCGGAACGCCAAACATAAAAGTGTTAATAACTTTGGAAAAACACTTCAGACAGTTTAGATTTGATGTGCAACTACTAGAAAGACCCTTTCTGCTATAGTGGGAGGATAAAATTTCATGTTCTGAAGCTTCCCTGAAAAGTTATGGCACAATGCACAAAAACGCTTTTCAGCCTGAGATAAGGTGGGTTTCGGAACGCCAAACATAAAAGTGTTAATAACTTTGGAAAAACACTTCAGACAGTTTAGATTTGATGTGCAACTACTAGAAAGACCCTTTCTGCTATAGTGGGAGGTTAAAATTTCATGTTCTGAAGCTTCCCTGAAAAGTTATGGCACAATGCACAAAAACGCTTTTCAGCCTGAGATAAGGTGGGTTTCGGAACGCCAAACATAAAAGTGTTGATAACTTTCGAAAAACACTTCAGACAGCTTAGATTTGATGTACACCTACTAGAAAGACCCTTTCTGCTATAGTGGGAGGTTAAAATTTCATGTTCTGAAGCTTCCCTGAAAAGTTATGGCACAATGCACAAAAACGCTTTTCAGCCTGAGATAAGGTGGGTTTCGGAACGCCAAACATAAAAGTGTTAATAACTTTGGAAAAACACTTCAGACAGTTTAGATTTGATGTGCAACTACTAGAAAGACCCTTTCTGCTATAGTGGGAGGTTAAAATTTCATGTTCTGAAGCTTCCCTGAAAAGTTATGGCACAATGCACAAAAACGCTTTTCAGCCTGAGATAAGGTGGGTTTCGGAACGCCAAACATAAAAGTGTTGATAACTTTTGAAAAACACTTCAGACAGCTTAGGTTTGATGTGCAACTACAAGAAAGACCCTTTCTGCTATAGTGGGAGGTTAAAATTTCATGTTCTGAAGCTTCCCTGAAAAGTTATGGCACAATGCACAAAAACGCTTTACTGCCTGAGATAAGGTGGGTTTCGGAACGCCAAACATAAAAGTGTTAATAACTTTGGAAAAACACTTCAGACAGTTTAGATTTGATGTGCAACTACTAGAAAGACCCTTTCTGCTATAGTGGGAGGTTAAAATTTCATGTTCTGAAGCTTCACTGAAAAGTTATGGCACAATGCACAAAAACGCTTTTCAGGCTGAGATAAGGTGGGTTTCGGAACGCCAAACATAAAAGTGTTAATAACTTTGGAAAAACACTTCAGACAGTTTAGATTTGATGTGCAACTGCTAGAAAGACCCCTTCTGCTATAGTGGGAGGTTAAAATTTCATGTTCTGAAGCTTCCCTGAAAAGTTATGGCAGAATGCACAAAAACGCTTTTCAGCCTGAGATAAGGTGGGTTTCGGAACGCCAAACCTAAAAGTGTTGATAACTTTGGAAAAACACTTCAGACAGTTTAGATTTGATGTGCAACTACTAGAAAGACCCTTTCTGTTATAGTGGGAGGTTAAAATTTCATGTTCTGAAGCTTCCCTGAAAAGTTATGGCACAATGCACAAAAACGCTTTTCAGCCTGAGATAAGGTGGGTTTCGGAACGCCAAACATAAAAGTGTTAATAACTTTGGAAAAACACTTCAGTTTAGATTTGATGTGCAACTACTAGAAAGATCCTTTCTGCTATAGTGGGAGGTTAAAATATCATGTTCTGAAGCTTCCCTGAAAAGTTATGGCACAATGCACAAAAACGCTTTTCAGCCTGAGATAAGGTGGGTTTCGGAACGCCAAACATAAAAGTGTTGATAACTTTGGAAAAACACTTCAGACATTTTAGATTTGATGTGCAACTACTAGAAAAACCCTATTTGCTATATTGGGAGGTTAAAATTTCATGTTCTGAAGCTTCCCTGAAAAGTTATGGCACAATGCACAAAAACGCTTTTCAGCCTGAGATAAGGTGGGTTTCAGAACGCCAAACATAAAAGTGTTGATAACTTTCGAAAAACACTTCAGACAGCTTAGATTTGATGTGCACCTACTAGAAAGACCCTTTCTGCTATAGTGGGAGGTTAAAATTTCATGTTCTGAAGCTTCCCTGATAAGTTATGGCACAATGCGTAAAAACGCTTTTCAGCCTGAGATAAGGTGGGTTTCGGAACGCCAAACATAAAAGTGTTAATAACTTTGGAAAAAGACTTCAGACAGTTTAGATTTGATGTGCAACTACTAGAAAGACCCTTTCTGCTATAGTGGGAGGTTAAAATTTCATGTTCTGAAGCTTCCCTGAAAAGTTATGGCACAATGCGTAAAAACGCTTTTCAGCCTGAGATAAGGTGGGTTTCGGAACGCCAAACATAAAAGTGTTGATAACTTTGGAAAAACACTTCAGACAGTTTAGATTTGATGTGCAACTACTAGAAAGACCCTTTCTGCTATAGTGGGAGGTTAAAATTTCATGTTCTGAAGCTTCCCTGAAAAGTTATGGCACAATGCACAAAAACGCTTTTCAGCCTGAGATAAGGTGGGTTTCGGAACGCCAAACATAAAAGTGTTAATAACTTTGGAAAAACACTTCAGACAGTTTAGATTTGATGTGCAACTACTAGAAAGACCCTTTCTGCTATAGTGGGAGGTTGAAATTTCATGTTCTGAAGCTTCCCTGAAAAGTTATGGCACAATGCACAAAAACGCTTTTCAGCCTGAGATAAGGTGGGTTTCGGAACGCCAAACATAAAAGTGTTAATAACTTTGGAAAAACACTTCAGACAGTTTAGATTTGATGTGCAACTACTAGAAAGACCCTTTCTGCTATAGTGGGAGGTTAAAATTTCATGTTCTGAAGCTTCCCTGAAAAGTTATGGCACAATGCACAAAAACGCTTTTCAGCCTGAGATAAGGTGGGTTTCGGAACGCCAAACATAAAAGTGTTGATAACTTTCGAAAAACACTTCAGACAGTTTAGATTTGATGTGCAACTACTAGAAAGACCCTTTCTGCTATAGTGGGAGGTTAAAATTTCATGTTCTGAAGCTTCCCTGAAAAGTTATGGCACAATGCACAAAACCGCTTTTCAGCCTGAGATAAGGTGGGTTTCGGAACGCCAAACATAAAAGTGTAAATAACTTTGGAAAAACACTTGAGACAGTTTAGATTTGATGTGCAACTACTAGAAAGACCCTTTCTGCTATAGTGGGAGGTTAAAATTTCATGTTCTGAAGCTTCCCTGAAAAGTTATGGCACAATGCACAAAAACGCTTTTCAGCCTGAGATAAGGTGGGTTTCTTAACGCCAAACATAAAAGTGTTAATAACTTTGGAAAAACACTTCAGACAGTTTAGATTTGATGTGCAACTACTAGAAAGACCCTTTCTGCTATAGTGGGAGGTTAAAATGTCATGTTCTGTAGCTTCCCTGAAAAGTTATGGCACAATGCACAAAAACGCTTTTCAGCCTGAGATAAGGTGGGTTTCGGAACGCCAAACATAAAAGTGTTGATAACTTTCGAAAAACACTTCAGACAGCTTAGATTTGATGTGCACCTACTAGAAAGACCCTTTCTGCTATAGTGGGAGGTTAAAATTTCATGTTCTGAAGCTTCCCTGAAAAGTTATGGCACAATGCGTAAAAACGTTTTTCATCCTGAGATAAGGTGGGTTTCGGAACGCCAAACATAAAAGTGTTGATAACTTTGGAAAAACACTTCAGACAGTTTAGATTTGATGTGCAACTACTAGAAAGACCCTTTCTGCTATAGTGGGAGGTTAAAATTTCATGTTCTGAAGCTTCCCTGAAAAGTTATGGCACAATGCACAAAAACGCTTTTCAGCCTGAGATAAGGTGGGTTTCGGAACGCCAAACATAAAAGTGTTGATAACTTTTGAAAAACACTTCAGACAGCTTAGATTTGATGTGCAACTACTAGAAAGACCCTTTCTGCTATAGTGGGAGGTTAAAATTTCATGTTCTGAAGCTTCCCTGAAAAGTTATGGCACAATGCACAAAAACGCTTTTCAGCCTGAGATAAGGTGGGTTTCGGAACGCCAAACATAAAAGTGTTGATAACTTTCGAAAAACACTTCAGACAGTTTAGATTTGATGTGCACCTACTAGAAAGACCCTTTCTGCTATAGTGGGAGGTTAAAATTTCATGTTCTGAAGCTTCCCTGAAAAGTTATGGCACAATGCGTAAAAACGTTTTTCATCCTGAGATAAGGTGGGTTTCGGAACGCCAAACATAAAAGTGTTGATAACTTTCGAAAAACACTTCAGACAGTTTAGATTTGATGTGCAACTACTAGAAAGACCCTTTCTGCTATAGTGGGAGGTTAAAATTTCATGTTCTGAAGCTTCCCTGAAAAGTTATGGCACAATGCACAAAACCGCTTTTCAGCCTGAGATAAGGTGGGTTTCGGAACGCCAAACATAAAAGTGTTAATAACTTTGGAAAAACACTTGAGACAGTTTAGATTTGATGTGCAACTACTAGAAAGACCCTTTCTGCTATAGTGGGAGGTTAAAATTTCATGTTCTGAAGCTTCCCTGAAAAGTTATGGCACAATGCGTAAAAACGCTTTTCAGCCTGAGATAAGGTGGGTTTCGGAACGCCAAACATAAAAGTGTTGATAACTTTGGAAAAACACTTCAGACAGTTTAGATTTGATGTGCAACTACTAGAAAGACCCTTTCTGCTATAGTGGGAGGTTAAAATTTCATGTTCTGAAGCTTCCCTGAAAAGTTATGGCACAATGCACAAAAACGCTTTTCAGCCTGAGATAAGGTGGGTTTCTTAACGCCAAACATAAAAGTGTTAATAACTTTGGAAAAACACTTCAGACAGTTTAGATTTGATGTGCAACTACTAGAAAGACCCTTTCTGCTATAGTGGGAGGTTAAAATGTCATGTTCTGTAGCTTCCCTGAAAAGTTATGGCACAATGCACAAAAACGCTTTTCAGCCTGAGATAAGGTGGGTTTCGGAACGCCAAACATAAAAGTGTTGATAACTTTCGAAAAACACTTCAGACAGCTTAGATTTGATGTGCACCTACTAGAAAGACCCTTTCTGCTATAGTGGGAGGTTAAAATTTCATGTTCTGAAGCTTCCCTGAAAAGTTATGGCACAATGCACAAAAACGCTTTTCAGCCTGAGATAAGGTGGGTTTCGGAACGCCAAACATAAAAGTGTTGATAACTTTTGAAAAACACTTCAGACAGCTTAGATTTGATGTGCAACTACTAGAAAGACCCTTTCTGCTATAGTGGGAGGTTAAAATTTCATGTTCTGAAGCTTCCCTGAAAAGTTATGGCACAATGCACAAAAACGCTTTTCAGCCTGAGATAAGGTGGGTTTCGGAACGCCAAACATAAAAGTGTTGATAACTTTCGAAAAACACTTCAGACAGTTTAGATTTGATGTGCACCTACTAGAAAGACCCTTTCTGCTATAGTGGGAGGTTAAAATTTCATGTTCTGAAGCTTCCCTGAAAAGTTATGGCACAATGCGTAAAAACGTTTTTCATCCTGAGATAAGGTGGGTTTCGGAACGCCAAACATAAAAGTGTTGATAACTTTCGAAAAACACTTCAGACAGTTTAGATTTGATGTGCAACTACTAGAAAGACCCTTTCTGCTATAGTGGGAGGTTAAAATTTCATGTTCTGAAGCTTCCCTGAAAAGTTATGGCACAATGCACAAAACCGCTTTTCAGCCTGAGATAAGGTGGGTTTCGGAACGCCAAACATAAAAGTGTTAATAACTTTGGAAAAACACTTGAGACAGTTTAGATTTGATGTGCAACTACTAGAAAGACCCTTTCTGCTATAGTGGGAGGTTAAAATTTCATGTTCTGAAGCTTCCCTGAAAAGTTATGGCACAATGCGTAAAAACGCTTTTCAGCCTGAGATAAGGTGGGTTTCGGAACGCCAAACATAAAAGTGTTGATAACTTTGGAAAAACACTTCAGACAGTTTAGATTTGATGTGCAACTACTAGAAAGACCCTTTCTGCTATAGTGGGAGGTTAAAATTTCATGTTCTGAAGCTTCCCTGAAAAGTTATGGCACAATGCACAAAAACGCTTTTCAGCCTGAGATAAGGTGGGTTTCTTAACGCCAAACATAAAAGTGTTAATAACTTTGGAAAAACACTTCAGACAGTTTAGATTTGATGTGCAACTACTAGAAAGACCCTTTCTGCTATAGTGGGAGGTTAAAATGTCATGTTCTGTAGCTTCCCTGAAAAGTTATGGCACAATGCACAAAAACGCTTTTCAGCCTGAGATAAGGTGGGTTTCGGAACGCCAAACATAAAAGTGTTGATAACTTTCGAAAAACACTTCAGACAGCTTAGATTTGATGTGCACCTACTAGAAAGACCCTTTCTGCTATAGTGGGAGGTTAAAATTTCATGTTCTGAAGCTTCCCTGAAAAGTTATGGCACAATGCGTAAAAACGTTTTTCATCCTGAGATAAGGTGGGTTTCGGAACGCCAAACATAAAAGTGTTGATAACTTTGGAAAAACACTTCAGACAGTTTAGATTTGATGTGCAACTACTAGAAAGACCCTTTCTGCTATAGTGGGAGGTTAAAATTTCATGTTCTGAAGCTTCCCTGAAAAGTTATGGCACAATGCACAAAAACGCTTTTCAGCCTGAGATAAGGTGGGTTTCGGAACGCCAAACATAAAAGTGTTGATAACTTTTGAAAAACACTTCAGACAGCTTAGATTTGATGTGCAACTACTAGAAAGACCCTTTCTGCTATAGTGGGAGGTTAAAATTTCATGTTCTGAAGCTTCGCTGAAAAGTTATGGCACAATGCACAAAAACGCTTTTCAGCCTGAGATAAGGTGGGTTTCGGAACGCCAAACATAAAAGTGTTGATAACTTTCGAAAAACACTTCAGACAGCTTAGATTTGATGTGCACCTACTAGAAAGACCCTTTCTGCTATAGTGGGAGGTTAAAATTTCATGTTCTGAAGCTTCCCTGAAAAGTTATGGCACAATGCGTAAAAACGTTTTTCATCCTGAGATAAGGTGGGTTTCGGAACGCCAAACATAAAAGTGTTGATAACTTTGGAAAAACACTTCAGACAGTTTAGATTTGATGTGCAACTACTAGAAAGACCCTTTCTGCTATAGTGGGAGGTTAAAATTTCATGTTCTGAAGCTTCCCTGAAAAGTTATGGCACAATGCACAAAAACGTTTTTCAGCCTGAGATAAGGTGGGTTTCGGAACGCCAAACATAAAAGTGTTGATAACTTTTGATAAACACTTCAGACAGCTTAGATTTGATGTGCAACTACTAGAAAGACCCTTTCTGCTATAGTGGGAGGTTAAAATTTCATGTTCTGAAGCCTCCCTGAAAAGTTATGGCACAATGCACAAAAACGCTTTTCAGCCTGATATAAGGTGGGTTTCGGAACGCCAAACATAAAAGTGTTGATAACTTTGGAAAAACACTTCAGACAGTTTAGATTTGATGTGCAACTACTAGAAAGACCCTTTCTGCTATAGTGGGAGGTTAAAATTTCATGTTCTGAAGCTTCCCTGAAAAGTTATGGCACAATGCACAAAAACGCTTTTCAGCCTGAGATAAGGTGGGTTTCGGAACGCCAAACATAAAAGTGTTAATAACTTTGGAAAAACACTTCAGACAGTTTAGATTTGATGTGCAACTACTAGAAAGACCCTTTCTGCTATAGTGGGAGGTTAAAATTTCATGTTCTGAAGCTTCCCTGAAAAGTTATGGCACAATGCACAAAAACGCTTTTCAGCCTGAGATAAGGTGGGTTTCGGAACGCCAAACATAAAAGTGTTAATAACTTTGGAAAAACACTTCAGACAGTTTAGATTTGATGTGCAACTACTAGAAAGACCCTTTCTGCTATAGTGGGAGGTTAAAATTTCATGTTCTGAAGCTTCCCTGAAAAGTTATGGCACAATGCACAAAAACGCTTTTCAGCCTGAGATAAGGTGGGTTTCGGAACGCCAAACATAAAAGTGTTGATAACTTTCGAAAAACACTTCAGACAGTTTAGATTTGATGTGCAACTACTAGAAAGACCCTTTCTGCTATAGTGGGAGGTTAAAATTTCATGTTCTGAAGCTTCCCTGAAAAGTTATGGCACAATGCGTAAAAACGCTTTTCAGCCTGAGATAAGGTGGGTTTCGGAACGCCAAACATAAAAGTGTTGATAACTTTGGAAAAACACTTCAGACAGTTTAGATTTGATGTGCAACTACTAGAAAGACCCTTTCTGCTATAGTGGGAGGTTAAAATTTCATGTTCTGAAGCTTCCCTGAAAAGTTATGGCACAATGCACAAAAACGCTTTTCAGCCTGAGATAAGGTGGGTTTCTTAACGCCAAACATAAAAGTGTTAATAACTTTGGAAAAACACTTCAGACAGTTTAGATTTGATGTGCAACTACTAGAAAGACCCTTTCTGCTATAGTGGGAGGTTAAAATTTCATGTTCTGAAGCTTCCCTGAAAAGTTATGGCACAATGCACAAAAACGCTTTTCAGCCTGATATAAGGTGGGTTTCGGAACGCCAAACATAAAAGTGTTGATAACTTTGGAAAAACACTTCAGACAGTTTAGATTTGATTTGCAACTACTAGAAAGACCCTTTCTGCTATAGTGGGAGGTTAAAATTTCATGTTCTGAAGCTTCCCTGAAAAGTTATGGCACAATGCGTAAAAACGCTTTTCAGCCTGAGATAAGGTGGGTTTCGGAACGCCAAACATAAAAGTGTTGATAACTTTGGAAAAACACTTCAGACAGTTTAGATTTGATGTGCAACTACTAGAAAGACCCTTTCTGCTATAGTGGGAGGTTAAAATTTCATGTTCTGAAGCTTCCCTGAAAAGTTATGGCACAATGCACAAAAACGCTTTTCAGCCTGAGATAAGGTGGGTTTCGGAACGCCAAACATAAAAGTGTTAATAACTTTGGAAAAACACTTCAGACAGTTTAGATTTGATGTGCAACTACTAGAAAGACCCTTTCTGCTATAGTGGGAGGTTAAAATTTCATGTTCTGAAGCTTCCCTGAAAAATTATGGCACAATGCACAAAAACGCTTTTCAGCCTGAGATAAGGTGGGTTTCGGAACGCCAAACATAAAAGTGTTAATAACTTTGGAAAAACACTTCAGACAGTTTAGATTTGATGTGCAACTACTAGAAAGACCCTTTCTGCTATAGTGGGAGGTTAAAATTTCATGTTCTGAAGCTTCCCTGAAAAGTTATGGCACAATGCACAAAAACGCTTTTCAGCCTGAGATAAGGTGGGTTTCGGAACGCCAAACATAAAAGTGTTGATAACTTTCGAAAAACACTTCAGACAGTTTAGATTTGATGTGCAACTACTAGAAAGACCCTTTCTGCTATAGTGGGAGGTTAAAATTTCATGTTCTGAAGCTTCCCTGAAAAGTTATGGCACAATGCACAAAACCGCTTTTCAGCCTGAGATAAGGTGGGTTTCGGAACGGCAAACATAAAAGTGTTAATAACTTTGGAAAAACACTTGAGACAGTTTAGATTTGATGTGCAACTACTAGAAAGACCCTTTCTGCTATAGTGGGAGGTTAAAATTTCATGTTCTGAAGCTTCCCTGAAAAGTTATGGCACAATGCGTAAAAACGCTTTTCAGCCTGAGATAAGGTGGGTTTCGGAACGCCAAACATAAAAGTGTTGATAACTTTGGAAAAACACTTCAGACAGTTTAGATTTGATGTGCAACTACTAGAAAGACCCTTTCTGCTATAGTGGGAGGTTAAAATTTCATGTTCTGAAGCTTCCCTGAAAAGTTATGGCACAATGCACAAAAACGCTTTTCAGCCTGAGATAAGGTGGGTTTCTTAACGCCAAACATAAAAGTGTTAATAACTTTGGAAAAACACTTCAGACAGTTTAGATTTGATGTGCAACTACTAGAAAGACCCTTTCTGCTATAGTGGGAGGTTAAAATGTCATGTTCTGTAGCTTCCCTGAAAAGTTATGGCACTATGCACAAAAACGCTTTTCAGCCTGAGATAAGGTGGGTTTCGGAACGCCAAACATAAAAGTGTTGATAACTTTCGAAAAACACTTCAGACAGCTTAGATTTGATGTGCACCTACTAGAAAGACCCTTTCTGCTATAGTGGGAGGTTAAAATTTCATGTTCTGAAGCTTCCCTGAAAAGTTATGGCACAATGCGTAAAAACGTTTTTCATCCTGAGATAAGGTGGGTTTCGGAACGCCAAACATAAAAGTGTTGATAACTTTGGAAAAACACTTCAGACAGTTTAGATTTGATGTGCAACTACTAGAAAGACCCTTTCTGCTATAGTGGGAGGTTAAAATTTCATGTTCTGAAGCTTCCCTGAAAAGTTATGGCACAATGCACAAAAACGCTTTTCAGCCTGAGATAAGGTGGGTTTCGGAACGCCAAACATAAAAGTGTTGATAACTTTTGAAAAACACTTCAGACAGCTTAGATTTGATGTGCAACTACTAGAAAGACCCTTTCTGCTATAGTGGGAGGTTAAAATTTCATGTTCTGAAGCTTCCCTGAAAAGTTATGGCACAATGCACAAAAACGCTTTTCAGCCTGAGATAAGGTGGGTTTCGGAACGCCAAACATAAAAGTGTTGATAACTTTCGAAAAACACTTCAGACAGTTTAGATTTGATGTGCACCTACTAGAAAGACCCTTTCTGCTATAGTGGGAGGTTAAAATTTCATGTTCTGAAGCTTCCCTGAAAAGTTATGGCACAATGCGTAAAAACGTTTTTCATCCTGAGATAAGGTGGGTTTCGGAACGCCAAACATAAAAGTGTTGATAACTTTCGAAAAACACTTCAGACAGTTTAGATTTGATGTGCAACTACTAGAAAGACCCTTTCTGCTATAGTGGGAGGTTAAAATTTCATGTTCTGAAGCTTCCCTGAAAAGTTATGGCACAATGCACAAAACCGCTTTTCAGCCTGAGATAAGGTGGGTTTCGGAACGCCAAACATAAAAGTGTTAATAACTTTGGAAAAACACTTGAGACAGTTTAGATTTGATGTGCAACTACTAGAAAGACCCTTTCTGCTATAGTGGGAGGTTAAAATTTCATGTTCTGAAGCTTCCCTGAAAAGTTATGGCACAATGCGTAAAAACGCTTTTCAGCCTGAGATAAGGTGGGTTTCGGAACGCCAAACATAAAAGTGTTGATAACTTTCGAAAAACACTTCAGACAGTTTAGATTTGATGTGCAACTACTAGAAAGACCCTTTCTGCTATAGTGGGAGGTTAAAATTTCATGTTCTGAAGCTTCCCTGAAAAGTTATGGCACAATGCACAAAAACGCTTTTCAGCCTGAGATAAGGTGGGTTTCTTAACGCCAAACATAAAAGTGTTAATAACTTTGGAAAAACACTTCAGACAGTTTAGATTTGATGTGCAACTACTAGAAAGACCCTTTCTGCTATAGTGGGAGGTTAAAATGTCATGTTCTGTAGCTTCCCTGAAAAGTTATGGCACAATGCACAAAAACGCTTTTCAGCCTGAGATAAGGTGGGTTTCGGAACGCCAAACATAAAAGTGTTGATAACTTTCGAAAAACACTTCAGACAGCTTAGATTTGATGTGCACCTACTAGAAAGACCCTTTCTGCTATAGTGGGAGGTTAAAATTTCATGTTCTGAAGCTTCCCTGAAAAGTTATGGCACAATGCGTAAAAACGTTTTTCATCCTGAGATAAGGTGGGTTTCGGAACGCCAAACATAAAAGTGTTGATAACTTTGGAAAAACACTTCAGACAGTTTAGATTTGATGTGCAACTACTAGAAAGACCCTTTCTGCTATAGTGGGAGGTTAAAATTTCATGTTCTGAAGCTTCCCTGAAAAGTTATGGCACAATGCACAAAAACGCTTTTCAGCCTGAGATAAGGTGGGTTTCGGAACGCCAAACATAAAAGTGTTGATAACTTTCGAAAAACACTTCAGACAGCTTAGATTTGATGTGCAACTACTAGAACGACAATTTCTGCTATAGTGGGAGGTTAAAATTTCATGTTCTGAAGCTTCGCTGAAAAGTTATGGCACAATGCACAAAAACGCTTTTCAGCCTGAGATAAGGTGGATTTCGGAACGCCAAACATAAAAGTGTTGATAACTTTCGAAAAACACTTCAGACAGCTTAGATTTGATGTGCACCTACTAGAAAGACCCTTTCTGCTATAGTGGGAGGTTAAAATTTCATGTTCTGAAGCTTCCCTGAAAAGTTATGGCACAATGCGTAAAAACGTTTTTCATCCTGAGATAAGGTGGGTTTCGGAACGCCAAACATAAAAGTGTTGATAACTTTGGAAAAACACTTCAGACAGTTTAGATTTGATGTGCAACTACTAGAAAGACCCTTTCTGCTATAGTGGGAGGTTAAAATTTCATGTTCTGAAGCTTCCCTGAAAAGTTATGGCACAATGCACAAAAACGTTTTTCAGCCTGAGATAAGGTGGGTTTCGGAACGCCAAACATAAAAGTGTTGATAACTTTTGATAAACACTTCAGACAGCTTAGATTTGATGTGCAACTACTAGAAAGACCCTTTCTGCTATAGTGGGAGGTTAAAATTTCATGTTCTGAAGCTTCCCTGAAAAGTTATGGCACAATGCACAAAAACGCTTTTCAGCCTGATATAAGGTGGGTTTCGGAACGCCAAACATAAAAGTGTTGATAACTTTGGAAAAACACTTCAGACAGTTTAGATTTGATTTGCAACTACTAGAAAGACCCTTTCTGCTATAGTGGGAGGTTAAAATTTCATGTTCTGAAGCTTCCCTGAAAAGTTATGGCACAATGCGTAAAAACGTTTTTCATCCTGAGATAAGGTGGGTTTCGGAACGCCAAACATAAAAGTGTTGATAACTTTGGAAAAACACTTCAGACAGTTTAGATTTGATGTGCAACTACTAGAAAGACCCTTTCTGCTATAGTGGGAGGTTAAAATTCCATGTTCTGAAGCTTCCCTGAAAAGTTATGGCACAATGCACAAAAACGCTTTTCAGCCTGAGATAAGGTGGGTTTCGGAACGCCAAACATAAAAGTGTTGATAACTTTTGAAAAACACTTCAGACAGCTTAGATTTGATGTGCAACTACTAGAAAGACCCTTTCTGCTATAGTGGGAGGTTAAAATTTCATGTTCTGAAGCTTCGCTGAAAAGTTATGGCACAATGCACAAAAACGCTTTTCAGCCTGAGATAAGGTGGGTTTCGGAACGCCAAACATAAAAGTGTTGATAACTTTCGAAAAACACTTCAGACAGCTTAGATTTGATGTGCACCTACAAGAAAGACCCTTTCTGCTATAGTGGGAGGTTAAAATTTCATGTTCTGAAGCTTCCCTGAAAAGTTATGGCACAATGCGTAAAAACGTTTTTCATCCTGAGATAAGGTGGGTTTCGGAACGCCAAACATAAAAGTGTTGATAACTTTTGATAAACACTTCAGACAGCTTAGATTTGATGTGCAACTACTAGAAAGACCCTTTCTGCTATAGTGGGAGGTTAAAATTTCATGTTCTGAAGCTTCCCTGAAAAGTTATGGCACAATGCGTAAAAACGCTTTTCAGCCTGAGATAAGGTGGGTTTCGGAACGCCAAACATAAAAGTGTTGATAACTTTGGAAAAACACTTCAGACAGTTTAGATTTGATGTGCAACTACTAGAAAGACCCTTTCTGCTAGAGTGGGAGGTTAAAATTTCATGTTCTGAAGCTTCCCTGAAAAGTTATGGCACAATGCACAAAAACGCTTTTCAGCCTGATATAAGGTGGGTTTCGGAACGCCAAACATAAAAGTGTTGATAACTTTGGAAAAACACTTCAGACAGTTTAGATTTGATGTGCAACTACTAGAAAGACCCTTTCTGCTATAGTGGGAGGTTAAAATTTCATGTTCTGAAGCTTCCCTGAAAAGTTATGGCACAATGCACAAAAACGCATTTCAGCCTGAGATAAGGTGGGTTTCGGAACGCCAAACATAAAAGTGTTAATAACTTTGGAAAAACACTTCAGACAGTTTAGATTTGATGTGCAACTACTAGAAAGACCCTTTCTGCTATAGTGGGAGGTTAAAATTTCATGTTCTGAAGCTTCCCTGAAAAGTTATGGCACAATGCACAAAAACGCTTTTCAGCCTGAGATAAGGTGGGTTTCGGAACGCCAAACATAAAAGTGTTGATAACTTTCGAAAAACACTTCAGACAGCTTAGATTTGATGTGCACCTACTAGAAAGACCCTTTCTGCTATAGTGGGAGGTTAAAATTTCATGTTCTGAAGCTTCCCTGAAAAGTTATGGCACAATGCGTAAAAACGCTTTTCAGCCTGAGATAAGGTGGGTTTCGGAACGCCAAACATAAAAGTGTTGATAACTTTGGAAAAACACTTCAGACAGTTTAGATTTGATGTGCAACTACTAGAAAGACCCTTTCTGCTATAGTGGAAGGTTAAAATTTCATGTTCTGAAGCTTCCCTGAAAAGTTATGGCACAATGCACAAAAACGCTTTTCAGCCTGAGATAAGGTGGGTTTCGGAACGCCAAACATAAAAGTGTTAATAATTTTGGAAAAACACTTCAGACAGTTTAGATTTCATGTGCAACTACTAGAAAGACCCTTTCTGCTATAGTGGGAGGTTAAAATTTCATGTTCTGAAGCTTCCCTGAAAAGTTATGGCACAATGCACAAAAACGCTTTTCAGCCTGAGATAAGGTGGGTTTCGGAACGCCAAACATAAAAGTGTTAATAACTTTGGAAAAACACTTCAGACAGTTTAGATTTGATGTGCAACTACTAGAAAGACCCTTTCTGCTATAGTGGGAGGTTAAAATTTCATGTTCTGAAGCTTCCCTGAAAAGTTATGGCACAATGCGTAAAAACGCTTTTCAGCCTGAGATAAGGTGGGTTTCGGAACGCCAAACATAAAAGTGTTGATAACTTTCGAAAAACACTTCAGACAGCTTAGATTTGATGTGCACCTACTAGAAAGACCCTTTCTACTTTAGTGGAATGTTAAAATTTCATGTTCTGAAGCTTCCCTGAAAAGTTATGGCACAATGCACAAAAACGCTTTTCAGCCTGAGATAAGGTGGGTTTCCGAACGCCAAACATAAAAGTGTTGATAACTTTCGAAAAACACTTCAGACAGCTTAGATTTGATGTGCACCTACTAGAAAGACCCTTTCTGCTATAGTGGGAGGTTAAAATTTCATGTTCTGAACCTTCCCTGAAAAGTTATGGCACAATGCGTAAAAACGCTTTTCAGCCTGAGATAAGGTGGGTTTCGGAACGCCAAACATAAAAGTGTTGATAACTTTGGAAAAACACTTTAGACAGTTTAGATTTGATGTGCAACTACTAGAAAGACCTTTTCTGCTATAGTGGGAGGTTAAAATTTCATGTTCTGAAGCTTCCTTGAAAAGTTATGGCACAATGCACAAAAACGCTTTCCAGCCTGAGATAAGGTGGGTTTCGGAACGCCAAACATAAAAGTGTTAATAACTTTGGAAAAACACTTCAGACAGTTTAGATTTGATGTGCAACTACTAGAAAGACCCTTTCTGCTATAGTGGGAGGTTAGAATTTCATGTTCTGAAGCTTCCCTGAAAAGTTATGGCACAATGCACAAAAACGCTTTTCAGCCTGTGATAAGGTGGGTTTCGGAACGCCAAACATAAAAGTGTTGATAACTTTCGAAATACACTTCAGACAGCTTAGATTTGATGTGCACCTACTAGGAAGACCCTTTCTGCTATAGTGGGAGGTTAAAATTTCATGTTCTGAAGCTTCCCTGAAAAGTTATGGCACAATGCGTAAAAACGCTTTTCAGCCTGAGATAAGGTGGGTTTCGGAACGCCAAACATAAAAGTGTTGATAACTTTGGAAAAACACTTCAGACAGTTTAGATTTGATGTGCAACTACTAGAAAGACCCTTTCTGCTATAGTGGGAGGTTAAAATTTCATGTTCTGAAACTTCCCTGAAAAGTTATGGCACAATGCAAAAAAGCGCTTTTCAGCCTGAGATAAGGTGGGTTTCGGAACGCCATACATAAAAGTGTTGATAACTTTTGAAAAACACTTCAGACAGCTTAGATTTGATGTGCAACTACTAGAAAGACCCTTTCTGCTATAGTGGGAGGTTAAAATTTCATGTTCTGAAGCTTCCCTGAAAAGTTATGGCACAATGCACAAAAACGCTTTTCAGCCTGAGATAAGGTAGGTTTCGGAACGCCAAACATAAAAGTGTTGATAACTTTCGAAAAACTCTTCAGACAGCTTAGATTTGATGTGCACCTACTAGAAAGACCCTTTCTGCTATAGTGGGAGGTTAAAATTTCATGTTCTGAAGCTTCCCTGAAAAGTTATGGCACAATGCGTAAAAACACTTTTCAGCCTGAGATAAGGTGGGTTTCGGAACGCCAAACATAAAAGTGTTGATAACTTTGGAAAAACACTTCAGACAGTTTAGATTTCATGTGCAACTACTAGAAAGACCCTTTCTGCTATAGTGGGAGGTTAAAATTTCATGTTCTGAAGCTTCCCTGAAAAGTTATGGCACAATGCACAAAAACGCTTTTCAGCCTGAGATAAGGTGGGTTTCGGAACGCCAAACATAAAAGTGTTAATAACTTTGGAAAAACACTTCAGACAGTTTAGATTTGATGTGCAACTACTAGAAAGACCCTTTCTGCTATAGTGGGAGGTTAAAATTTCATGTTCTGAAGCTTCCCTGAAAAGTTATGGCACAATGCACAAAAACGCTTTTCAGCCTAAGGTAAGGTGGGTTTCGGAACGCCAAACATAAAAGTGTTGATAACTTTCGAAAAACACTTCAGACAGCTTAGATTTGATGTGCACCTACTAGAAAGACCCTTTCTGCTATAGTGGGAGGTTAAAATTTCATGTTCTGAAGCTTCCCTGAAAAGTTATGGCACAATGCGTAAAAACGCTTTTCAGCCTGAGGTAAGGTGGGTTTCGGAACGCCAAACATAAAAGTGTTGATAACTTTGGAAAAACACTTCAGACAGTTTAGATTTGATGTGCAACTACTAGAAAGACCCTTTCTGCTATAGTGGGAGGTTAAAATTTCATGTTCTGAAGCTTCCCTGAAAAGTTATGGCACAATGCACAAAAACGCTTTTCAGCCTGAGATAAGGTGGGTTTCGGAACGCCAAACATAAAAGTGTTAATAACTTTGGAAAAACACATCAGACAGTTTAGATTTGATGTGCAACTACTAGAAAGACCCTTTCTGCTATAGTGGGAGGTTAAAATTTCATGTTCTGAAGCTTCCCTGAAAAGTTATGGCACAATGCACAAAAACGCTTTTCAGCCTGAGATAAGGTGGGTTTCGGAACGCCAAACATAAAAGTGTTAATAACTTTGGAAAAACACTTCAGACAGTTTAGATTTGATGTGCAACTACTAGAAAGACCCTTTCTGCTATAGTGGGAGGTTAAAATTTCATGTTCTGAAGCTTCCCTGAAAAGTTATGGCACAATGCACAAAAACACTTTTCAGCCTGAGGTAAGGTGGGTTTCGGAACACCAAACATAAAAGTGTTGATAACTTTCGAAAAACACTTCAGACAGCTTAGATTTGATGTGCACCTACTAGAAAGACCCTTTCTGCTATAGTGGGAGGTTAAAATTTCATGTTCTGAAGCTTCCCTGAAAAGTTATGGCACAATGCGTAAAAACGCTTTTCAGCCTGAGATAAGGTGGGTTTCGGAACGCCAAACATAAAAGTGTTGATAACTTTGGAAAAACACTTCAGACAGTTTAGATTTGATGTGCAACTACTAGAAAGACCCTTTCTGCTATAGTGGGAGGTTAAAATTTCATGTTCTGAAGCTTCCCTGAAAAGTTATGGCACAATGCACAAAAACGCTTTTCAGCCTGAGATAAGGTGGGTTTCGGAACGCCAAACATAAAAGTGTTAATAACTTTGGAAAAACACATCAGACAGTTTAGATTTGATGTGCAACTACTAGAAAGACCCTTTCTGCTATAGTGGGACGTTAAAATTTCATGTTCTGAAGCTTCCCTGAAAAGTTATGGCACAATGCACAAAAACGCTTTTCAGCCTGAGATAAGGTGGGTTTCGGAACGCCAAACATAAAAGTGTTGATAACTTTGGAAAAACACTTCAGACAGTTTAGATTTGATGTGCAACTACTAGAAAGACCCTTTCTGCTATAGTGGGAGGTTAAAATTTCATGTTCTGAAGCTTCCCTGAAAAGTTATGGCACAATGCACAAAAACGCTTTTCAGCCTGAGATAAGGTGGGTTTCGGAACGCCAAACATAAAAGTGTTGATAACTTTCGAAAAACACTTCAGACAGCTTAGATTTGATGTGCACCTACTAGAAAGACCCTTTCTGCTATAGTGGGAGGTTAAAATTTCATGTTCTGAAGCTTCCCTGAAAAGTTATGGCACAATGCGTAAAAACGCTTTTCAGCCTGAGATAAGGTGGGTTTCGGAACGCCAAACATAAAAGTGTTGATAACTTTGGAAAAACACTTCAGACAGTTTAGATTTGATGTGCAACTACTAGAAAGACCCTTTCTGCTATAGTGGGAGGTTAAAATTTCATGTTCTGAAGCTTCTCTGAAAAGTTATGGCACAATGCACAAAAACGGTTTTCAGCCTGAGATAAGGTGGGTTTCGGAACGCCAAACATAAAAGTGTTAATAACTTTGGAAAAACACTTCAGACAGTTTAGATTTGATGTGCAACTACTAGAAAGACCCTTTCTGCTATAGTGGGAGGTTAAAATTTCATGTTCTGAAGCTTTCCTGAAAAGTTATGGCACAATGCACAAAAACGCTTTTCAGCCTGAGATAAGGTGGGTTTCGGAACGCCAAACATAAAAGTGTTGATAACTTTCGAAAAACACTTCAGACAGCTTAGATTTGATGTGCACCTACTAGAAAGACCCTTTCTGCTATAGTGGGAGGTTAAAATTTCATATTCTGAAGCTTCCCTGAAAAGTTATGGCACAATGCGTAAAAACGCTTTTCAGCCTGAGATAAGGTGGGTTTCCGAACGCCAAACATAAAAGTGTTGATAACTTTGGAAAAACACTTCAGACAGTTTAGATTTGATGTGCAACTACTAGAAAGACCCTTTCTGCTATAGTGGGAGGTTAAAATTTCATGTTCTGAAGCTTCCCTGAAAAGTTATGGCACAATGCACAAAAACGCTTTTCAGCCTGAGATAAGGTGGGTTTCGGAACGCCAAACATAAAAGTGTTAATAACTTTGGAAAAACACATCAGACAGTTTAGATTTGATGTGCAACTACTAGAAAGACCCTTTCTGCTATAGTGGGAGGTTAAAATTTCATGTTCTGAAGCTTCCCTGAAAAGTTATGGCACAATGCACAAAAACGCTTTTCAGCCTGAGATAAGGTGGGTTTCGGAACGCCAAACATAAAAGTGTTAATAACTTTGGAAAAACACTTCAGACAGTTTAGATTTGATGTGCAACTACTAGAAAGACCCTTTCTGCTATAGTGGGAGGTTAAAATTTCATGTTCTGAAGCTTCCCTCAAAAGTTATGGCACAATGCACAAAAACGCTTTTCAGCCTGAGATAAGGTGGGTTTCGGAACGCCAAACATAAAAGTGTTGATAACTTTCGAAAAACACTTCAGACAGCTTAGATTTGATGTGCACCTACTAGAAAGACCCTTTCTGCTATAGTGGGAGGTTAAAATTTCATGTTCTGAAGCTTCTCTGAAAAGTTATGGCACAATGCGTAAAAACGCTTTTCAGCCTGAGATAAGGTGGGTTTCGGAACGCCAAACATAAAAGTGTTGATAACTTTCGAAAAACACTTCAGACAGTTTAGATTTGATGTGCAACTACTAGAAAGACCCTTTCTGCTATAGTGGGAGGTTAAAATTTCATGTTCTGAAGCTTCCCTGAAAAGTTACGGCACAATGCACAAAAACGCTTTTCAGCCTTAGATAAGGTGGGTTTCGGAACGGCAAACATAAAAGTGTTAATAACTTTGGAAAAACACTTCAGACAGTTTAGATTTGATGTGCAACTACTAGAAAGACCCTTTCTGCTATAGTGGGAGGTTAAAATTTCATGTTCTGAAGCTTCCCTGAAAAGTTATGGCACAATGCACAAAAACGCTTTTCAGCCTGAGATAAGGTGGGTTTCGGAACGCCAAACATAAAAGTGTTGATAACTTTTGAAAAACACTTCGGACAGCTTAGATTTGATGTGCAACTACTAGAAAGACCCTTTCTGCTATAGTGGGAGGTTAAAATTTCATGTTCTGAAGCTTCCCTGAAAAGTTATGGCACAATGCGTAAAAACGCTTTTCAGCCTGAGATAAGGTGGGTTTCGGAACGCCAAACATAAAAGTGTTGATAACTTTGGAAAAACACTTCAGACAGTTTAGATTTGATGTGCAACTACTAGAAAGACCCTTTCTGCTATAGTGGGAGGTTAAAATTTCATGTTCTGAAGCTTCCCTGAAAAGTTATGGCACAATGCACAAAAACGCTTTTCAGCCTGAGATAAGGTGGGTTTCGGAACGCCAAACATAAAAGTGTTAATAACTTTGGAAAAACACTTCAGACAGTTTAGATTTGATGTGCAACTACTAGAAAGACCCTTTCTGCTATAGTGGGAGGTTAAAATTTCATGTTCTGAAGCTTCCCTGAAAAGTTATGGCACAATGCGTTAAAACGCTTTTCAGCCTGAGATAAGGTGGGTTTCGGAACGCCAAACATAAAAGTGTTGATAACTTTGGAAAAACACTTCAGACAGTTTAGATTTGATGTGCAACTACTAGAAAGACCCTTTCTGCTATAGTGGGAGGTTAAAATTTCATGTTCTGAAGCTTCCCTGAAAAGTTATGGCACAATGCACAAAAACGCTTTTCAGCCTGAGATAAGGTGGGTTTCGGAACGCCAAACATAAAAGTGTTAATAACTTTGGAAAAACCCTTCAGACAGTTTAGATTTGATGTGCAACTACTAGAAAGACCCTTTCTGCTATAGTGGGAGGTTAAAATTTCATGTTCTGAAGCTTCCCTGAAAAGTTATGGCACAATGCACAAAAACGCTTTTCAGCCTGAGATAAGGTGGGTTTCGGAACGCCAAACATAAAAGTGTTGATAACTTTCGAAAAACACTTCAGACAGTTTAGATTTGATGTGCAACTACTAGAAAGACCCTTTCTGCTATAGTGGGAGGTTAAAATTTCATGTTCTGAAGCTTCCCTGAAAAGTTACGGCACAATGCACAAAAACGCTTTTCAGCCTTAGATAAGGTGGGTTTCGGAACGGCAAACATAAAAGTGTTAATAACTTTGGAAAAACACTTCAGACAGTTTAGATTTGATGTGCAACTACTAGAAAGACCCTTTCTGCTATAGTGGGAGGTTAAAATTTCATGTTCTGAAGCTTCCCTGAAAAGTTATGGCACAATGCACAAAAACGCTTTTCAGCCTGAGATAAGGTGGGTTTCGGAACGCCAAACATAAAAGTGTTGATAACTTTTGAAAAACACTTCGGACAGCTTAGATTTGATGTGCAACTACTAGAAAGACCCTTTCTGCTATAGTGGGAGGTTAAAATTTCATGTTCTGAAGCTTCCCTGAAAAGTTATGGCACAATGCACAAAAACGCTTTTCAGCCTGAGATAAGGTGGGTTTCGGAACGCCAAACATAAAAGTGTTGATAACTTTCGAAAAACTCTTCAGACAGCTTAGATTTGATGTGCACCTACTAGAAAGACCCTTTCTGCTATAGTGGGAGGTTAAAATTTCATGTTCTGAAGCTTCCCTGAAAAGTTATGGCACAATGCGTAAAAACGCTTTTCAGCCTGAGATAAGGTGGGTTTCGGAACGCCAAACATAAAAGTGTTGATAACTTTGGAAAAACACTTCAGACAGTTTAGATTTGATGTGCAACTACTAGAAAGACCCTTTCTGCTATAGTGGGAGGTTAAAATTTCATGTTCTGAAGCTTCCCTGAAAAGTTATGGCACAATGCACAAAAACGCTTTTCAGCCTGAGATAAGGTGGGTTTCGGAACGCCAAACATAAAAGTGTTAATAACTTTGGAAAAACACTTCAGACAGTTTAGATTTGATGTGCAACTACTAGAAAGACCCTTTCTGCTATAGTGGGAGGTTAAAATTTCATGTTCTGAAGCTTCCCTGAAAAGTTATGGCACAATGCGTTAAAACGCTTTTCAGCCTGAGATAAGGTGGGTTTCGGAACGCCAAACATAAAAGTGTTGATAACTTTGGAAAAACACTTCAGACAGTTTAGATTTGATGTGCAACTACTAGAAAGACCCTTTCTGCTATAGTGGGAGGTTAAAATTTCATGTTCTGAAGCTTCCCTGAAAAGTTATGGCACAATGCACAAAAACGCTTTTCAGCCTGAGATAAGGTGGGTTTCGGAACGCCAAACATAAAAGTGTTGATAACTTTGGAAAAACCCTTCAGACAGTTTAGATTTGATGTGCAACTACTAGAAAGACCCTTTCTGCTATAGTGGGAGGTTAAAATTTCATGTTCTGAAGCTTCCCTGAAAAGTTATGGCACAATGCACAAAAACGCTTTTCAGCCTGAGATAAGGTGGGTTTCGGAACGCCAAACATAAAAGTGTTGATAACTTTCGAAAAACACTTCAGACAGTTTAGATTTGATGTGCAACTACTAGAAAGACCCTTTCTGCTATAGTGGGAGGTTAAAATTTCATGTTCTGAAGCTTCCCTGAAAAGTTATGGCACAATGCACAAAACCGCTTTTCAGCCTGAGATAAGGTGGGTTTCGGAACGCCAAACATAAAAGTGTTAATAACTTTGGAAAAACACTTCAGACAGTTTAGATTTGATGTGCAACTACTAGAAAGACCCTTTCTGCTATAGTGGGAGGTTAAAATTTCATGTTCTGAAGCTTCCCTGAAAAGTTATGGCACAATGCACAAAAACGCTTTTCAGCCTGAGATAAGGTGGGTTTCGGAACGCCAAACATAAAAGTGTTAATAACTTTGGAAAAACACATCAGACAGTTTAGATTTGATGTGCAACTACTAGAAAGACCCTTTCTGCTATAGTGGGAGGTTAAAATTTCATGTTCTGAAGCTTCCCTGAAAAGTTATGGCACAATGCACAAAAACGCTTTTCAGCCTGAGATAAGGTGGGTTTCGGAACGCCAAACATAAAAGTGTTAATAACTTTGGAAAAACACTTCAGACAGTTTAGATTTGATGTGCAACTACTAGAAAGACCCTTTCTGCTATAGTGGGAGGTTAAAATTTCATGTTCTGAAGCTTCCCTGAAAAGTTATGGCACAATGCACAAAAACACTTTTCAGCCTGAGGTAAGGTGGGTTTCGGAACGCCAAACATAAAAGTGTTGATAACTTTCGAAAAACACTTCAGACAGCTTAGATTTGATGTGCACCTACTAGAAAGACCCTTTCTGCTATAGTGGGAGGTTAAAATTTCATGTTCTGAAGCTTCCCTGAAAAGTTATGGCACAATGCGTAAAAACGCTTTTCAGCCTGAGATAAGGTGGGTTTCGGAACGCCAAACATAAAAGTGTTAATAACTTTGGAAAAACACTTCAGACAGTTTAGATTTGATGTGCAACTACTGGAAAGACCCTTTCTGCTATAGTGGGAGGTTAAAATTTCATGTTCTGAAGCTTCCCTGAAAAGTTATGGCACAATGCACAAAAACGCTTTTCAGCCTGAGGTAAGGTGGGTTTCGGAACGCCAAACATAAAAGTGTTGATAACTTTCGAAAAACACTTCAGACAGCTTAGATTTGATGTGCACCTACTAGAAAGACCCTTTCTGCTATAGTGGGAGGTTAAAATTTCATGTTCTGAAGCTTCCCTGAAAAGTTATGGCACAATGCGTAAAAACGCTTTTCAGCCTGAGATAAGGTGGGTTTCGGAACGCCAAACATAAAAGTGTTGATAACTTTGGAAAAACACTTCAGACAGTTTAGATTTGATGTGCAACTACTAGAAAGACCCTTTCTGCTATAGTGGGAGGTTAAAATTTCATGTTCTGAAGCTTCCCTGAAAAGTTATGGCACAATGCACAAAAACGCTTTTCAGCCTGAGATAAGGTGGGTTTCGGAACGCCAAACATAAAAGTGTTAATAACTTTGGAAAAACACATCAGACAGTTTAGATTTGATGTGCAACTACTAGAAAGACCCTTTCTGCTATAGTGGGAGGTTAAAATTTCATGTTCTGAAGCTTCCCTGAAAAGTTATGGCACAATGCACAAAAACGCTTTTCAGCCTGAGATAAGGTGGGTTTCGGAACGCCAAACATAAAAGTGTTAATAACTTTGGAAAAACACTTCAGACAGTTTAGATTTGATGTGCAACTACTAGAAAGACCCTTTCTGCTATAGTGGGAGGTTAAAATTTCATGTTCTGAAGCTTCCCTGAAAAGTTATGGCACAATGCGTAAAAACACTTTTCAGCCTGAGGTAAGGTGGGTTTCGGAACGCCAAACATAAAAGTGTTGATAACTTTCGAAAAACACTTCAGACAGCTTAGATTTGATGTGCACCTACTAGAAAGACCCTTTCTGCTATAGTGGGAGGTTAAAATTTCATGTTCTGAAGCTTCCCTGAAAAGTTATGGCACAATGCGTAAAAACGCTTTTCAGCCTGAGATAAGGTGGGTTTCGGAACGCCAAACATAAAAGTGTTAATAACTTTGGAAAAACACTTCAGACAGTTTAGATTTGATGTGCAACTACTGGAAAGACCCTTTCTGCTATAGTGGGAGGTTAAAATTTCATGTTCTGAAGCTTCCCTGAAAAGTTATGGCACAATGCACAAAAACGCTTTTCAGCCTGAGGTAAGGTGGGTTTCGGAACGCCAAACATAAAAGTGTTGATAACTTTCGAAAAACACTTCAGACAGCTTAGATTTGATGTGCACCTACTAGAAAGACCCTTTCTGCTATAGTGGGAGGTTAAAATTTCATGTTCTGAAGCTTCCCTGAAAAGTTATGGCACAATGCGTAAAAACGCTTTTCAGCCTGAGATAAGGTGGGTTTCGGAACGCCAAACATAAAAGTGTTGATAACTTTGGAAAAACACTTCAGACAGTTTAGATTTGATGTGCAACTACTAGAAAGACCCTTTCTGCTATAGTGGGAGGTTAAAATTTCATGTTCTGAAGCTTCCCTGAAAAGTTATGGCACAATGCACAAAAACGCTTTTCAGCCTGAGATAAGGTGGGTTTCGGAACGCCAAACATAAAAGTGTTAATAACTTTGGAAAAACACATCAGACAGTTTAGATTTGATGTGCAACTACTAGAAAGACCCTTTCTGCTATAGTGGGAGGTTAAAATTTCATGTTCTGAAGCTTCCCTGAAAAGTTATGGCACAATGCACAAAAACGCTTTTCAGCCTGAGATAAGGTGGGTTTCGGAACGCCAAACATAAAAGTGTTAATAACTTTGGAAAAACACTTCAGACAGTTTAGATTTGATGTGCAACTACTAGAAAGACCCTTTCTGCAAGAGTGGGAGGTTAAAATTTCATGTTCTAAAGCTTCCCTGAAAAGTTATGGCACAATGCACAAAAACGCTTTTCAGCCTGAGATAAGGTGGGTTTCGGAACGCCAAACATAAAAGTGTTGATAACTTTCGAAAAACACTTCAGACAGCTTAGATTTGATGTGCACCTACTAGAAAGACCCTTTCTGCTATAGTGGGAGGTTAAAATTTCATGTTCTGAAGCTTCCCTGAAAAGTTATGGCACAATGCGTAAAAACGCTTTTCAGCCTGAGATAAGGTGGGTTTCGGAACGCCAAACATAAAAGTGTTGATAACTTTGGAAAAACACTTCAGACAGTTTAGATTTGATGTGCAACTACTAGAAAGACCCTTTCTGCTATAGTGGGAGGTTAAAATTTCATGTTCTGAAGCTTCCCTGAAAAGTTATGGCACAATGCACAAAAACGCTTTTCAGCCTGAGATAAGGTGGGTTTCGGAACGCCAAACATAAAAGTGTTAATAACTTTGGAAAAACACATCAGACAGTTTAGATTTGATGTGCAACTACTAGAAAGACCCTTTCTGCTATAGTGGGAGGTTAAAATTTCATGTTCTGAAGCTTCCCTGAAAAGTTATGGCACAATGCACAAAAACGCTTTTCAGCCTGAGATAAGGTGGGTTTCGGAACGCCAAACATAAAAGTGTTAATAACTTTGGAAAAACACTTCAGACAGTTTAGATTTGATGTGCAACTACTAGAAAGACCCTTTCTGCAAGAGTGGGAGGTTAAAATTTCATGTTCTGAAGCTTCCCTGAAAAGTTATGGCACAATGCGTAAAAACGCTTTTCAGCCTGAGATAAGGTGGGTTTCGGAACGCCAAACATAAAAGTGTTAATAACTTTGGAAAAACACTTCAGACAGTTTAGATTTGATGTGCAACTACTGGAAAGACCCTTTCTGCTATAGTGGGAGGTTAAAATTTCATGTTCTGAAGCTTCCCTGAAAAGTTATGGCACAATGCACAAAAACGCTTTTCAGCCTGAGGTAAGGTGGGTTTCGGAACGCCAAACATAAAAGTGTTGATAACTTTCGAAAAACACTTCAGACAGCTTAGATTTGATGTGCACCTACTAGAAAGACCCTTTCTGCTATAGTGGGAGGTTAAAATTTCATGTTCTGAAGCTTCCCTGAAAAGTTATGGCACAATGCGTAAAAACGCTTTTCAGCCTGAGATAAGGTGGGTTTCGGAACGCCAAACATAAAAGTGTTGATAACTTTGGAAAAACACTTCAGACAGTTTAGATTTGATGTGCAACTACTAGAAAGACCCTTTCTGCTATAGTGGGAGGTTAAAATTTCATGTTCTGAAGCTTCCCTGAAAAGTTATGGCACAATGCACAAAAACGCTTTTCAGCCTGAGATAAGGTGGGTTTCGGAACGCCAAACATAAAAGTGTTAATAACTTTGGAAAAACACATCAGACAGTTTAGATTTGATGTGCAACTACTAGAAAGACCCTTTCTGCTATAGTGGGAGGTTAAAATTTCATGTTCTGAAGCTTCCCTGAAAAGTTATGGCACAATGCACAAAAACGCTTTTCAGCCTGAGATAAGGTGGGTTTCGGAACGCCAAACATAAAAGTGTTAATAACTTTGGAAAAACACTTCAGACAGTTTAGATTTGATGTGCAACTACTAGAAAGACCCTTTCTGCAAGAGTGGGAGGTTAAAATTTCATGTTCTAAAGCTTCCCTGAAAAGTTATGGCACAATGCACAAAAACGCTTTTCAGCCTGAGATAAGGTGGGTTTCGGAACGCCAAACATAAAAGTGTTGATAACTTTCGAAAAACACTTCAGACAGCTTAGATTTGATGTGCACCTACTAGAAAGACCCTTTCTGCTATAGTGGGAGGTTAAAATTTCATGTTCTGAAGCTTCCCTGAAAAGTTATGGCACAATGCGTAAAAACGCTTTTCAGCCTGAGATAAGGTGGGTTTCGGAACGCCAAACATAAAAGTGTTGATAACTTTGGAAAAACACTTCAGACAGTTTAGATTTGATGTGCAACTACTAGAAAGACCCTTTCTGCTATAGTGGGAGGTTAAAATTTCATGTTCTGAAGCTTCCCTGAAAAGTTATGGCACAATGCACAAAAACGCTTTTCAGCCTGAGATAAGGTGGGTTTCGGAACGCCAAACATAAAAGTGTTAATAACTTTGGAAAAACACATCAGACAGTTTAGATTTGATGTGCAACTACTAGAAAGACCCTTTCTGCTATAGTGGGAGGTTAAAATTTCATGTTCTGAAGCTTCCCTGAAAAGTTATGGCACAATGCACAAAAACGCTTTTCAGCCTGAGATAAGGTGGGTTTCGGAACGCCAAACATAAAAGTGTTAATAACTTTGGAAAAACACTTCAGACAGTTTAGATTTGATGTGCAACTACTAGAAAGACCCTTTCTGCAAGAGTGGGAGGTTAAAATTTCATGTTCTAAAGCTTCCCTGAAAAGTTATGGCACAATGCACAAAAACGCTTTTCAGCCTGAGATAAGGTGGGTTTCGGAACGCCAAACATAAAAGTGTTGATAACTTTCGAAAAACACTTCAGACAGCTTAGATTTGATGTGCACCTACTAGAAAGACCCTTTCTGCTATAGTGGGAGGTTAAAATTTCATGTTCTGAACCTTCCATGAAAAGTTATGGCACAATGCGTAAAAACGCTTTTCAGCCTGAGATAAGGTGGGTTTCGGAACGCCAAACATAAAAGTGTTGATAACTTTGGAAAAACACTTCAGACAGTTTAGATTTGATGTGCAACTACTAGAAAGACCTTTTCTGCTATAGTGGGAGGTTAAAATTTCATGTTCTGAAGCTTCCCTGAAAAGTTATGGCACAATGCACAAAAACGCTTTTCAGCCTGAGATAAGGTGGGTTTCGGAACGCCAAACATAAAAGTGTTAATAACTTTGGAAAAACACTTCAGACAGTTTAGATTTGATGTGCAACTACTAGAAAGACCCTTTCTGCTATAGTGGGAGGTTAGAATTTCATGTTCTGAAGCTTCCCTGAAAAGTTATGGCACAATGCACAAAAACGCTTTTCAGCCTGTGATAAGGTGGGTTTCGGAACGCCAAACATAAAAGTGTTGATAACTTTCGAAATACACTTCAGACAGCTTAGATTTGATGTGCACCTACTAGGAAGACCCTTTCTGCTATAGTGGGAGGTTAAAATTTCATGTTCTGAAGCTTCCCTGAAAAGTTATGGCACAATGCGTAAAAACGCTTTTCAGCCTGAGATAAGGTCGGTTTCGGAACGCCAAACATAAAAGTGTTGATAACTTTGGAAAAACACTTCAGACAGTTTAGATTTGATGTGCAACTACTAGAAAGACCCTTTCTGCTATAGTGGGAGGTTAAAATTTCATGTTCTGAAACTTCCCTGAAAAGTTATGGCACAATGCAAAAAAGCGCTTTTCAGCCTGAGATAAGGTGGGTTTCGGAACGCCATACATAAAAGTGTTGATAACTTTTGAAAAACACTTCAGACAGCTTAGATTTGATGTGCAACTACTAGAAAGACCCTTTCTGCTATAGTGGGAGGTTAAAATTTCATGTTCTGAAGCTTCCCTGAAAAGTTATGGCACAATGCACAAAAACGCTTTTCAGCCTGAGATAAGGTAGGTTTCGGAACGCCAAACATAAAAGTGTTGATAACTTTCGAAAAACTCTTCAGACAGCTTAGATTTGATGTGCACCTACTAGAAAGACCCTTTCTGCTATAGTGGGAGGTTAAAATTTCATGTTCTGAAGCTTCCCTGAAAAGTTATGGCACAATGCGTAAAAACACTTTTCAGCCTGAGATAAGGTGGGTTTCGGAACGCCAAACATAAAAGTGTTGATAACTTTGGAAAAACACTTCAGACAGTTTAGATTTCATGTGCAACTACTAGAAAGACCCTTTCTGCTATAGTGGGAGGTTAAAATTTCATGTTCTGAAGCTTCCCTGAAAAGTTATGGCACAATGCACAAAAACGCTTTTCAGCCTGAGATAAGGTGGGTTTCGGAACGCCAAACATAAAAGTGTTAATAACTTTGGAAAAACACTTCAGACAGTTTAGATTTGATGTGCAACTACTAGAAAGACCCTTTCTGCTATAGTGGGAGGTTAAAATTTCATGTTCTGAAGCTTCCCTGAAAAGTTATGGCACAATGCACAAAAACGCTTTTCAGCCTAAGGTAAGGTGGGTTTCGGAACGCCAAACATAAAAGTGTTGATAACTTTCGAAAAACACTTCAGACAGCTTAGATTTGATGTGCACCTACTAGAAAGACCCTTTCTGCTATAGTGGGAGGTTAAAATTTCATGTTCTGAAGCTTCCCTGAAAAGTTATGGCACAATGCGTAAAAACGCTTTTCAGCCTGAGGTAAGGTGGGTTTCGGAACGCCAAACATAAAAGTGTTGATAACTTTGGAAAAACACTTCAGACAGTTTAGATTTGATGTGCAACTACTGGAAAGACCCTTTCTGCTATAGTGGGAGGTTAAAATTTCATGTTCTGAAGCTTCCCTGAAAAGTTATGGCACAATGCACAAAAACGCTTTTCAGCCTGAGATAAGG